>NC_073302.1:9426965-9752465 GCF_027595985.1 Sorex araneus | reverse complement strand
TATGTAACCCTCCACATTGTGATTCAATAAAATTTTTTTAAAAAGGGGGTCCCCCAATACATTTTACAAATAAGATAAAAAATAGTATATAAATATTTGTAAAAGCCTGAAGATTTGTGAAGAAATTGTTAGAATGGATAAGTGAGTTTGCCAATGCTACTGGAGAGAACACTATCTAAAATTCTGTTTCTCTGCAGTTCCACATCTATTGCTGAGAAACAAATCACATTAATTCTTCATGGCTTGAAATAAAAATTATCATGTCTTGTGAAAAAAAAAGTCTCATTTATCCAATGCTCGAACACCCATCCCTTCACCAGTGCACATATTCCACCACTAAGAATCACAGTATAACTCCACTGCGTCCCCCCACACCCCTAGCACCCCCAAACCCCTAGCCCCCCCTACCACCCCTAGCCCCCCCCCTTGCCTGTGTAACTGATAAATTTCACTTTACTTTCACTTTGATTGCATTCAATATTTCAACAAAACTCACTATTATAATTTGGAGAGTCTCAACCCTAAAGTCAGACCTGCTGAAAAGGAAGCATTTGGCAATTTGTTTTCCATTGCTGAGAATGGAGAGGTATGAGGTCGAGTGACCGCACCTAGTGGCCTCAGGTTTTGGGTTTCTGTATTTTAGTATTTTAGTAACTAAATCCAGAGAAATATCTGCCAGAAATTGCATCATTGCAAACTTGCACTTCTCAATTATATTATATTCCACATATGAGTGCAATCTTTCTATGTCTGTCTCTTTCTTTCTGACTCATTTTACTAAGCATGATACTTTCCATGTTGATCCACTTATATGCAAATTTCATGACTTCATGTTTTCTGACAGCTACATAGTATTCCATTGTGCAAATATACCAGAGTTTCTTTAGCCAATCATCTGTTTTCGGGCACTCTGGTTTTTTCCAGATTGTGGCTATTGTGAACAGAGCGGCAATGAACATGGAAATGCAGATGTCATCTCTACTATACCTTTTTGCCTCTCCGGGATATATTCCCAGGAGTGGTATTGCTGGGTCAAATGGGAGCTCAATTTCTAACTTTTTGAGAATTGTCCATATTGTTTTCCAAAAGGGCTGAACCAGTCGGCATTCCCACCAGCAGTGAAGGAGAGTCCCTTTCTCCCCACATCCACGCCAACACCGGTTGCTTTTGTTTTTGGAGATGTGGGCCAGTCTCTGTGGTGTGAGATGATATCTCATGGTTGTTTTGATCTGCATCTCCCTGATGATTAGTGATGTTGAACATTTTCTCATGTGCCTCTGAGCCATTCGGATTTCTTCTTTGGAAAAGTTTCTGTTCATTTCATCAGCCCATTTTTTGATCGGGTTGGCAGTTTTCTTCTTGTGGAGTTCAACCAGTGCATTGTATATCCTTGTTATCAACCCTTTATCGGATGGGTACTGCATAAATATCCTTTCCCATTCTGTAGATTGTCTTTGTATTTTGGTCACTGTTTCTTTTGAGTTGCAGAAGCTTCTTAGTTTGAGATAGTCCCATTTATTTATCTTTGTTTTCACTAGCTTGGACAGTGGCGTGTCGGCTTTGAAGATACCTTTGGCTTCAATATCGTGGACGGTTTTGCCGACCTTATCTTCAATGTACCATAGGGATTCTGGTCTGATGTTGAGGTCTTTCATCCATTTTGATCTGATTTTTGTACATGGTGATAGATGGAGGTCTAAGCCCATTTTTTTGCATGTAGCCGTCCAGTTTTGCTAGCACAATTTGTTAAACATGCTTTCCTTGCTCCACTTCACATTTCTTGCTCCCTTATCAAAGATTAGATGATCATATATTTGGGGGTGTATGTCAGAGTATTCAACCCTGTTCCATTGGTCTGCCACTCTGCCTTTGTTCCAGTACCAAGCTGTTTTAATGACTACTGCTTTGTAGTAGAGTTGGAAGTTGGGGAGGTTGATTCCTCCCATTTTCTTTTTCCCAAGGATTGCTTTAGCTATTCGTGGGGGTTTATTGTTCCATATGAATTTCAGGAGCGCGTGCTCCATTTCTTTGAAGAATGTCAAGGGTATTCCTATAGGGATCGCATTGAATTTGTTCAACACATAACGCACTATTGTTGCTAGGGTTTCCCCCCAAAAAAGAAAAGACTACTGTCAAGGAAGCATTTGATAGCTCTCCATTGCTGAGAATGTAGAGATATTAAGTCACGCTGTTTGTTACATAACTTTTCTATTTTCCCCCCTCGTCCCACGCCACTGAGTTCACGCCTGTTTAGTAATCACCACGCTGCCTGACAAAGGGAAAAAAAAAACGAAAAAGATGGTTATTTCCCGTCATCAGCCGGCGTGGGGCACTGGCTTAGTTGATAGTCTGGTAGAATGTCTGCAAGCAGTTTCTGGAACCAAAGGTAATATGGTGGTATCGGCCCCAGCTCGAGATTCCACCAGCATCCCGCTGTTCCAAGTACATAATAATTTATTCCCTTGTATCCCATTCCCAGGCCACCAGGTCCATGTCAGCTTAATGGACATCATACTATGGTTAACACCATGCTGCGTTTCTTCCCGAGAAAGAAGTATATTTCTTCTCAGCCGGCGTGGGGATATGGCTTAGTTCAGTCTATAGAGATGGCTACCACTTTGATTGTCTTCAATATTTCAGCAAAAGACTTACTATTCTTGTTAGGATTTCCCACCAAAGTCCGACCCGTTAAAAATGAACCATTTCATATTGCTGATGACTAAATGACATTAGGTCACGTGGCCATGGCAGCGGCCTCACGGTTTTGAATTTCTGTATAAAGTCCAGGGAAAGTACAGCCAGAAATTACACGTCGCTACAAACTTTAACCCTATTATGGTCCCCCCAAAGTCCAACCCGTTACAAAGGAACCATTTCATATTGCTGATGATTAGATGACATTAGGTTGCACGGCCGCAGCAGCGGCTGCGCGGTTTTGGGTTTCTATATAAAGTCCAGGGAAAATTCTGCCTAAAATTCTATCGCTACAATCTTTTACCCTTCAACAAAAAACTCAGTACTATTGTTTGGAGTTTCCCCCCACGGTAAGGCCTGCTAAACAGGAACATTTACACGTTGCTGACAATCGAGAGATATTAGGTCGCGCGGCTGCTATCACAGCCACATGGTTTTGGATTTCTATATGAAGTCCAGGGAAAATTCTTTTGGCAATTGCATCACTTGCTGGCGGCGCCTGGGCCAGTAGCTCCGAGCACACAGTTTGGAGGCATTTTGGGAGCGCTGCTCGTGTCCAAAGTGATTCAGTTGCCTCCGGGGTCGATCTCGCACGGCGGCAGGGAAGAGGGTACCCACATGGCTCTGTGCTTAAATATCGGCACAGGGCGGATCCGGAAGTCCCGCCCAATCAGCTTTCCCGGGCTTCCTGCATAGTCTAAAAACTGGCTGTTGCCTCGCTGTGTTCAAAAAGAAAGAGTTGACAGAGAAAAGACCATACCCCGCTGGCGGCGCCTGGGCCAGTAGCTCCGAGCACACAGTTTGGAGGCATTTCGGGGGTACTGCTCGTGTCCAAAGTGGTTCAGTTGCCTCTGGGGTCAATCTCACGCAGCAGCAGAAAAAAAAACTATAAATGAGACTTACACCTAAAAACTTTGTAACTTTCCACATGGTGACTCAATAAAAAAAATTTAAAAAAAAATTTGGATTCTTAGTACTTCTGATGGGTTGGAGCGATAACACAGCTGGTGCGGTGTTTATCTTGCACGTGGCAGACTGGGGTTTGATACCTCCGCCCCCCTTGGAGAGTCTGGCAAGCTACCGAGAGTATTTTGCCCTCGTGGCAGAGCCTGGCAAGCTACCCATGGCTAATTCGATATGCGAAAATCAATAACAACCAGTCTCACATGGAGACGTTACTGGTGCCCACTCGCATAAACTGATGAGCAACAGGATGACAGTGACAGTGACAGTACTACTGTTAACAGGATGCATATCTTAGAGAAAAACAATATAAACCATTCTGCTATTATGTTACCAGTAGAAATTGAAATATAAATGAAAGAAAGAAACATGTATACTCTTTTGAAATAGTGTCGCATAAGTTTTTAAAGCAAGAGAATACACGTTTTTCTCGAGTAAACCTGGAAAATTCTGAAGAATAAAAGTTATGTTGAGACAGGAAAAACTTTCAATAAATTTAATAAAAATAAATTCATATCAATATATAAGAATAATTGTAGAAAACTCAAAATTAATCAGAGAAATGCTTAACGAGATCACAAATATATGGAGATTAAGCAACATGGTCCTGAACAATAACTGGATTAATAAAAAAAAGGAAAAGTGAGAAAAACCTGGAGACAAAGCAAATGAACATAATGACCTTCCTAAACTTTTGGGATGCAGTAAAGCTGAAAGTATGAGGTCCTTCCTCAGAAGAAAACTAAAACCATAAATAAATAACCTAGCTTTTTTTTTTAATTTATTTATTTTTAATTAGAGAATCACCGTGAGGGTACAGTTACAGATTTATACACTTTTGTGCTTATACTTCCCTCATACAAAGTTTGGGAACCCATCCCTTCACCAGTGCCCATTCTCCACCACCCGTAAACCCAGTGTCCCTCCAACCCTCCCCAATCCCATCTCCCCCCCACCCCACCCTGCCACTGTGGTAAGGCATTCCCTTCTGTTTTCTCTCTCTAATTAGCTGTTGTGGTTTGCAATAAAGGTGTTGAGTGGCCGCTGTGCTCAGTCTCTAGCCCTCATTCAGCCCGCAACTCCCTTCCCCCACATGGCCTTCGACTACAATGTAGTTGGTGATCGCTTCTCTGACTTGACCTTTCCCCGGAACGTGAGGCCAGCCTCGAAGCCATGGAGTCAACCTCCTGGTACTTATTTCTACAGTTCTTGGGTGTTAGTCTCCCACTCTGTTATTCTATATACCATAGATGAGTGCAATCTTTCTATGTCTGTCTCTCTCTTTCTGACTCATTTCACTCAGCATGAAACTTTTCATGCCCATCCACTTAACTACAAAATTCTTGACCTCCTTTTTTCTAACAGCAGCATAGTATTCCATTGTATAGATGTACCAAAGTTTCCTCAACCAGTCATCCGTTCTGGGGCATTCGGGTTTTTTCCAGATTCTGGCTATTGTAAACAGTGCTGCGATGAACATACATGTGCAGATGTTGTTTCGATTGTACTTTTTTGCCTCTCTGGGATATATTCCCAGCAGTGGTATTGCTGGGTCAAATGGGAATTCAATATCTAATTTTTTGAGAGTCGTCCAAATTGTTTTCCAGAAGGGCTGAACCAGTCGGCATTCCCACCAGCAGTGAAGAAGGGTCCCTTTCTCCCCACATCCTCTCCAACAGCGGTTGCTTTTGTTCTTTTGGATGTGTGCTAGTCTCTGTGGTGTGAGGTGGTATCTCATGGTTGTTTTGATCTGCATCTCTCTGATGATTAGTGATGTAGAGCACTTTTTCATGTGCCTTTTGGCCATTCGTATTTCTTCCTTGGTAAAGTTTCTATTCATTTCTTTGCCCCATTTTTTGATGGGGTTGGATGTTTTCTTTTTGTAGAGCTCAACCAGTGCTTTATATACCATTGATATCAACCACTTATCTGATGGGTATTGTGTAAATATCCTTTCCCATTCTGTGGATAGTCTTTGTATTCTGGTCACTGTATCTCTTGCGGTGCAGAAGCTTTTTAGTTTAATGTAGTCCCATTTGTTGATCTCTGTTTTTACTAGATTGCTTAGTTCCGTGTCACTTTTGAAGATACCTTTATCTTCAATATCGTGGAGGGTTTCGCCGACCTTGTCTTCAATGTACCTTATGGTTTGTGGTCTAATGTTGAGGTCTTTAATCCATTTTGATCTGACTTTTGTGCATGGTGTCAGGTCAAGGTCTAAACCCATTTTTTTGCATGTGGTTGTCCAGTTGTGCCAGCACCATTTGTTAAAGAGGCTTTCCTTGCTCCACTTCACATCTCTTGCTCCCTTATCAAAGATTAGATGGTCATACATTTGGGGTTGTGTGTAGGGATATTCCACCCTATTCCATTGGTCTACGGCTCTGCCTTTGTTCCAGTACCATGCTGTTTTAATTGTTACTGCTTTGTAGTAAAGTTTGAGGTTGGGGATGGTGATGCTTCCCATCATCTTTTTCCCAAGAATTGTTTTAGCTATCCTTGGACGTCTGTTGTTCCTTATGAATTTTAGGATTGCTTGATCCATTTCTTTGAAGAATGTCATGGGTATATTTATAGGGATCGCATTGAATCTGTATAATGCTTTAGGGAGTATTGCCATTTTGACAACATTGATTCTCCCTATCCACGAGCAGGGTATATGTTTCCATTTCCTCATGTCCTCTTTGATTTCATGGAGTAGCGTTATGTAGTTTTCTTTGTAAAGGTCTTTTACTTCCTTGGTTAAGCTGATTCCGAGGTACCTGATTTTCTGGGGCACGATTGTGAATGGGATTGCTTTTTTCATGTCCCTTTCCTCTGCCTCATTGTTTGCATATATGAAGGCCATGGATTTTTGGGTATTGATTTTGTAGCCTGCAGCTTTACTGTATAAGTCTATTGTTTCTAAGAGTTTCTTAGTAGAGGTTTTAGGCTTCTCTAGATATAGTATCATGTCGTCTGCAAATAGTGAGAGTTCGATTTCTTCCCTTCCTATCTGGATGCCCTTAATCTCTTTTTCTTGTCTAATAGCTATCGCAAGTACTTCCAGTACTATATTGAAGAGGAGTGGTGAGAGTGGGCATCCTTGTCTTGTGCCTGATCTCATAGGAAAGGCCCTTAGTTTTTCCCCGTTGAGGATAATGCTTGCCGTAGGCTTGTGATAGATGGCTTCGACTATCTTGAGGAAAGTTCCTCCAAACCCCATTTTGGTGAGAGTTTTCATCATGAACGGGTGTTGGATCTTGTCAAATGCTTTCTCTGCATCTATTGATATGATCATATGGTTTTTATCTTTACTTTTGTTGATATGCTGGATTATGTTGATTGATTTCCGAATGTTAAACCATCCTTGCATCCCTGGGATGAATCCCACTTGGTCGTGATGTATGATCTTTTTGATGAGTTGTTGGATCCTATTTGCTAGTATTTTGTTGAGGATCTTCGCATCGGTGTTCATCAGGGAAATTGGTCTGTAATTTTCTTTCTTAGTGGTGTCTTTGTTTGCTTTTGGTATTAGGGAGATATGTGCTTCATAGAAACTGTTTGGGAGAGTTCCTGTTTTTTCAATTTCCTGGAAAAGTTTGAGGAAAACAGGCAATAGGTCTTCTTTAAATGTTTGGAAGAATTCGCCAGTGAAACCATCTGGGCCTGGGCTTTTGTTTTTGGGGAGGTTTTTGATTACCGTTTCAATTTCCTTAACATTGATGGGTCTATTCAGGTATTCCAGGTCTTCTTTCTTCAGTCTTGGGAGATTATAGGAATCGAGGAATCCATCCATTTTTTTAGGTTCTCCTTTTTTGTGGCGTAAAGGCTTTCAAAGTAGTCTCTAATGATCTTTTGAATCTCACTGGTTTCTGTTATGATGTCCCCCTTTTCATTTCTGATTCGATTTATTAGAGTTTTCTCTCTTTCTTTCTTTGTGAGACTTGCTAGCGGTTTATCAATCTTATTTATTTTCTCAAAGAACCAACTCTTTGTTTCATTGATCTTTCGGATTGTTTTTTTGGTTTCGATGTCATTAATTTCTGCTCTAATTTTTATTATTTCTTTCCTTCGGTCTGGTTTGGGGTCCTTTCTCTGGTCCTTTTCTAGGGTCTTGAGTCGTGAAGTCAAGCTATCTATGTGGGTCCTTTCTTCCTTCCTGAGGAATGCTTGGAGAGCTATAAATTTTCCCCTTAACACGGCTTTAGCTGCGTCCCATAGGTTTTGGTAGCTCGTGTCTTCATTCTCATTTGTTTCTAAGTATCTTTTGATTTCTTCCTTGATTTCCTTCTTGACCCACTCATTGTTCAACATGGAATTGTTTAATTTCCAGGTGTTTGATTTGATTTTCCGTATTTGTGGGTGGTTAGCTTCTATCTTCAGCGCATCGTGGTCTGAAAAGATGGTTGATACAATTTCTATTTTTCCGATTCTATTGAGGTATGTTCTGGGGCCCAGTACATGGTCTATTTTTGAAAATGTTCCATGTGCACTGGAAAAGAATGTGTATTCTTTCTTTTTGGGGTGTAAGGCCCTGTATAGGTCTATTAGGCCTCTCTCTTCAATTTCTTCATTCAGAGTCAGTGTTTCCTTGTTGAGTTTTGTTCTTGTGGATCTATCTAGAGGTGATAAGGCCATATTGAAGTCTCCGACTACAATTGTGCTGTTAGTGATGTCCTCTTTGAAGTCTGTTAGGAGTCGTTTTAAATATTTAGCCGGTCGTTTGTTAGGAGCATATACGTTTAAGAGTGTGATTTCTTCCTGTTGTACATATCCCTTGATAAACAGAAAATGACCTTCGCTGTCCCTTTTGATCTTTTTCATCCTGAAATCTATGTTGTCGGATACCAGGATGGCCACTCCAGCTTTTTTACGGGGGTTGTTTGCTTGGAGGATTGTTTTCCATCCTTTGACTTTGAGTCTATGTTTACTCTGTTTGTTCAGGTGTGTTTCTTGCAGGCAACAGAATGTTGGGTTTAATTTCCGGATCCATTTAGCCACTCTGTGTCTTTTGATAGGTGCATTTAGGCCATTGACATTGAGAGAGATTATTGTGATGTGGTTTTGTGTCATCTTTCTGTGGGATTTGTTGTTCTTATGGGGCTCCTCCTTTTCTTACAGTAGCCCCTTTAGACCTTCTTTCAAGATTGGTTTTGAGTCTATGAAGTTCCTGAGCTGTTGTTTATCCGAGAAATAGTGTATGGTTCCTTCGAGTTTGAGTGAGAGTTTAGCTGGATAAAGTATTCTTGGTGAGGCATTCATTTCGTTGAGTTTATTCACTATGTCCCACCATTGTCTTCGGGCTCGGAGGGTTTCTTCTGACAGATCGGCCGTAAATCTGAGGGGTGCTCCTTTGTATGTGATTTCCCTCTTTGACCTTGCTACTTGTAGAATTGTGTCTCTATCTACAGCATCCGCCATTCTGACTATGATATGGCTTGGAGTCTTTTTATTTGGGTCTCTTTTTGCTGGCACTCTTCGGACTTCTTGTATCTGGACGCCTGCCTTCTCCAGCTCTGGGAATTTCTTAGTGATGATGTCTTTGACTATGTTTTTTTCATTGGGGTTACTTCCCTGTGGTTCTGGTACTCCAATGATTCTTATGTTGTTCCTCTTGAAGTCATCCCCCAGGGCTCTGATTCGCTCTATAGCCATTTTGAGGTCTTTCGCCATGATTTGTTGCTGTCTGTAAGCTTTCTGCAGCTCATCCTCAAGCTCGCTGATTCTGTCTTCGGCTGTAGTCATTCTGCTGTTGAGGGCATCTAGTGAGATTTTTATTTCATCTACCGATTGCTTTATTTGTGAGACTTCCGTTCGAAGGTTTGAAATTTCTGCTCTCATTTCTGCTCTCATTTCTTCCTGGATTTTCTTGGTAGACCGTTCCAGCGCTTCATTCATCTCCTCCCTTAATTTATTGGATGTCTGTTCCATAGTTGCTTGGAGTAGGTCGACTCTCCTCCATATTTCCTCTCTGAATTGTTTATCTGAGAGGTCGTAGAGGTTGGGAGACTCTTTTGAGGTTTCTAGTATCTTTTCTTCTCCCTCTCTTCGTGGAGGGGATTTTCGCTGTTTCTTCATATTGTCACGGAAGTGCAGAGTTGGAACCTTGTAGTTATTTATTCCTCTTCCTTTTTGTGGGAAGAAGGGGCTCCGATTGTGCTAAACTTCCCTTATTCACTGATAGCTTTTATAGTCTCAGCCTAAGCTAATGGCTATTTTGCGTAAATGTTTGAGATCGCAAAAGTGAGTTTTCAAAGGAATACACAGTACGGATTGAGCTGAGGTAGCAAAGAATAACTGCGGCCGCGTTAGCGTTGGCCGCTCTGAGAGGAGGCCACGCCCACTTTAGACCACGCCCACTAAGACACAGGCCACGCCCCCAGTGTCTTCCTGTTGATGGGGGGGACGTGCACAGTTACAAGCCGGTTCGGGAGACGGGGTGCGCCGGGCGAGCAGGGAGTGACATCAGAAACTCGGGAGACGCAGACGGCAGCGGGAAGTGGGGGAAAGGGAGGGCGTGGCCAAGGGATGGTCCTCGTACCTGATGGACGTGCGCAGTTACAAGCCGGTTTTGGAGACGGGGTGCGCCTAGCGAGCAGGGAGTGACTTCAGAAACTCGGGAGACGCAGACGACAGCGGGAAGTGGGGGAAAGGGAGGGCCTCAGGGAGTTCTTTGAAGGAATGAATTCTATCAATTGTGGCCAAAGGAGAAGGCATGGAATGGTAAAAAAAAAAAAATAATAACTGCGGCCGCATTAGCGGCCGCCGCTCCGGAAAGAGGCCACGCCCACTTTTTAGGCCACACCCCCTGAGATGAGGACACGCCCCTAAGCAGCAGAGTGGGGATTGGTCAGGATCGGACGGCGGCGGCGGAAAGGTGCCAGGCAGGGGCTTCAGGAGAAGCCCCGAGCCGCGGCAGGCAGGGGGCGGGGAGGGGGGCTTCTCCGCGCTGAGGCAGGCTCTCCAAGGGATTGCCTGTTTACCTGCAGGATGGAGATTGGTCAGGATCCGACGGCGGCGGCGGAAAGGTGCCAGGCAGGGGCTTCAGGAGAAGCCCCGAGCCGCGGTGGGCAGGGGGCGGGGAGGGGGGCTTCTCCGCGCTGAGGCAGGCTCTCCAAGGGATTGCCTGTTTACCTGCAGGATGGAGATTGGTCAGGATCCGACGGCGGCGGCGGAAAGGTGCCAGGCAGGGGCTTCAGGAGAAGCCCCGAGCCGCGGCGGGCAGGGGGCGGGGAGGGGGGCTTCTCCGCGCTTAACCTAGCTTTTTATTTTAAAAATTTCTTTAACTCAAAGCAAAACTCAACACTATAAAATAAAGATTTTTTAAAAACCCAATACAGGAAGTTTATTAAGAGATGATTCTTCGAAATGACAAGTAAATTGACAAGTCTTTAGCAATAGTCGAAAAAGAAGAGCACCACCATCCAAAAGGGTTCTAGGAGAGGACTTGAGGGTCTGGAGCAGACGTTTCTTATGGAGGAGGTTCATGGACACTTACTAGCACTGCACATGCTCCAGGAACTTACAGGAATTAATCCAGGAGTATTTTTTCTAGGTATCACCACTTGCGCGTCAATCCCCCAAAATAAATAATAGTAGATTAGCCACTGGCAGTATAAAAGTTGATGTCCTGTAAGTCCTTTTAGCTCAGTTCCCTTATGCACTTGGTCCTACGTTTCTGTCCAATACCAGCTCATCAGATTGCTGATATCTTGCATTTTATTAACTTCGATTCTCCCCTTTCCTGATGTAATAGAAATGTTCCTTAGCTTCAAATGTCCACAGATCTGACTTGTGTAGCGTTGAGATAATGAAAAATCTTCTCATTCATTGAATATGGAGAATTTCCATGAATTTGCTCATCATGATGCCTCACAGGAGGTTGTGAAACCATTTAATGTTTATATGTTCTTTGTGTTGATACCCCGGGAGATCTTAAACATCCGACAGTTTTGGCCATCTTGACAATCTCTTTAAACTGTCGCTTTTCATTCAGTATTCATATATAAGAAAGCCATGGAATTTGGGGTGTTGATTTTGTACCCTGTCACTTTACTACATGGACCTATTGTTTCTAGGAGCTTTTCTGTTGTGTCTTTAGGGTTTTCTAAGGATAGTATCAAATTCCCAGCAAATAGTGATAAATTGACCTCTTCCTTTCCTACTGTATGCCCTTGATATCTTTTTCTTGTCTTGAACAATTTTTTTAAATTCCTATTATCCTATTAATTTTTCACTTGTCCCGCTTCCCGCCGCCTGGACTCCCCGAGACCTTCCAGCCGTCCCAGCCAGTGTCCTCTGCGCCCCGGCTCCTCCCCGGGCCCCCTAACTGCGGCCCGCCCTCGCAGGAAGACACTGGGGGCGTGTCCCGTATGTTAGTGGGCGTGGTCTAAAAGTGGGCGTGGCCTCCTCTCAGAGCGGCCAACGCTAACGCGGCCGCAGTTATTCTTTGTTACCTCAGCTCAATCGGTACTTGTATGTTTTTGAAAATTCACTTTTGCGATCTCTAACACGCAAAATAGCCATTAGCTTAGTCTGACACTATAAAAGCTCTCAGTTAATAAGGGAAGTTTAGCACGATCAGAAAACCTTCTTTCCACAAGAAGAAAAAGGAACAAATAACTACAGAGCTCCAACTCTATACTTCCGTAACAATATGAAGAAGCAGCGAAAATCCCCTCCACCAAGAGAGGGAGAAGAAAAAATTCCAGAAACATCAATGGGGGCTACTCACATCTATGACCTCTCAGATAAACAATTTAGAGAGGAGATCTGTAGGAGAGTCGACCTACTCCAAGCAACCATGGAACAGACATCCAATAAACTAAGGGAGGAGATGAATGAAGCGCTGTAACGGTCTACCAAGAAAATCCAGGAAGAAATGAGAGCAGAAATGAGAGCAGAAATTTCAAACCTTCGAACGGAAGTTTCACAAATAAAGGAATCGGTAGATGAAATAAAAATCTCACTAGATGCCCTCAACAGTAGAATGACTACAGCTGAAGAAAGAATCAGCGACCTGGAAGATGAGCTGCAGAAAGCTTATAGACAACAACAAATCATGGCCAAAGACCTCAAAATGGCTATAGAGCGAATCAGAGCCCTGGGGGATGACTTCAAGAGAAACAACATAAGAATCATTGGAGTACCAGAACCACAGGGAAGTAACCCCAATGAAAAAAACACAGTCAAAGACATCATTGCTAAGAAATTCCCAGAGCTGGAGAAGGCAGGCATCCAGATACAAGGAGTCCGAAGAGTACCAGCAAAAAGAGACCCGAATAAAAAGACTCTAAGGCATATCATAGTCAGAATGGCGGATGCTATGGATAGAGACACAATTCTGCAAGCAGCAAGGTCAAAGAAGGAAATTACATACAAAGGAGCACCCCTCAGATTTACAGCAGACCTGTCAGAGGAAACCCTCCGAGCCCGAAGACAATGGTGGGACATAGTGAAAAGACTCAACGAAATGAATGCCTCACCAAGAATACTTTATCCGGCTAAACTCTCACTCAAACTCGAAGGAACCATACACTACTTCTCGGATAAACAACAGCTCAGGTCCTTCATAGACTCAAAATCAAACTTGAAAGAAGGTCTAAAGGGGCTACTGTAAGACAAGGTGGAGCCACATAAAAACAACAAATACCACAGAAATATGACACAAAATCCTATCACAATAATCTCTCTCAATGTCAACGGCCTAAATGCACCCATAAAGAGACACAGAGTGGCAAAATGGATCCAGAAATTAAACCCATCATTCTGCTGCCTGCAAGAAACACACCTGAACAAACAGAGTAAACATAGACTCAAAGTCAAAGGATGAAAAACAATCCTGCAAGCAAACAACCCCCGTAAAAAAGCTGGAGTGGCCATTCTAATATCCGACAACATAGATTTCAGGTTGAAAAAGATTAAAAGGGACAGCGAAGGTCATTTTCTGTTTATCAAGGGATATGTACAACAGGAAGAAATCATACTCTTAAACATATATGCACCTAATGAGCGACCAGCTAAATATTTAAAACAACTCCTAGCAGACTTCAAAGAGGACATCACTAACAGCACAATAGTAGTCGGAGACTTCAATATGGCCTTATCGCCTCTAGATAGATCGACAAGAACAAAACTCAACAAGGAAACACTGACTCTGAAAGAAGAAATTGAAGAGAGAGGCCTAATAGACCTATACAGGGCCTTACACCCCCAAATGAAAGAATACACATTCTTTTCCAGTGCACATGGAACATTTTCTAAAATAGACCATGTACTGGGCCCCAGAACATACCTCAATAGAATCGGAAAAATAGAAATTGTAACAACCATCTTTTCAGACCACGATGCACTGAAGATAGAAGCTAACCACTCACTGACACGGAGAATCAAGTCAAACACTTGGAAATTAAACAATTCAATGTTGAACAATGAGTGGGTCAGGAAGGAAATCAAGGAAGAAATCAAAAAATACTTAGAAACAAATGAGAATGAAGACACGAGCTGCCAATACCTATGGGACGCAGCTAAAGCCGTGCTAAGGGGAAAATTTATAGCTCTCCAAGCATTCCTCAGGAAGGAAGAAAGGGCCCACATAGACAGCCTGACTTCACGACTCAAGACCTTAGAAAAGGACCAGAAAAGGGAACCCAAACCAGACCGAAGGAAAGAAATAATAAAAATTAGAGCAGAAATTAATGACATGGAAACCAAAAAGACAATCCGAAAGATCAATGAAACAAAGAGCTGGTTCTTCGAGAAAATAAACAAGATTGATAAACCGCTAGCAAGACTCACAAAGAAAGAAAGAGAAAGAACCCTAATAAATCGAATCAGAAATGAAAAGGGGGACATCATAACAGAAACCAGTGAGATTCAAAAGATCATTAGAGACTACTTCGAAAGTCTATATGCCACAAAGCTGGAGAACCTAAAAGAAATGGATGGATTCCTCGATTCTTACAATCTCCCAAGACTGAACAAAGAAGACTTGGAATACCTGAATAGACCCATCAATGTTAAGGAAATTGAAACTGTGATCAAAAACCTCCCCAAAAACAAAAGCCCAGGCCCAGATGGTTTCACTGGCGAATTCTTCCAAACATTTAAAGAAGACCTGCTGCCTGTTTTCCTCAAACTTTTCCAGGAAATTGAAAAAACAGGAAATCTCCCAAACAGTTTCTATGAAGCACACATCTCCCTAATACCAAAAGCAAACAAAGACACCACTAAGAAAGAAAATTACAGACCAATATCCCTGATGAACACCGATGCGAAGATCCTCAACAAAATACTGGCAAATAGGATCCAACAACTCATCAAAAAGATCATACATCACGACCAAGTGGGATTCATCCCGGGGATGCAAGGATGGTTTAACATTTGGAAATCAATCAACATAATCCACCATATCAATAAAAGCAAAGATAAAAACCATATGATCATATCAATAGATGCAGAGAAAGCATTTGACAAGATCCAACATCCTTTCATGATGAAAACCCTCGTCAAAATGGGGTTTGGAGGAACTTTCCTCAAGATAGTCAAAGCCATCTATCACAAGCCTACGGCAAGCATTATCCTCAACGGGGAAAAACTAAGGGCCTTTCCTCTGAGATCAGGCACAAGACAAGGATGCCCACTCTCACCACTCCTCTTCAATATAGTACTGGAAGTACTTGCGATAGCTATTAGACAAGAAAAAGAGATTAAGGGCATCCAGATAGGAAAGGAAGAAATCAAACTCTCACTATTTGCAGACGACATGATACTATATCTAGAGAAGCCTAAAACCTCTACTAAGAAACTCTTAGAAACAATAGACTTATACAGTAAAGTTGCAGGCTACAAAATCAATACCCAAAAATCCATGGCCTTCATATATGCAAACAATGAGGCAGAGGAAAGGGACATTAAAAAAAAAATCCCATTCACAATCGTGCCCCAGAAAATCAACTACCTCGGAATCAGCTTAAACAAGGAAGTAAAAGACCTCTACAAAGAAAACTACAAAACGCTACTCCATGAAATCAAAGAGGACATGAGGAAATGGAAACATATACCCTGCTCGTGGATAGGGAGAATCAATGTTGTCAAAATGGCAATACTCCCCAAAGCATTATACAGATTCAACGCGATCCCTATAAGTATACCCATGACATTCTTCAAAGAAATGGATCAAGCAATCCTAAAATTCATAAGGAACAACAGACGTCCAAGGATAGCTAAAACAATTCTTGGGAAAAAGACGATGGGAGGTATCACCCTCCCCAACCTCAATCTTTACTACAAAGCAGTAACATTTATAACAGCATGGTACTGGAACAAAGGCAGAGCCGTAGACCAATGGAACAGGGTGGAATACCCTTACACACAACCCCAAATGTATGATCATCTAATCTTTGATAAGGGAGCAAGAGATGTGAAGTGGAGCAAGGAAAGCCTCTTTAACAAATGGTGCTGGCACAACTGGACAACCACATGCAAAAAAATGGGCGTAGACCTTGAACTGACACCATGCACAAAAGTAAGATCAAAATGGATTAAAGACCTCAACATTAGACCACAAACCATAAGGTACATTGAAGACAAGGTCGGCAAAACCCTCCACGATATTGAAGATAAAGGTATCTTCAAAGGTGACACAGAACTAAGCAATCTAGTAAAAACAGAGATCAACAAATGGGACTACATTAAACTAAAAAGCTTTTGCACCACAAAAGATACAGTGACCAGAACCCAAAGACTATCTACAGAATGGGAAAGGATATTTACACAATACCCATCAGATAAGGGGTTGATATCAATGGTATATAAAGCACTGGTTGAACTCTACAAGAAGAAAACATCCAACCCCATCAAAAAATGGGGCGAAGAAATGAACAGAAACTTTACCAAAGAAGAAATACGAATGGCCAAAAGGCACATGAAAAAGTGCTCTGCATCACTAATCATCAGAGAGATGCAGATCAAAACAACCACAAGATACCACCTCACACCACAGAGACTAGCGCACATCCAAAAGAACAAAAGCAACCGCTGTTGGAGAGGATGTGGCGAGAAAGGGACCCTTCTACACTGCTGGTGGGAATGCCCACTGGTTCAGCCCTTCTGGAAAACAATATGGACGATTCTCAAAAAATTAGAAATTGAGCTCCCATTTGACCCAGCAATACCACTGCTGGGAATATATCCCAGAGAGGCAAAAAAGTATAATCGAAATGGCATCTGCACATGTATGTTCATCGCAGCACTGTTTACAATAGCCAGAATCTGGAAAAAACCCGAATGCCCTAGAACGGATGACTGGTTGAGGAAACTTTGGTACATCTATACAATGGAATACTATGCTGCTGTTAGAAAAAAGGAGGTCACAAATTTTTTATTTAAGTGGATCGGCATGAAAAGTTTCATGCTAAGTGAAATGAGTCAGAAAGAGAGAGACAGACATAGAAAGATTGCACTCATCTATGACATATAGAATAACAGAGTGGGAGACTATCACCCAAGAATTGTAGAAACAACTACCAGGAGGTTGACTCCATGGCTAGGAGGCTGGCCTCACATTCTGGGGAAAGGGCAACTCAGAGAAGGGATCACCAACTATAATGTAGTCGAAGGCCATGTGGGAGAAGGGAGTTGCGGGCTGAATGAGGGCTAGAGACTGAGCACAGTGGCCACTCAACACCTTTATTGCAAACCACAATAGCTAATTAGAGGGAGAGAACAGAAGGGAATGCCCTGCCACAGTGACAGGGTGGGGGGGGGGGAGATGGGATTGGGGAGGATGGGAGGGATGCTGAGTTTACTGGTGGTGGAATATGGGCACTGGTGAAGGGATGGGTTCCCGAACTTTGTATGGGGGAAGCATAAGCACAGATGTGTATAAATCCGTAACTGTACCCTCATGGTGATTCATTAATTAAAAATAAATAAATTTAAAAAAATTAATTTTAGATTATCATTTCTAGACTTGGGTATTTGAATAACCTACCTGTGCCTACACAGGTAGGTTATTCAGATAAAGTGGTCAAAGGCTTGAACTAAGAAAAGGCTTTACTATTTATAAGTTCTCTCTTTCCCTGGCTGAACAATTAAAAGATGGTGAAAGAAGGGACACCTTTGGCAGGTATCAATATTGAGACGACAGGGAAGCTCGTATACGCTAAAAGAATCTTGAATAGACAAAAAGAATGTGACCTCATTTGAACCCTACTAAAATTTTCAGGATTGTACTAAGCTGTGATAAGGTATGAGAGGGAAGAATAAGTTGCTTATCTTTTGTGATATTAGGAAAATTTTTTTTGGAGAGGGAGTGTCCAAGATTCATATGCAAATGGTCTCTCTGCAGGAAGTCTGAAAGTGGCCCAATCCGACCTCCAACATGTGGGATATGTATCACTATATGTTAGGATTAGAGGAAGCCTGTTAGATACAAAGGACTGATTTTCTGAATATTTGTATCTCATAACTATGTCTATTTGTAGAGATACTTAGATCTTTATTAAGGAAGTAGGAGTATGTAACTGAGGGTGATAGGAACCAGTTGTCTGAGTGATTCAGTCACTACCATTGTGTAGCAATATCAAGGATTCTATATGCATTATTCTTTTGTTGGAATATACAAAGTGATAACAACAGTAAGCATGTGCTATGCATCTGAGTCCTTAAGCATGATTGACTTCATTGATACTTAATGAAAGCTTCATGATGATTGAGTTTTTACTCTCTGAATTTTATATCTCCTGGATCAAAGGATGGGGGAAGTTACTTTACTTATGTCGCGTCAACAGTGAATGCGTGTTGGATCCTGCATCCAGCCCTGGCTACCAACCCATTGGCTGGTGTTGGAGCAGCTCAGCGATTTCTGCTTCGGCCTGAATTGAGCAGGCAGGGAACAGCCCAGATGCCCCTGATACCTGGGACCTTCTCTCAGGTGGCCCAAGCAGCTCAGTTCCTCCAGACTCTTCCCAGGCTATTCCCCAAGGTCTGATTGGACTGGAGGCAATTACTCTACTTTCTTTTCTTAACCAGGAGCTTAGGGAGATTGGCTTGCTCTTCTCCATAAGATCTATAAAGTGGTGCTCTTCTTAACGTTCTGGGTATCAGAACCGAAAGTTCAGGAGGTGAAGGGCTTATCGGATGCTTCTTTCTACTCTTTTTATTCTGATGTCTATGATAGCAGGTGGTGAGTGAGAAACTGGATTGGAAGGTACCTGAGCTACTCATGAGTGCTGAGAACAGAGTGAGGAGTGAGGTGTGCATCCAGGACAGCAATATGTGTCTCTGTGTGTTTCAAAATATGTGTGATTTGCGTATGAGTCTATGTGTTGTTTCCTGTTGGTGTGATGTCAATATTTGTATGTTTCTTCAAAAATTGTGTTGGATGTGTGTGATATATCTCTTTATATAAAAAAGTAAATGGAGAAACACACAAGGAGATAAGACGGGACATGTACAGACTGTGGAAGATGCATTCTATACATGATTGGATTCTTTCCTCTCATTGGTCAGACAACACAGAATCAAATAAATTTCCATTAAGTACATGAAGAGCAGTACTGAGTGTGACTTGGGATGTGTGGTTAAAACCTGCTCTGTTCTCCTTCAGTGACTTACATATTGTCCTCTGTGTGCAGATCTAATATTTAAATACGAGACTGTAATGTCTGATCAGACAAATTTGTTTCCAGCTACAGAGGGCAGTTTTCTAAATTTGCCAAAAACAAACATGGGAAAAAGGCTCAAAACACTTAGTAATATGAGATCTTGAATACTGACTTATTGAGTTTTCATTATTATACTCTTTGTATTTGCTCATGTCTTTGTAAAAGTAGTGGTGTAGTAAGTGAATGACTAGTAAGCACCGATCTCACCAATGCATGTATAATGGACTGTCAATAGTGATTACATTACTGCACTGATTAAATATGTTCATGTGTGTTTCCACCTCTATCACATAATACCTACTGTGACAGTGCCTCAATATGTAATATTAAGATATTATCTGAAGTCTGATTCTTACATTTCTGTATCTGAAATAATTTCCAGTTTTAAAGGGTAAATATTTGATCACAATACAATATCACAACTTCAAATGAAAAATGTACACAAGTTATTTAGTATCATGCCTGGCATACATTAAGTTCTCAAAGAAGATGAAGTATAACCTTTATCTCTCCGCAACTGTTGAAGTGTTATTCTCATGAAGATTCTTATTTCTCCAATGTCTGAGTAATCATAGGTTACAAAAGGTAAGGAATTTAAGAAAACTACTATACAGGCCGTTCTCACAATCTTGGACACAGCGTGACATTTCCAGCTTATGCTGAGCTGTCTTCTGAGGTCTTGCCTGCATAGAATCTCCCACAATGGTCTGCTAATTTTCTTCTAGTTTCTTCCAGGGAGGACATACACAGAACATGTCCATGAGCATCCTGGCCTTGATGGAAGGCTCAAGTCACTGTCATTCCAGGTGGACACGAATCAAAATAGTCAGTGTCTCTAAGTAATATACTGGTTCCTAGTGGACTTTTCCATCTCTCTTATACCAGAATACAAAGGTCAGTATGGTTCATTCTTGGCAGTATTTGTTTGGCAATTCTAACCTCAATCTTAGAGCTTCTAAGGAATATTGAGTTTGAAGTCTACCATTAGAGAGCTGTGGACAAAGATTTTTCCACTTATGTCTAAATTATCAGGTTGTTCATATCTTTGAAATAATGCTGTCATATATACCATTTAAGTTGCCTTATATATCATAGAGCACCAAATGAATATTTATTTAAAATTAAAATGTTCAAAACACTGGGGATTATATGATTTATAAATATCATAACTTTAGAAGTGAAGTGATATTATAAAACATATCTGGTTACCATAACAAAAAGAATTATGAGAATTATATACAGTGGCTAGAAGTTGTATTATTTCTAAATAATGTATTTTCATCTATTTTACTTATGAATGATATAACTTTGCACATTGAGATAACATATCTACTGTCCCCAGTTATTAAAATGGATTAAATGATTCTTTTTTATGCTCTGCTGAGGTTTTATAAATAAAATTGGATATAAACTATGCAGAAAACAGTAACTACAAGTCTCACAATGGAAATGTTAGTGGTGCCTCCTCGAGCAAATAATGAGCAAGGGATGACAGTGATACAGTAATATAAATCCCTTGGAATGGTGTGTGCATAGTGTCTATAAAGGATCAATATCTGCCACTATTATTAATGTTAATAATAATTTTTGGTAAAAAACTACTGCCTAGATATCTATGACGAGGGAGGATCAAATAATTTTCAGGGTAGTAATTCTCTCCCAATGTAGTTTCACGTTATATTAAAGGTAAATGTTAAAAGTTATCTCCTGATGTTCAGGTATTTTGCTTTGTTTTACTTTGTGACACATCCTTCTGTACCCGGGCTTACTCCAGGCAGTGTTCAGAGAGCCATCTGAGGTACTGGTATTGAACATCAGTATGATACACATGCTACCTCTCTGGATGTCCATATCTTTATTGTCACTGTCATGTCCCTGCAATCCTGTTGCTCATGGATTTGCTTGAGTTGGAGCTGGTAACGTCTCCATTGTGAGAAATGTTGTTACTGGTTTTGGAATATGGAATGTTGTGCAGGGGGAGACACTCTCAGTAGCATGCCGGGCTATCCGAAAGGCATGGAGGAATCTAACCCTGGTGGGCTGCATGCTAAGGAAACACCATACCCGCTGTGCTATCGCTCCATCCCACCTTTATGTTATCATAGTAAATTACTAAGATTTCCAGGCATGACACGAGGTAAACACTCATTCAACACTGAGACCGTGTTATTCCTAGAGAGCTTTATGTAGTACATGGGACACAAACATATAGTTTGATGCTTTTTTTCTGAGAAAAAGAAAATTTTCCTCCTGTTTAAGAAGGAAATCTGTTAGTCATAGTGAAGTGATGTATCAATGACATCTGAATGGTACAGACTCTGGTTTATGCATCCTCTGGTTTGAGAAATAGACAGGAGACTTGTTTCAATGTAACACTTTCATATAAATATGGCATTATTGTAAGGTTATGGCTATAAAAGTTATAGAGTTTTCTCTTCATTTCATTCCCAGCGGAAACATGAGCAGCATGAAAAGAGGTAATAGGACCACTGTATCTGAATTTCTGCTTCTGGGACTCCCTATACCTCCAGAACATCAGGGTTTGTTCTTCACCTTATTCCTGGTTATGTACCTGGCCACGGTGCTGGGGAACCTGCTCATCATCCTGCTCATCCGGATGGACTCTCGTCTCCACACACCCATGTACTTCTTCCTCAGCCACTTGGCTCTTACTGACATATGCTACTCATCTGTCACTGTGCCCAAAATGTTGATGGACATGCAGAGCATTCATAAGTCCATCCCCTATGCAGGGTGCGTGTCACAGATGTATTTTTACATATGGTTTGCTTCTGTCGACATCTTTCTTCTTACATTGATGGCCTATGACAGGTATGTGGCCATTTGTCACCCACTTCACTATGCCACTATCATGAGGCAAGAGAAATGTGTCTCATTAGTTTCTGCATCCTGGATCTACTGTTCTCTCCGCTCTCTGTTGCACATCCTCCTCTTCATTCGAGTTTCCTTTTGTGATGACATTACCATCCCCCATTTCTTCTGTGAAATCCCAGTTCTCTTGAAGATGAGCTGTTCAGATGTCTCAGTTAATGAATGGCTTATCTTCATTGAGACTGGAATAATTGTTTTCCTGCCTTTTGCCACTATTGTAGGCTCTTATATTTGGATATGGGCCTCTGTGCTGAAGGATCCTTCTGTTAAGAGATTCTTCAAAGTCCTTTCTACCTGTGGTTCCCATCTCCTTGTGGTGTCTTTATTCTATGGTACAATTGCAGAAGTGTACTTTTTCTCCTCACCATCCATCTCCAGTAATAAAGACATAGCTGCTTCTGTGATGTATATGATAGTCACCCCCATGCTGAACCCTTTCATCTACAGCCTGAGAAACAGAGACATAAAACAGGCCCTAAAATTATTTGTTAACAGAATGAAGTCTTGTAGCTCCAATAACTTAATATGAATGTGTTTTCAAATATATATTATTAAAAACATGGAAGCTATTGTACATGGTATCGCTGGCATTCTGAGTGTTCTGATGAAACTGTCTTTACCCACATGTCAGAGTGGTTGGGATTCTCAGTCACATTCTTCTGACATTTCTCAGACAGATTTCACTGACTGGGGGGATTTTCATAGCAATGACTATAGTTCATGGTGCCGTATTTCAGCTTGTTGAGTTTAGGAATGGGAAAGAGTTAAAGATGATAACTGGCAGGAATGAAAAAAGAAGTTACTTTAACCTATATAAAATGTGTTGTTCTAGTCTTGGAATATTAGTGGTAAAAAGGATGACATGTCCAGGAATACATTCACTCATGGGTGAGGCTCCACCTGAGCATGTGGAGAGCTGCCTGAGCTGCTGAAGTTTGGTGCTTTGGGCTCCTTTGACGCCCGGGTAACTAAGAAACAGAGTACAGTTTCCAAGGCACGTGGGTGACTCAAGAAACTTGAGGATGTTATTGGAGAATGTTACTTGGAGGCACAAATAGTAAAATATATTCCCATCAATCCTGCAATTAGGATACCACTAAAGAAGACAAAGTCAGTCTTGCTGTCCAGGGCACTAGAGGGAAAAAACATTTTATTTCTTAATTTTTTTTTGTTAAAGCACCATGATATACAATTATTCATAGTTGCGTTTTAGACATATTATGTTCCAGCCCTAACCCCATCACCAATGTCTCTGCCCTTCCCCAGGTTTCCCTCCATTTACCTCCTACACCTGCACCCTGCCACCTTGAAAGGCACACTTTCAAGTGTGTACGTTGCAGTTTGGAACTCTTATTTTCAGAGTTGTTGGCTATATGATACGCTCTTCATTTTTTTGAAGAGCGGCCCCTTGGACTTTTGCTGATTCCTATTGCTTCCCGTGGAGACCCACTCCCCTCTTGGCAATACTTAGCTCTTCTTAGCATCAGCACAGCCATTTCGGAAAGAAGCAGCTCTAACCGGCGCTCAGATGAACCTGCCTCACTCTGCCAAACCATCAGTTGGACCAGACACTCTTTATGGGAATCAGCTGAAAAGGCAGAATTACCCTGCATGAAGTCAGTGGAGATAATTACAGAACTGAGTAAGGAAAAGTGTCACCAGGATGTTGTATGAGATGATCAGGAAACCCCCTTGTCTTCTTACAGCATAAAAGGACCCTGGAAACAGGGGAAGGGTGTCCCTCCTACTGGAGGGCGTGGCCCACATGGGTCAGCTTTCTCAGCCTTCTCAGCTGTTTCAGCTCTGAACTCAATGCTTCTTCGACGTGTGACGAATAAACTTTATACCACAAAGCTTATTGTTTTGTGTGTTCTCTCTGATCCAGAACCCTAACACTTCCCATCTAGCTCTACTTTTTAGTTCTTTTCACTTTGTTTCTTAAGTGAAAGAATTTATTGCACCCCAGAGTGCAAGGAAGTAGGAACAATGCTCAATCTAGGTATTATGTATATGGGCAGAAGGAAGAACTGAAAATTTCTGTCTTGCCTATTTCCTAAAGAACCATGGAAGGTGGATCTGGGATAAACAAGCTGGGAACCTTGAGGCCATTACATCACCTAGCTATCTACCTGTTGATCAGTAGTCATTTTTTCCATTTCTTCTTAAGACAGATATCATATTTAACAGGTCTTTGGTGTGGGGGTTCTTTTGAAGAAAAGCGTCAAACAGAAAAAAAAGTACAGAGCTCTCAGAATCTGTGTTGCAAACCATAATGCCCCAAAGTAGAGAGAGAGTCTGGGGGAAAATATCTTCCATAGAGGCAGGGAGAAAGTCGAGATGGGGATATACTGGGGACAATTTTGGTGGAAGATTTGCAATGGTGCAGGGATGGGTGTGCAATCATTGTATGACTGAAGCTCAAACATGAAATCTTTGTAACTGTACCTCATGGTGATCCAACAAAAAAAAGTCAATTAAAATAAAGGAAAGTAGAGAGTTAAGAAATATTTTAATTATTCCTGCATACAAAACATTTCCCCATTTACTACCTCAGCAATGCAGTTTCTATTAAAACAGGGTGTGAGAGCTATTATCATTGATCTATTCTCTCTGAGAGGCCTGTTTCTTTAGGATCATATGTGGTGGAAACACCCCTTGAGGGTTTTTCCTTAAGGTTTTATGTTTCATCTTTCATGGTTTCATGTCTGATGCAAATCAAATTGACACTTTCAATCCATGTCCAGTGGGGTAATTTGCAGGAAATGAGACAGACAAACACCCAGGGACTGTCAAGCCTTAGGTCGCCTGGGCAGTCCATAGTGCTCTCATAGGCTGTTCTTTATTCAGTACAATGTCTCTCGCTTTTCCATCCGCTGGGCAAAGCTGTTGTTGAAAGAGACAAAAAATGACAGTTACTATGCATATCCATACCAATTAGTACAAGTACATGAAGATCTGAGGCCGGGGTATTTTACTTAGTGATAGAAGGCATCCTTACAATACGAAGTCCTAGCAGCTTCCTATTCCATTTTTGTCCATGATATCACTCCATCTCAAGGACACTAAATAGTCTTATTCTATACTTTCCTGGTGCATTTCATGTGGCTTTTCCTTTATTCTATTCTTTCCTCTTTTTATTATTCTTTCCTGGGTGCATGTTTGCAACCTATTTGCAGTCTAATAGCTTAAGGATCTTGTCTAACAGGGTCTCTCCCATCCTTGGGGGTTTTTGTTAGGGGAATGAATTCCCATAGTTTGATTAAGTCCTTGTAAACGTGGACAGGGAAACAGATTGCTCCTCCTTTATCAGATATTCCTGGGCACATTCTGTACATGACCACAGAGAAGTGAGCAGAACTTTCTGTTCTGTGTTCTCCTTAGAGTTGACATTGCCGTAGGATAGGCACGCAGAAATATTGGCAGGGAAATCTGCAAGCTTTCTGAACAAGGGAATGTTTTTTAGGCCTTTCAAGGTGGATCTAATTGAATGGGTGACTAGTCCTACAACTAGTCACCATCAGTGACTAGTCCTACAACTTTCAGAACAGCGAGAATGGGAGCTGAAGCATGGTTCTGATCTCTCTGTGCCCAAGACATAGCACTGGAGCCCACAAGTGAAGGGGTAAGCTATTGGAGAGTGATGTGGAAACAGAGGCCAAAACTTTGGTACTGTGGTCCATCCATCATTTCCAAAGGTCACGTCTTTTTCTTCATCACCTAACCTGATAAGTACTGTAAAGGATTACTATCAGCCCTAAGTAAAGACCAAAAGATGCTGGTGGCCTATGGGAATCTCATCCTGTCCACTCAGATCTGTAGGATGACACCACCAGCTACAGACACAGCTTAGAGAACTGGGAGCCCAGTGTGACAGGATCATAGAGTGAGGGAACTAGGAAGGTAGGTGCATGTGAGTACACGTGTAAGAAGGATCTAGCCCTACTGGGGAAGACCTGTGATGTCTTGTCTTGGGGCAAGGACAAAGAATAGCCTTCAGATGGGAATCTGATGAAGTGTACTGTGAGCAGCTCTCCTACGTTGGTGTCTCAGCTGAGTAAAAAAATTTTTTAAAAAGTAAAAACATTACTTTTTTTCTTGAGGTAATATTATTGTATAATAGACTCAAGTCTGGTGTGCAATATTGTGAAGCTACAATTGTATGAACTACCTTATGGTCATGATCACTCCTCAGAGTAGTTCCCATTCATCACCAGACGCTGGAACTTCTTGGCCCATTTCAGATTCCTAGCTTTTCCCCTATCCAGTCACTACTAATCTATTAATCCTATCTAACAGATCTTTTCTGGTTGCTGTTTTATTTTTTGTTATAAAGTAACATCATTATAACTAAGTTTATAATTTTGATGTACATGACACTATGCTTTCACTACCGCCAAAGAGTAGCATGTAAGCGTGGACTTGGACTGATCTTAGCCTGCATCTCTCCTCCTCACGGCCCGGTACTCAAGGTTCACCTTCAAGACTGAAAGTCAGTCATTGTTCAATACTATCAATTTCCTTTTTATCTTTCTGTCACTGTATCATTGTCATCCCATTGCTCATCCATTTGCTCGAGTGGGCACCAGTAATGTCTTCATCGTGAGACTTGTGACTGTTTTTGGCATATCGAATATGCCACGGGGAGCTTGCCAGGCTCTGCCATGCAGACGGGATACTCTCGTAGCTTGCTGGGCTCTCTGAGAGGGATGGAGGAACTGAACCCAGGTTGATTGTGTGCAAGGCAAATTCCCTGCCACTGTGCTATCTCTCCAGCCTTATCTTTCATTCTAGATTCCAAGAATGATTGAGATCATCTGGCATTTGCCTTTTTCCCCCAGATTTACTTTGCTTAATATGATACCCTCCAATTCCATCCAGGTTTCAGCAAACCACATGATTTTATCTTTCCTTTTGGTTTTGTTCTGTTGTTGGATACTGCTTTCAGTATTTTTAAAAGATGCTTTATGTAAACACCATGGTTTACAAAGTTGTTCATAATAAAGTTGTAATGTTGGCTCCCTCTTTTCAGGTTAGTGGAGTGAAAGGGCGCCATTCCCATCTGTGCCTGCACCTCCTACCCTCGCGCAGTTTTCCTCTGACCCTAGCTCCACCATTTCTGAGCAACACCCACCTAGGCCTTCATCACCTTCCATCGCTGGCCCACTGGTCCGCTCCCTTTTTCAGGTTAGTGGAGTGATCGGGTGCCATCCCATCTGCGCCTGCACCTCCCCCACGCGAGGTCACTCAGCCACATTGTGTTAGTGGGAGTGGCCTCAGAAAAGTGGGCGTGGCTTCAACAAAGTGGGTGTGGCCTTCTCCGGACCTGCAGTTATTTTTTTTTCACATACCGAGCAATTATTTGGTACTTCTCAATATTCATCACCTCTATCCCTGATTAGCATCTTAGAGGGCCTTAAAATACTTCCTAAATAAGTTCCTAGATAATTCCAAATTTCGAAAACTACCTATGAATAGAAGCAGCTATTCAAGCCAAAGCTAACAGACCTCACAGTCAAAAAGTATTGCTTGAACTTTCACCTAAATAATAGAGGAACTTCAGAGAGGGACATGTTCTAGAGGGAGTACGGAAGACATTGATCACCACTGACCAAGCGCATTCAGAATCCTTTTTCACAACCAGAGGTGAACTTCAAGGCCCCTTTTCTATACTACCACAGCAATATGAAGAAACAGCGCAAATCCCCGCCACAAGGGGAGGACGAAGAAAAGAGTCTTGATGCATCAGTAGACCTTACCTACAAACTGGAGCTCTCCTATAAGAATTCACAGGTGAAATCCTCAAGATGTTCAATCAACTCAATCGAAAGTTTGACAAGGTATTCGTCACATTAAAGGAGGACCTCACAGAAACGATACAACAGACAGCTGAGAAATTACGGGAAGAAATGAGAACAGAAAGAAAAAACCTACAGAAGGAAATGTCACAAGTAAAGGATTCCGTAGATGAATTAAAAACTCAGTGGGTGCCCTCAACAATAGAATGACTGCAGCAGAGGACAGAATCAGTGAGCTTGAAGATCAGCTCCAGGAAGCCTATAGGCAAAAACAATCAATGGGGAGAGACCTCAAAATAGCTCTAGGGAGAATTAGAGTCCTAGGGGATGAATTCAAGAGGAACAACATTAGAATCATTGGACTACCAGAAGGACAGGGAAACAAGCCCAATGAAAAAGCCACAGTCAAAAAAATCATTTCTGGAAAGATCCCAGAGCTGGACAATGCAGACATCCAGATTCAAGGAGACAGAAGGTTACCAGCTAAAAGAGAACCTAACAGAAAAACTCCAAGACATATCATAGTTAGGATGATGGACATAACAGATAGAGGCACATTACTGCAAGTCGCAAGGTCGAGGAAGGAAATCACATACAATGGAGCACCCCTTATGTTCACAGCAGACCTATTGGAAGAAACCCTTCAAGCTCAAAGGCAGTGGTGGGATATAGTGAAAAAACTCAATGAAATGAATGCCTCACCAAGAATACTTTATCCGGCCAAACTCTCATTCAAACTCGAAGGAATTATACATTATTTTGGGGATAAACAACAACTCAGGAACTTCATAGACTCTAAACCAAACCGAAAACAAGGTCTAAAGGGGCTACTATAAGAAAAGAAAAACTCTACAAGCACAACAAACATTTACAGAAAGATGGCACAAAACCCTATGACAATAATCTCTCTCAATGTCAATGGTCTTAATTCACCAATTAAGAGACACAGACTGGCAAAATGGATTCAGAGACTCAACCCAATATTCTACTGCCTGCAAGAAATACGTCTGAATAGCCAGAACTAACACAGACTCAAAGTCAAAGGATGGAAAACAATTCTGCAAGCAAACAACTCCCTCAAAAAAGCTGGGGTGGATTTTCTAGTATCAGACAACATAGACTTCAAGTTGAAAAAGATTAGAAGGGATAGTGAAGGCCACTTTTTATTAATCAAGGGACATGTACAGCAGGAAGAAATCACACTGCTAAACGTGTATGCACCCAATGAGTGGCCAGCTAAATACCTACAACAGGTTCTAACAGACCTTAAGAAGGACATTGTGGGCAACACAATAGTAGTTGGAGACTTCAACACTGCCCTGTCTCCTCTGCACAGATCAAGAAGATTAATACTCACCAAGGAAATACTGGCTTTAGAAGAAGAAATAGAAGAGAGAGGTCTAATAGATCTATACAGAGCTCTATATCCAAAAAATGGGAAGACACATTCTTTTCCAGTGCACAGGGAACATTTTCCAGAATAGACCATGCGCTGGGCCACGGAACATACCTCAACAGAATCAACAAAATAGACATTGTACCAGCTATTTTTTCAGACCATGATGCACTGAAAATAGAAGCTAATCATGGACAGATGCAGAAAAATAAATCAAACACCTGGGAATTAAACAGCTCAATGTTGAACAATGAGTGGGTCAAGAAGGAAATCAAGGAGGAAATCAAAAGATACCTGGAAACAAATGAGAATGAAGACATGAGCTACCAGACCCTGTGGGACGCAGCTAAAGCCATTTTAAGGGGAAAATTTATAGCTCTGCAAGCATATCTAAGGAAGGAAGAAAGGGCCCGCATATATAACTTGACTTCACAACTCAAGACTTAGAAAAGAACCAATAAAAGGAGCCCAAGGCAGGCAGAAAGAAAGAGATAATAAAACTTAGAGCAAAAATTAACGACAGGGAAACCCAAAAGAAAATTCGAAAGATCAATGAAACCAAGAGCTGGTTCTTTGAGAAAATAAATAAGATTGATAAACCACTAGCAAGACTCACAAAGATAGAGAGAGAACACTTATAAATCGAATGAGAAATGAAAAGGGGGACATCGCAGTAGAAACCAATGAAATTCAAAAGATCATCAGAGACTACTTTGAAAATCTGTATGCCACAAAACAAAAGAACCTAGAAGAAATGGATAAATGCCTGGATTCCTATAATCTCCGAAAGCTGAACCACGAAGACCTGGATTTTCTGAATATTCCTATTAAAGTCAAGGAAATTGAAACAGTAATCAAAAGTCTTCCCAATAACAAAAGCCCAGGCCCAGAGGGATTCATTAGCAAATTCTTCCAAACATTTAAAGAGGTCCTATTGCCAGTTCTTCTCAAGCTTTTCCAAGAAATTGAAAAAAAAGAAACCCTACCAAACAGTTTCTATGAGGCTCACATCTCCCTAATACCAAAAGCAAATAAGGACACCACAAAAAAAGAAAACTTCAGGCCAATATCCCTGATGAACACAGATGCGAAGATTCTCAACAAAATATTAGTAAACAGAATTCAACAACTCATCGAAAAGATCATACACCACGACCAAGTGGGATTCATCCTGGGGATGCAAGGATGGTTTAACATTCGGAAAACAATCAACATAATCCATTATATCAACAAAAGAAAAGATAAAAATATTATAATCATATCAATAGATGCAGAGAAAGCCTTTGACAAGATCCAGCACCCGTTTATGATGAAAACTCTCGCCAAAAGGGCTATAGAAGGGACCTTCCTCAATATAGTCAAAGCCATCTACCACAAGCCTACGGCAAGCATCATTCTCAATGGGGAAAATCTAAGACCCTTCCCACTGAGAACAGGGAAAAGACACGGATGCCCACTCTCTCCTCTTCTGTTCAATATAGTACTGGAAGCTCTTGCAATTGCGATTAGGCAAGAAAAAGATATTATGGGCATTCAGGTAGGAAAGAAAGAAATCTATCTCTCACTGTTCGCTGATGATATGATATTATACTTAGAAAACCCAAAAACCTCTACCAAGAAACTCCTAGAAACAATAGACTCATATAGTAAAGTTGCAGGCTATAAAATCAATACCCAAAAGTCCATGGCTTTCTTATATGCAAATAGTGAGAGAGAAGAAAGCAACATGATAAAAGCTACCCCATTCACAATTGTGCCTCAAAAAATCAAATACCTGGGAATCAGCTTAACTAAGGAGGTAAAGAACTTGTACAATGAAAACTAAAAAACGCTACTTCCGGAAATAAAAGAAGACAGGAGGAAATGGAAAAATATCCCCTGCTCATGGATTGGAAGAATTAATATTGTCAAAATGGCAATTCTCCCCAAAGCATTGTACAAATTCAATGCGATCCCTATAGAAATACCTTTGTCATTCTTCAAAGAAATGGAGCAAGTGCTCCTGAAATGCATATGGAACAATAAGCCCCCACGAATAGCTAAAGCAGTTCTTGGGGAAAAGAAAATGGGAGGAATCAACCTCCCCAACTTCCAACTCTACTACAAAGCGGTAGTCATTAAAACAGCTTGGTACTGGAACAAAGGCAGAGCAGCAGACCAATGGAACAGGGTTGAATACGCTGACACATCCCCCCAAGTATATGAACATCTAATCTTTGATAAGGGAGCAAGTAATGTGAAGTGGAGCAAGGAAAGCATGTTTAACAAATTGTGCTGGCAAAACTGGACAGCTACATGCAAAAAAATGGGCCTAGACCTCCACCTATCACCTTGTACGATAGTCAGATCAAAATGGATTAAAGACCTCAACATCAGACCACAAACCATAAGGTACATTGAAGACAAGGTCGGCAAAACCCTCCACAACATTGAAGCCAAAGGTATCTTCAAAGCTGACACGCCACTGGCCAAGCAGGTCAAAACGGAGATAAATAAATGGGACTATCTCAAACTAAGAAGCCTCTGCACCTCAAGAGAAACAGTGACAAAAGTACAAAGACAATCTACAGAATGGGAAAGGATATTTATGCAGTACCCACCCGATAAGGGGTTGATATCAAGGATATAAAATGCACTGGTTGAACTCCACAAGAAGAAAACTGCCAACACGATCAAAAAATGGGGTGATAAAATGAACAGAAATTTTCCCAAAGAAGAAATCCGAATAGCTCAGAGGCACATGAGAAAATGTTCAACATCACTAATCATCAGGGAGATGCAGATCAAAACAACCATGAGATATCATCTCACACCACAGAGACTGGCCCACATCTCCAAAAACAAAAACAACCGGTGTTGGCGTGGATGTGGGGAGAAAGGGACTCTTCTTCACTCAACATTGTAAAATAAAGATTTTTTAAAAACCCAATACAGGAAGCTTATTGAGAGATGGTTCTTTGAAATGACAAGTAAATTGACAAGTCTTTAGCAATAGTCAAAAAAAAGAAGAGCACCTCCATCCAAAGGGGTCTAGGAAGGGACTTCAGGGTCTGGAGCAGAGGTTTCTTATGGAGGAGGTTCATGTACACTTTATAGCTCTGCACATGCTCCAGGAACTTACAGGAATTAATCCAGGAGTATTTTCTAGGTATCACAACTTGTGCATCAATCCCCCAAAATAAATAATATTAGATTAGCCACTGGCAGTATAAAAGTTGATGTCCTGTAAGTCCTTTTAGCTCAGTTCCCTTATGCACTTGGTCCTACGTTTCTGTCCAATACCAGCTCATCAGATTGCTGATCTCTTGCATTTTATTAACTTCGATTCTCCCCTTTCCTGATGTAATAGAAATGTTCCGTAGCTTCAAATGTCCACAGTTCTGACTTGAGTAGCGTTGAGATAATGAAAAATCTTCTCATTCATTGAATATGGAGAATTTCCATGAATTTGCTCATCATGATGCCTCACAGGAGGTTGTGAAACCATTTAATGTTTATATGTTGTTTGTGTTGATACCCCAGGAGCACTTAAACAACCGACAATTTTGGCCATCTTGACAATCTCTTTATTTTTTTTTAATTTATTTATTTTTAATTAGAGAATCACCGTGAGGGTACAGTTACAGATTTATACACTTTTGTGCTTATACTTCCCTCATACAAAGTTTGGGAACCCATCCCTTCACCAGTGCCCATTCTCCACCACCCGTAAACCCAGTGTCCCTCCCACCCTCCCCAATCCCATCTCCCCCCCACCCCACCCTGCCACTGTGGCAAGGCATTCCCTTCTGTTTTCTCTCTCTAATTAGCTGTTGTGGGTTGCAATAAAGGTGTTGAGTGGCCGCTGTGCTCAGTCTCTAGCCCTCATTCAGCCCGCAACTCCCTTCCCCCACATGGCCTTCGACTACAATGTAGTTGGTGATCGCTTCTCTGAGTTGACCTTTCCCCGGAACGTGAGGCCAGCCTCGAAGCCATGGAGTCAACCTCCTGGTACTTATTTCTACAGTTCTTGGGTGTTAGTCTCCCACTCTGTTATTCTATATACCATAGATGAGTGCAATCTTTCTATGTCTGTCTCTCACTTTCTGACTCATTTCACTCAGCATGAAACTTTTCATGCCCATCCACTTAACTACAAAATTCTTGACCTCCTTTTTTCTAACAGCTGCATAGTATTCCATTGTATAGATTGACAATCTCTTTAAACTCTCGCTTCTCATTCAGTATTCATATATAAGAAAACCATGGATTTTTGGGGTGTTGATTTTATAGCCTGCCACTTTACTACATGGACCTATTGTTTCTAGGAACTTTTCTGTTGAATCTTTAGGGTTTTCTAAGTATAGTATCAAATTCCCTGCAAATAGTGATAAATTGACCTCTTCCTTTCCTACTGTATACCCTTGATATCTTTTTCTTGTCTTGAACAATTTTTTGAATTCCTATTATCCTATTAATTTTTCACTTGTCTTTTAAAATTAATTTTAGATTATCATTTCTAGACTTGGGTATTTGAATAACCTACCTGTGCCTACCTATGAAAGAAAAAACTTTCATATTTATAAGTTCTGTCTTTCCCTGGCTGAACAATTAAAAGATGGTGAAAGAAGGGAAACCTTCGGCAGGTATCAATATTGAGACGACAGGGATGCTTGTTTACACTAAAAAAATCTTGAATAGACTAAAAGAACGTGACCTCATTTGAAACCAACTAAAATTTTCAGGATTGTACTAAGCTGTGATAAGGTATGAGAGGGAAGAATAAGATGCTTATCTTCTGTGCTATTAGGAAAATTTTTTTTGGAGAGGGAGGGTCCAAGAATCATATGCAAATGGTCTCTCTGCAGTAAGTCTGAAAGTGGCCCAATCCGACCTCCAACATGTGGGATATGTATCACTATATGTTAGGATTAGAGGAAGCCTGTTAGATACAAAGGACTGATTTTCTGAATATTTGTATCTCATAACTATGTCTATTTGTAGAGATACTTAGATCTTTATTAAGGAAGTAGGAGTATGTAACTGAGGGTGATAGGAACCAGTTGTATGAGTGATTCAGTCACTCCAATTGTGTAGCAATATCAAGGATTCTATATGCATTATTCTTTTGTTGGAATATACAAAGTGATAGCAACAGTGAGCATGTGCTATGCATCTGAGTCCTTAAGCATGATTGACCTCATTGATACTTAATGAAATCTTCGTGATGATTGACTTTTTACTCTCTAAATTTTATAACTTCTGCCTCAAAGGTTAAGGGAAGTTACTTTACTTATGTAGCGTCAACAGTGAATGAATGTTGGATCCTGCATCCAGCCCTGGCTACCAACCCATTGGCTGGTGTTGGAGCAGCTGAGCGATTTCTGCTTCGGCCTGAATTTTGCAGGCAGGGAACAGCCAAGATGCCCCTGATACCTGGGACCTTCTCTCAGGTGGCCCAAGCAGCTCAGTTCCTCCAGCCCCTGCCCGAGCTATTCCCCAGGGTCTGATTGGACTGGAGGCAATTACTCTACTTTCTTTTCTTAACCAGGAGCTTAGGGAGATTGGCTTGCTCTTCTCCATAAGATCTATAAAGTGGTGCTCTTCTTGACGTTCTGGGTATCAGAACAGAAAGTTCAGGAGGTGAGGGGCTTATGGATGCTTCTTTCTACTCTTTTTATTCTGATGTCTATGATAGCAGGTGGTGAGTCAGAAACTGGATGGGAAGGTACCTGAGCTACTCATGAGTGCTGAGCACAGAGTGAGGAGTGAGGTGTGCATCCAGGACAGAAATATCTGTCTCTGTGTGTTTCAAAATATGTGTGATTTGCGTATGAGTCTATGTGTTGATTCCTGTTGGTGTGATGTCAATATTTGTATGTTTCTTCAAAAATTGTGTTGGATGTGTGTGATATATCTCCTTATATAGAAAGGAAAATGGAGAAAAACACAAGGACATAAGACGAGACATGGATGTAGAAACTGTGGAAGATGCATGCTATACATGATTGGATACTTTCCTCTCATTGGTCAGAAAACACAGAGCCAAATAAATTTCAATTAAGTACATGAAGAGCAGTACTGAGTGTGATTTGGGATGTGTGGTTAAAACCTGCTCTGTTCTCCTTCAGTGACTTACATATTGTCCTCTGTGTGCAGATCTAATATTTAAATATGAGACTGTAATGTCTGATCAGACAAATTTGTTTCCAGCTACAGAGGGCAGTTTTCTAAACTTGCCAAAAATAAACACGGGAAAAAGGCTCAAAACACTTAGACATATACTATGTTGAATATTGACTTATTGAGTATTTCACTTATTATACTCTTTGTATTTGCTCATGTCTTTGTAAAAGTAGTGGTGGTTTAAGTTAATGACTAGGAAGCACCTATCTCACCAATGCATATCTAATGGACTGTCAATAGTGATTACAATACTACACTGATTAAATATGTTCATGTGTGTTTCCACCTCTATCACATAATACATACTGTGCCAGTACCTCAATATGTAATATTAAGATATTATCTGAAGTCTGATTCTTACATATCTGTATCTGAAATAATTTCCAGTTTTAAAGGGTAAATATTTGATCGCAATACAATATCACAACTTCAAATGAAAAATGTACACAAGTTATTTAGTATCATGCCTGGCATACAAAAAGTTCTCAAAGAAGATGAAGTATAACCTTTATCTCTCCCCAACTGTTGAAGTGTTATTGTCATCAAGATTCTTATTTCTCCAATGTCTTAGCGATCATAGGATAAAATGCTAAGGAATTTAAGAAAACTCCTATACAGGCCCTTCTCATAATCTTGGACACGGCCTGACATTTCCAGCTCATGCTGAGCTGTCTTCTGAGGTCTTGCCTGCATAGAATCTCCCACAATGGTCTGCTAATTTTCTTCTAGTTTCTTCCAGGGAAGACATACACAGAACATGTCCATGAGCATCCTGGCCTTGATGGAAGGCTCAAGTCACTGTCATTCCAGGTGGACACGAATCAAAATAGTCAGTGTCTCTAAGTAATATACTGGTTCCTAGTGGACTTGTCCATCTTCTCCTATACCTGAATACAAAGGTCAGTATGGTTCATTCTTGGCAGTATTTGTTTGGCAATTCTAACCTCAATCTTAGAACTTCTAAGGAATATTGAGTTTGAAGTCTACCATTAGAGAGCGGAGGTCAAACGTTTTTCCACTTATGTCTAAATTATCAGGTTGTTCATATCTTTCAAATAATGCTGTCATATATACCATTTAAGTTGCTTTATATATTATAGAGAACCAAATAAATATTTATTTAAAATTAAAATGTTCAAAACACTGGGGATTATATGATTCATAAATATCATAACTTTAGAAGTGAAGTGATATTATAAAACATATCTGGTTACCATAACAAAAAGAATTATGAGTATTATATACAGTGGTTCGAAGATATTATCCCTAAATAATGTATTTTCATCTATTTTACTTATGAATGATGTAACTTTGCATATTCAGATAACATATCTATTGTCCCCAGTTATTAAACTGGATTAAATGCTGCTTTTTGTTGTGCTCTGTTGAGATTTTATAAATAAAATTGGATATAAACTATGCACAAAACAGTAACAACAAGTCTTACAATGAAAATGTTACTGGTGCCTTCTCGAGCAAATAATGAGCAAGGGATGACAGTGATACAGTGATATAAATCCCTTGGAATGGTGTGTGCATAGTGTCTATAAAGAATCAATATCTGCCACTATTGTTAATGTTAATAAATTTTTTGGTAAAAAAAACTACTGCCTGATATCTCTGAGCAGGGAGCATCCAACAATTTACAGGGTAGTAATTCTCTCCCAATGTAGTTTCACGTTATATTAAAGGTAAATGTTGAAAGTTATCAACTGATGTTCAGGTATTTTGCTTTGTTTTACTTTGTGACACATCCTGCTATGCCCGGGCTTACTCCTGGCAGTGTTCAGAGAGCCATCTGAGGTCCTGGTATTGAACATCAGTATGATACACATGATACCTCCTGGATGTCCATATCTTTATGTTGTCACTGTCATGTCCCTGCCATCCTTTGCTCATGGATTTGCTCGACTGGGAGCCAGTAACGTCTCCATTGTAAGAAATGTTGTTACTGGTTTTGGAATATGGAATGTTGTGCAGGGGGAGATACTCTCGGTATCAAGCCAGGCTCTTCAAGAGGCATGGAGGAATCTAACCCTAGTTGTCCGTGTGCTAAGGAAACTCCATACCTGCTCTGCTATCGCTCCATCCCACCTTTATGTTATCATAGTAAATTAATAAGATTTCCAGGCATGACACAAGGTAAACACTCATTCAACACTGAGACCGTGTTATTCCTAGAGAGCTTTATGTAGTACATGGGACACAAAGATATAGTTTGATGCTTTTTTACTGAAAAAAAAATTTTTCCTCCAATTCAAGAAGGAAATCTGATAGTCATAGTGAAGTGATATATCAATGGCATCTGAATGGTACAGGCTCTGGTTTTTGCATTCTCTGGTTTGAGAAATAGAAAGGAGACTTGTTTCAATGTAACATTTTCATATAAATATGGCATTATTATAAGGTTATGGCTATAAAAGTAACAGAGTTTTCTCTCCATTTCATTCCCAGCGGAAACATGAGCAGCATGAAAAGAGGTAATAGGACCACTGTGTCTGAATTTATGCTTCTGGGACTCCCTATACCTCCAGAACATCAGGGTTTGTTCTTCACCTTATTCCTGGTTATGTACCTGGCCACGGTGCTGGGGAACCTGCTCATCATCCTGCTCATCCGGATGGACTCTCGTCTCCACACCCCCATGTACTTCTTCCTCAGCCACTTGGCTCTCACTGACATATGCTTCTCATCTGTCAATGTGCCCAAAATGCTGATGGACATGCAGAGCATTCACAAGTCCATCCCCTATGCAGGGTGTGTGTCACAGATATATTTTTACATATGGTTTGGTTGTGTCGACATCTTTCTTCTTACATTGATGGCCTATGACAGGTATGTGGCCATTTGTCACCCACTTCACTATGCCACTATCATGAGGCAAGAGAAATGTGTCTCATTAGTTTCTGCATCCTGGATCTACTGTTCTCTCCGCTCTCTGTTGCACACCCTCCTCTTGGTTCGAGTGTCCTTTTGTGATGACATTACCATCCCCCACTTCTTCTGTGAACTCCCGGTTCTCTTGAAGATGAGCTGTTCAGATGTCTCAGTTAATGAATGGGTTATCTTCATTGAGACTGGAATAATTGTTTTTCTGCCTTTTGCCACTATTGTGGGCTCTTATATTCGTATATGGGCCTCTGTGCTGAAGGATCCTTCTGCTAAGAGATTCTTCAAAGTCCTTTCTACCTGTGGTTCCCATCTCCTCGTTGTGTCTTTATTCTATGGTACAGTTGCAGAAGTATATTTTTTCTCCTCACCATCCATCTCCAGTAATAAAGACATAGCTGCTTCTGTGATGTATATGATAGTCACCCCCATGCTGAACCCTTTCATCTACAGCCTGAGAAACAGAGATATAAAACAGGCCCTAAAATTATTTGTTAACAGAATGAAGTCTTGTAGCTTCAATAACTTAATATGAATGTTTTTTCTATATATATTAGTATAAACATGGAAGCTATTGTACATGGAATCTTTGGCTTTCTGAGTGTTCTAATGAAACTGTCTTCTCCCACATGTCAGAGTGTTTGGGATTCTCACGTCACATTCTTCTGACATTTCTCAAACAGATTTCACTGACTGGGGGAATTTTCATACCAGTGAATAAAGTTCATGTTGCCTTATTTCAGCTTGTTGAGTTTAGGAATGGGAAAGAGTTAAAGATGATAACTGGCAAGAATGAAAAAGAAGTTACTTTAACCAATGTAAAATGTGTTGTTCTAGTCTTGGAATATTAGTGGTGTAAAGGATGACATGTCCAGGAATACATTCACTCATGGGTGAGGCTCCACCTGAGCATGTGGAGAGCTGCCTGAGCTGCTGAAGTTTGGTGCTTTGGGCTCCTTTGACGCCCGGGTAACTAAGAAACAGAGTAGTGTTTCCAAGCCACGTGGGTGACTCAAGAAACTTGAGGATGTTATTTGGAGAATGTTACTTGGAGGCACAAATAGTAAAATACATTCCCATCAACTCCTGCAATTGAGATACCACTAAAGAAGACAAAGGCAGTCTTGCTGTCCAGGGCACTAGAGGGAATAAACATTTTATTTCTTTTTTTTTTTTAATCTAGTAATATAATTTTTTTAATTTAAATTTTATTGAATCACCATGTGGAGGGTTACAAAGTTCTCATGATTATGTCAGTTATACAGTACTCAAACACCCTTCCCTTCACCCGTGCCCATATTCCATCACCAACCACCCCATTATACCTCCCGCCCCCTCCCACCCCCCAGGTCCCCGCCCTTGTAAGTGATAAGTTTCACTTTGTTTACGCTTTATCTTGGTTACAGTCCATGTTTCAACACATAATTCACTATTGTTGCTAGGGTTTCCCCCCAAAAAAGAGAAGACAGTCCCACTGTCAAGGAAGCATTTGATAGCTCTCCATTGCTGAGAATGTAGAGATATTAAGTCCCGCTGTTTGTTGCATAACTTTTCTATTTTTTTCCCCCCTCGTCCCGCGCCACCGAGATCACGCCTGTTTAGTAATCACCACGCTGCCTGACAAAGGGAAACAAACCAAAAGAGATGGTTATTTCTCGTCATCAGCCCGCGTGGGGCTCTAGCTTAGTTGATAGTCTGGTATAATGTCTGCAAGCAGTTTCTGGAACCAAAAGTAATACGCTGGTATCGGCCCCGGCTCAAGGTTCCACCAGCGTCCCGCTGTTCCAAGTACATAATAATTTATTCCCTTGCATCCGATTCCCACGCCACCAGGTCCGTGTCAGCTTAATGGACATCATACTATGGTTAACGCCACGCCGCGTTTTTTCCCGAGAAAGAAGGATATTTCTTCTCAGCCGGCGTGGGGATATGGCTTAGTTCAGTCTATAGAGATGGCTACCACTTTGGTGGCCTTCAATATTTCAGCAAAAGACTTACTATTCTTGTTAGGATCTCCCACCAAAGTCCGACCCGTTAAAGTCCAGGGAAAATTCTGCCTAAAATTCTATCCCTACAATCTTTTACCCTTTAACAAAAAACTTAGCACTATTGTTTGGAGTTTCCCCCCACGTTAAGCCCTGCCAAAAAGGAACATTTACACGTTGCTGACAATCAAACAGTCAAAAGATATTAGGTTTTGGATTTCTATATGAAGTCCAAGGAAGATTCTTTTGGTAATTGCATCACTCGCTGGCAGCGCCTGGGCCAGAAGCTCCCAGCACACAGTTTGGAGGCATTTTGGGGGCGCCGCTCATGTCCAAAGTGGTTCAGTTGCCTCCGGGGTCGATCTCGCGCGGGGCCGCAAAGCAACATTTTATTTCTTAATTTTTTTTGTTAATCACCATGATATACAATGATTCGTAGTTGAGTTTTAGACAAATTATGTTCCAGCCCTAACCCCATCACCAGTGTCTCTGCCCCTCCCCACGTTTCCCTCCATTTCCCTCCCACACCTGCATCCTGCCACCTTGAAAGGAACATTTTCAAGTGTGTAGTTGCAGTTTGGAACTCTTATTTTCAGAGTTGTTGGCTATATGATACGCTCTTCATTTTGTTGAAGAGCGGCCCCTTGGCCTTTTGCTGATTCCTATTGCTTCCCGTGGAGACCCACTCCCCTCTTGGCAATACTTAGCTCTTCTTAGCATCAGCACAGCCATTTCAGAAAGAATCAGCTCTAACCGGCGCTCAGATGAACCTGCCTCACTCTGCCAAACCATCAGTTGGACCAGACATTCTTTATGGGAATCAGCTGAAAAGGCAGAATTACCCTGCATGAAGTCAGTGGAGATAACTACAGCACTGAGTAAGGAAAAGTGTCAGGAGGATGTTGTATGAGATAATCAGGAAAGCCCCCTGTCCTCTTTGAGCATAAAAGGATCCTGGAAACAAGGGGAAGAGTCTCTCCCCTACTGGAGGGCATGGCCCACATGGGTCAGCTTTCTCAGCCTTCTCAGCTTTTTCAGCTTCTGAACTCAATGCTTCTTAGACTTGTGCTGAATAAACGTTATACCGCAAAGCTTATTGTTTTGTGTGTTCTCTCTGATCCAGAACCCTAACACTTCCCATCTAGCTCTACTCTTTAGTTCTTTTGACTTTGTTTCTTAAGTGAAAGACTTTATTGCACCCCAGAGTGCAAGGAAGTAGGAACAATGCTCAATCTAGGTATTATGTATACGGGCAGAAGGAAGAAATTAAGATTTCTGTCTTGCCTATTTCCTAAAGAACCATGGAAGGTGGATCTGGGATAAACAAGCTGGGAACCTTGAGGCCATTACATCACCTAGCTATCTACCTGTTGATCAGTAGTCATTTTTTCCATTTCTTCTTAAGACAGAGATCATATTTAACAGGTCTTTGTTGTGGGGGTTCTTTTGAAGAAAAGCGGCAAACAGAAAAAAAAAGTACAGAGCTCTCAGAATCTGTGTTGCAAACCATAATGCCCCAAAGTAGAGAGAGATTCTGGGGGAAAATGTCTTCCATAGAGGCAGGGAGAAAGTCGAGATGGGGATATACTGGGGACAATTGTGGTGGAAGATTTGCACTGGTGCAGGGATGGGTGTGCAATCATTGTATGACTGAAACTCGAACATGAAATCTTTGTAACTGTACCTCATGGTGATCCAACAAAAAAAAGTGAATTAAAATAAAGGAAAGTAGAGAGCTAAGAAACATTTTAATTATTCCGCATACAAAACATTTCCCCATTTACTACCTCAGCAATGCAGTTTCTATTAAAACAGGGTGTGAGAGCTATTATCATTGATCTATTCTCTCTGAGAGGCCTGTGTCTTTAGGATCATAGGTGGTGGAAACACCCCTTAAGGGTTTTTCCTTAAGGTTTTATGTTTCATCTTTCATGGTCTCATGTCTGATGCAAATCAAATTGACACTTTCAATCCCTGTCCAGTGGGGTCATTTGCAGGGAACGAGACAGACAAACACCCAGGGACTGTCCAAGCCGTAGGTCGCCTGGGCAGTCCGTAGTGCTCTCATAGGCTGTTCTTTATTCAGTACAATGTCTCTCGCTTTTCCATCTGCTGGGCAAAGCTGTTGTTGAAAGAGACAAAAAATGACAGTTACTATGCATATCAATACCAATTAGTACAAGTACATGAAGATCAGAGGCCGGGGTACTTTACTTAGCGATAGAAGGCATCCTTACAATATGAAGTCCTAGCAGCTTCCTATTCCATTTTTGCCCATGATATCATTCCATCTCAAGGACACTAAATAGTCTTATTCTATACTTTCCTGGTGCATTTCATGTGGCTTTTCCTTTATTCTATTCTTTACTCTTATATTATTCTTTCCTAGGTGTATTTTGCAACCTATTTGCATTCTAATAGCTAAAGGATATTGTCTAACAGGGGTCTCTCCCATCCTTGGGGGTTTTTGTTAGGGGAATGAATTCCCATAGTTTGATTAAGTCCTTGTAAACGTGGACAGGGAAACAGATCGCTCCTTCTTTATCAGATATTCCTGGGCACATGCTGTACCTGAGCACAGAGGAGTGAGCAGAACTTCCTGTTCTGTGTTCTCCTTAGAGTTGACATTGCCGTAGGATAGGCACGCAGAAATATTGGCAGGGAAATCTGCAAGCCTTTCTGAACAAGGGAATGTTTTTTAGGCCTTTCAAGGTGGATCTATTTGAATGGGTGACTAATCCTACAACTAGTCACCATCAGTGACTAGTCCTACAACTTTCAGAACAGCGAGAATGGGAGCTGAAGCATGGTTCTGATCACTCTGTGGCCAAGTCATAGCACTGGAGCCCACAAGTGAAGGGGTAAGCTATTGGAGAGTGATGTGGAAACAGAGGCCAAAACTTTGATATTGTGGTCCATCCATCATTCCCAAAGGTCACGTCTTTTTCTTCATCACCTAGCCTGATAAGTACTGTAAAGGATTACTATCAGCCCTAAGTAAAGACCAAAAGATGCTGGTGGCCTATGGGAATCTCATCCTGTCCACTCAGATCTGGAGGACAACACCACCAGCTACAGACACAGCTTAGAGAACTGGGAGCCCAGTGTGACAGGATCATAGAGTGAGGGAACTAGGAAGGTAGGTGCATGTGAGTACACGTGTAAGAAGGATCTAACCCTACTGGGGAAGACCTCTAATGTCTGTCTCGGGGCAAGGACAAAGAATAGCCTTCAGATGGGAATCTGATGAAGTGTACTGTGAACAGTTCTCCTATGTTGGTGTCTCAGCTGAGTAAAAAAAATTTTTTAAAGTAAAAACATTACTTTTTTTCTTGAGGTAATATTATTGTATAATAGACTCAAGTCTGGTGTGCAATGTTGTGAAGCTACAGTTGTATGAACTACCTTATGGTCATGATCACTCCTCACAGTAGTTCCCATTCATCACCAGATGCTGGAACTTCTTGACCCATTTCACAGATTCCTAGCTTTTCCCCTATCCAGTCACTACTAATCTATTAATTCTATCTAACAGATCTTTTCTGGTTGGTGTTTTATTTTTTGTTATAAAGTAACATCATTATAACTAAGTTTATAATTTTGATGTACAAGACACTATGCTTTCACTACCACCAAAGAGTGGCAGGTAAGCGTGGATTGGACTGATCTTAGCCACATCTCTCCTCCTCATGGCTGGGTACTCAAGGTTCACCTTCAAGACTGAAAGTCAGTCATTGTTCAATGCTATCAATTTCCTTTTTATCTTTCTGTCACTGTATCACTGTCATCCCATTACTCATCCATTTGCTCTAGTGGGCACCAGTAATGTCTCCATCGTGAGACTTGTGACTGTTTTTGGCATATCGAATATGCCACGGGGAGCTTGCCAGGCTCTGCCGTGCGGACAGGATACTCTCGGTAGCTTGCTGGGCTCTCTGAAAGGGATGGAGGAACTGAACAGGGTGTGTCGTGTGCAAGGCAAATGCCCTGCCACTGTGCTATTTCTCCAGACTTACCTTTCTTTCTAGATGCCAAAAATTATTGAGTTCATCTGGCATTTGCCCTTCTCGCACAGATTTACTTTGCTTAATATGATACCCTCCAATTCCATCCAGGTTTCAGCAAACCGCATGATTTTATCTTTTCTTTTGTTTTTGTTCTGTTGTCGGATGCAGCTTTCAGTATTTTTTAAAAGATGCTTTATGTAAACACCATGGTTTACAAAGTTTTTCATAATAAAGTTGTAATGTTGGCTCCCTTTTTTCAGGTTAGTGGAGTGAACGGGCGCCATCCCATCTCTGCCTGCACCTCCAACCCTCGCGCCATTTTCCTCTGACCCTGGCTCCACCCTTTCTGAGCAATGCCCACCTAGACCCTCATCACATTCCAGCGCTGACCCACTGGTCCGCTCCGTTTTTCAGGTTAGTGGAGTGAACGGGCGCCATCCCATCTGCGCCTGCACCTCCCACCCTCGCGCCGTTTTCCTCTGACCCTGGCTCCACCCTTTCTGAGCAATGCCCACCTAGACCCTCATCACATTCCAGCGCTGACCCACTGGTCCGCTCCATTTTTCAGGTTACTGGAGTGAACGGGTGCCATCCCATCTGCGCCTGCACCTCCCGCCCGCCCCAGGTCACCCAGTCACATTGTGTTAGTGGGCGTGGCCTCAACAAAGTGGGCTTGCCTTCAACAAAGTGGGTGTGGCCTTCTCCGGACCTGCAGTTATTTTTTTTCAAATACCGAGCAATTATTTGGTACTTCTCAATATTCATCACCTATATCCCTGATTAGCATCTTAGAGGGCCTTAAAATACTTCCTAAATAAGTTGCTAGCTAATTCCAAATCTCGAAAACTACCAATGAATAGAAGCGGCTATTCAAGCCAAAGCTAACGGACCTCACTCTCAAAAAGTATTGCTTGAAGTTTCACATAAATAATAGAGGAACTTCAGAGAGGGACATGTTCTAGAGGGAGTACAGAAAAAAATTGATCACCACTGACCAAGCCCATTCAGAATCCTTTTCACAAGCAGAGGTGAACTTCAAGGCCCCTTTTCCATACTACCACAGCAATATGAAGAAACAGCACAAATCCCCGCCACAAGGGGAAGACGAAGAAGAGACTTGATGCACCAGTAGACCTTACCTACAAACTGGAGCTCTCCTATAAAGAATTCACAGGTGAAATCCTCAAGATGTTTAATCAACTCAATGAGAGTTTGACAAGCTATTCGTCACATTAAAGGAGGAACTCACAGAAACGATACAACAGACAGCTGAGAAATTACGGGAAGAAATGAGAACAGAAAAAAAACCTACAGAAGAAATGTCACAAGTAAAGGATTCTGTAGATTAATTAAAAAACTCAGTGGGTGCCCTCAACAATAGAATGACTGCAGCAGAGGACAGAATCAGTGAGCTTGAAGATCAGCTCCAGGCAGCCTACAGGCAACAACAATCATTGGGGAGAGACCTCAAAATAGCTCTAGGGAGAATTAGAGTCCTAGGGGATGAATTCAAGAGGAACAACATTAGAATCATTTTACTACCAGAAGGACAGGGAACCAAGCCCAATGAAAAAGCCACAGTCAAAAAAATCATTCCTGAAAAGATCCCAGAGCTGGACAATGCAGACATCCAGATTCAAGGAGACAGAAGGGTATCAGCTAAAAGAGAACCTAACAGAAAAACTACAAGACATATCATAGTTAGGATGTTGGACATAACAGATACACATTACTTCAAGCCGCAAAGTTGAAGAAGGAAATCACATACAATGGAGCACCCCTTACATTCTCAGCAGACCTATCGGAGGAAACCCTTCAAGCTCAAAGGCATTGGTGGGATATAGTGAAAAAACTCAATGAAATGAATGCCTCACCAAGAATAATTTTTCCGGCCAAACTCTCATTCAAACTCGAAGGAATTATACACTGTTTGGGGGATAAACAACAACTCAGGAACTTCATAGACTCTAAACCAAACCAAAAACAAGGTCTAAGGGGCTATTATAAGAAAAGAAAAACCCCTACAAGCACAAAAAAAAACATTTACAGAAAGATGGCACAAAACCATATGACAATAATCTCTCTCAATGTCAATGGTCTTAATTCACCAATTAAGAGACACAGACTGGCAAAATGGATTCAGAGACTCAATCCAACATTCTGCTCCCTGTAAGAAACACGTCTGAATAGCCAGAACAAACACAGACTCAAAGTCAAAGGATGGAAAACAATCCTGCAAGCAAGCAACTCCCTCAAAAAAGCTGGTGTGGCTTTACTATTATCAGACAACATAGACTTCAGGTTGAAAAAGATTAGAAGGGATAGTGAAGGCCACTTTTTTTTAATCAAGGGACATGTACAGCAGGAAGAAATCACACTCCTAAACGTGTACGCACCCAATGAGGGGCCAGCTAAATACCTAAAACAGCTGCTAACACACCTTAAAAAGACATTGTGGGCAACACAGTAGTAATTGGATACTTCAACACCGCCCTATCACCTCTGGACAGATCAAGAAGATTAAAACTCACCAAGGAAATTGTGGCTTTGAAGGAAGAAAAAGAAGAGACAGGGCTAATACATCTATACAGGGCTCTATATCCAAAAAAAAGGGGGAATACACATTCTTTTCCAGTGCACGTGGAACATTTTCCAGAATAGACCATGAGCTTGGCCAAGCAACGTACTTCAACAGAATCAACAATATAGACATTGTACCAGCTATTTTTTCAGACCATGATGCACTGAAAATAGAAGTTAATCATGGACAGATGCAGAAAAATAAATCAAACAACTAGAAATTAAATAGCTCAATGTTGAACAATGAGTGAGTCAGGAAGGAAATCAAGGAGGAAATCAAAAGGTACCTGGAAACAAATGAGAATGAAGACACGAGCTACCAGTATCTGTGGGATGCAGCTAAAGCCGTTTTAAGGGGGAAATTTATAGCTCTGCAAGCATATCTAAGGAAGGAAGAAAGGGCCCGCATAAGTAACTTTACTTCACAACTCAAGACCTTAGAAAAGACCCAACAAAAGGAGTCCAAGCCAGGCAGAAGGAAAGAGATAATAAAACTTAGAGCAGAAATTACCGACATGGAAACCCAAAAGACAATCCAAAAGATCAATGAAACAAAGAGCTGGTTCTTTGACAAAATAAATAAGATTGATAAACCACTAGCAAGACTCACAAAGAAAGAGAGAGAGAACACTTTTAAATCGAATCAGAAATGAAAAGGGGGACATCATAAAAGAAACCAATGAAATTCAAAAGATCATCAGAGAGTACTTTGAAAATCTCTATGCCACGAAACAAGAGAACCTAGAAGAAATGGATAATTTCCTGGATTCCTATAATCTCCCAAGGCTGAACCACGAAGAACTGGAGTTTCTGAATATTCCTATTAACGTCAAGGAAATGGAAACGGTAATCAAAAGTCTTCCCAAAAACAAAAGCCCATGCCCATACGGATTCATTAGCGAATTCTTCCAAACATTTAAAGAGGACCTACTGCCAGTTCTTCTCAAGCTTTTCCAGGAAATTGAAGAAACAGAAACCCTTCCAAACAGTTTCTATGAGGCTCACATCTCCCTAATTCCAAAATCAAACAATGACACCACAAAAATAGAAAACTACAGACCAATATCTCTGATGAATACAGATGCGAAGATTCTCAACAAAATATTAGCAAACAGAATTCAACAACTCATCAAAAAGATCATACACCACGACCAGTGGGATTCATCCTGGGGATGCAAGGATGGTTTAACATTCGAAAATCAATCAACATAATCCATCATATCAACAAAATAAAAGATAAAAATCATATAATCGTATCAATAGATGCAGAGAAAGCCTTTAACAAGATCCAGCACCCGTTTATGATGAAATGGGTATAGAAGGGACCTTCCTCAATATAGTCAAAGCCATCTACCACAAGCCTAAAGCAAGCATCATCCTCAATGGGGAAAAACTAAGACCCTTCCCTCAGAGAACAGGGACAAGACAAGGATGCCCACTCTCTCCTCTTCTGTTCAGTATAGTACTGGAAGTACTTGCAGTAGCGATTAGGCAAGAAAAAGAAATTAAGTGCATTCAGGTAGGAAAGGAAGAAATCTATCTCTCACTATTCGCTGATGATATGATATGATAATAGAAAACCCTAGAACCTCTACCAAGAAACTGCTAGAAACAATAGACTCGTATAGTAAAGTAAAGTTGCAGGCTATAAAATCAATACCAAAAAGTCCATGGCTTTCTTATATGCAAATAGTGAGAGAGAAGACAGCAACATGATAAAAGCTATCCCGTTCATAATTGAGCCTCAAAAAATCAAATACCTCAGAATCAGCTTAACTAAGGAGGTAAAGGACTTGTATAATGAAAACTACGAAACGCTACTTCAGGAAATAAAAGAAGACACGAGGAAATGGAAAAACATACCCTGCTCATGGATTGGAAGAATTAATATTGTCAAAATGGCAATTCTCCCCAAAGCATTGTAAAAATTCAATGCGATCCCTATAGGGATACCCTTGTCATTCTTCAAAGAAATGGAGCAAGCGCTCCTGAAATTCATATTGAACAATAAGCCCCCACGAATAGCTAAAGCAATTCTTGGAAAAAGAAAATGGGAGGAATCAACCTCCCCAACTTCCAACTCTACTAAAAAGCGGTAGTCATTTAAACAGCTTGGTACTAGAACAAAGGCAGAGCAGCAGACCAATGGAACAGGATTGAATACTCTAACACATCCCCCCAAGTATATGACCATCTAATCTTTGATAAGGGAACAAAAAAGGCGAAGTTGAGCAAGGAAAGCATGTTTAACAAATTGTGCTGTCAAAACTGGACGGCTACATGCCAAAAAATGGGCTTAGACCTCCACCTATCACCATGTACAAAAGTCAGATCAAAATGGATTAAAGACCACAACATCAGACCACAAACCATAAGGTACATTGAAGACAAGGTCGGCAAAATCCTCCACGACATTGAAGCCAAAGGTATCTTCAAAGCTGACACGCCACTGTGCAAAACGGAGATAAATAAATGGGACTATCTGAAACGAAGAAGTTTCTGCACCTCAAGAGAAACAGTGACCAAAGTACAAAGACAATCTACAGAATGGGAAAGGATATTTACGCAGTACCCAACCGATAAAGGGTTGATATCAAGGATATAAAATGCACTGGTTGAACTCCACAAGAAGAAAACTGCCAACCCAATCAAAAAATAGGGTGATAAAATGAACAGAAATTTTCCCAAAGAAGAAATCCGAATGGCTAAGAGACACATGAGAAAATGTTCAACATCACTAATCATCAGGGAGATGCAGATCAAAACAACCATGAGATATCATCTCACACCACAGAGACTGGCCCACATCTCCAAAAACAAAAACAACCGGTGTTGGCGTGTATGTGGGAAGAAAGGGACTCTTCTTCACTGCTGGTGGAAATGCTGACTGGTTCAGCCCTTTTGGAAAACAAGGTGGACAATTCTCAAAAAATTAGAAATTGAGCTCCCATTTGACCCAGCAATACCACTCTTGGGAATATATCCGGGGAGGCAAAAAAGTTTGGTAGAGATGGTATCTGCATTTCTATGTTCATTGTTTACAATAGCCAGAATCTGGAAAAAACCAAAGTGCCCCAAAACTGATGACTGGTTAAAGAAACTCTGGTACGTATACACAATGGAATACTATGCAGCTGTCAGAAAACACGAAGTCATGAAATTTGCATATAAATGGATCAACATGGAAAGTATCATGTTGAGTGAAATGAGTCAGAAAGAAAGAGACAGACAAAGAAAGATTGCACTCATATGTGGAATATAATATAATTGAGAAGTGCAAGTTTGCAATGATGCAATTTCTGGCAGATATTTCTCTGGATTTAGTTACTAAAATACTAAAATACAGAAACCCAAAACCTGAGGCCACTAGGTCTGGTCACTCGACCTCATACCTCTCCATTCTCAGCAATGGAAAACAAATTGCCAAATGCTTCCTTTTCAGCAGGTCTGACTTTAGGGGGGAGACTCTCCAAACTATAATAGTGAGTTTTGTTGAAATATTGAATGCAATCAAAGTGAAAGTAAAATGAAATTTATCAGTTACACAGGCAAGGGGGGGGGCTAGGGTTGGTAGGGGGGCTAGGGGTGTGGGTGGGCTAGGCGTGTGGGGGGACGCAGTGGAGCTATACTGTGATTCTTGGTGGTGGAATATGTGCACTGGTGAAGGGATGGGTGTTCGAGCATTGGATAAATGAGACTTTTTTTTTCACAAGACATGATAATTTTTATTTCAAACCATGAAGCATTAACGTGATTTGTTTCTCATCAATAGATGTGGAACTGCAGAGAAACAGAATTTTAGGTAGTGTTCTCTCCAGTAGCATTGGCAAACTCACTTATCCATTCTAACAATTTCTTCACAAATCTTCCGGCTTTTACAAATATTTATATACTATTTTTTATCTTATTTGTAAAATGTATTGGGGGACCCCCTTTTTTAAAAAATTTTATTGAATCACCATGTGGAGGGTTACATAGTTCTCAGGATTATGTCAGTTATACAATACTCAAACACCCTTCCCTTCACCAGTGCCCATATTTCATCACCAACCACCCCATTATACCTCCCGCCCCCTCCCGCCCCCCAATCCCCGCCCTTGTAAGTGATAAGTTTCACTTCGTTTACGCTTTATCTTGGTTACAATCCATGTTTCAACACATAACTCACTATTTTTTTTTCTTTTATTAGTTCACCATGTGGAAAGTTACAAAGCTTTCAGGTTTAAGTCTCAGTTATACAATGCTCAAACACCCGTCCCTTCACCAGTGCACATATTCCACCACCAAGAATCATAATATACCTCCCCCCTTCCCCCCGCCTCCCCAGCCCCCCACCCCGCATGTGTAACTGGTAAATTTCACTTTACTTTCACTTTACTTTGATTACATTCAATATTTCAATAAAAAAATTCACTATTATTGATTTGGAGTTTCTCCCCCCTAAAGTCGATCTGCTGAAAAGAAAGCATTTGGTAATTTGTTTTCCATTGCTGAGAATGAAGAGACATGAGGTCTGGAGGCCGCACTAGTATCAGCATAGTTTTGGATTTCTGTATTTTAGTAACTAAGTCTAGTGAAATGTCTGCCACGAATCACAACATTGTAAGCTTGTACCTTTCAGCTACTTTATATTCCACATATGAATGAGAACTTTCTATGTCTGTCTCTTTCTTTCTGACTCATTTTACTCAGCATGATACTTTCCATGTTGATCCACTTATATGCAAATTTCATGACTTCATGTTTTCTGACAGCTACATAGTATTCCATTGTGTAAATATACCAGAGTTTCTTTAGCCAATCATCTGTTTTCGGGCACTCTGGTTTTTTCCATATTGTGGCTATTGTGAACAGAGCGGCAATGAACATGGAAATGCAGATGTCATCTCTACTATACCTTTTTGCCTCTCCGGGATATATTCCCAGGAGTGGTATTGCTGGGTCAAATGGGAGCTCAATTTCTAACTTTTTGAGAATCGTCCATATTGTTTTCCAAAAGGGCTGAACCAGTTGGCATTTCCACCAGCAGTGAAGGAGAGTCCCTTTCTCCCCACATCCACGCCAACACAGGTTGCTTTTGTTTTTGGAGATGTGGGCCAGTCTCTGTGGTGTGAGATGATATCTCATGGTTGTTTTGATCTGAATCTCCCTGATGATTAGTGATGTTGAACATTTTCTCATGTGCCTCTTAGCCATTCGGATTTCTTCTTTGGAAAAGTTTCTGTTCATTTCATCAGCCAATTTTTTGATCGTGTTGGCAGTTTTCTTCTTGTGGAGTTCAACCAGTGCATTGTATATCCTTGTTATCAACCCTTTATCGGATTGGTACTGCATAAATATCCTTTCCCATTCTGTAGATTGTCTTTGTATTTTAGTCACTGTTTCTTTTGAGTTGCAGAAGCTTCTTAGTTTGAGATAGTCCCATTTATTTATCTTTGTTTTCACTAGCTTGGACAGTGGCGTGTCAGCTTTGAAGATACCTTTGGCTTCAATATCGTGGAGGGTTTTGCCGACCTTATCTTCAATGTACCTTAGGGATTCTGGTCTGATGTTGAGGTCTTTCATCCATTTTGATCTGATTTTTGTACATGGTGATAGATGGAGGTCTAAGCCCATTTTTTTGCATATAGCCGTCCAGTTTTGCTAGCACAATTTGTTAAACATGCTTTCCTTGCTCCACTTCACATTTCTTGCTCCCTTATCAAAGATTAGATGATCATATATTTGGGGGTGTATGTCAGAGTATTCAACCCTGTTCCATTGGTCTGCCACTCTGCCTTTGTTCCAGTACCATGCTGTTTTAATGACTACCGCTTTGTAGTAGAGTTGGAAGTTGGGGAGGTTGATTCCTCCCATTTTGTTTTTCCCAAGGATTGCTTTAGCTATTCGTGGGGGCTTATTGTTCCATATGAATTTCAGGAGCGTGTGCTCCATTTCTTTGAAGAATGTCAAGGGTATTCCTCTAGGGATCGCATTGAATTTGTACAACACATAACGCACTATTGTTGCTAGGGTTTCCCCCCAAAAAAGAAAAGACTACTGTCAAGGAAGCATTTGATAGCTCTCCATTGCTGAGAATGTAGAGATATTAAGTCACGCTGTTTGTTACATAACTTTTCTATTTTTTCCCCCCTCGTCCCGCGCCACCGAGTTCATGCCTGTTTAGTAATCACCACGCTGCCTGACAAAGGGAAAAAAAAACGAAAAAGATGGTTATTTCCCGTCATCAGCCGGCGTGGGGCACTGGTTTAGTTGATAGTCTGGTAGAATGTCTGCAAGCAGTTTCTGGAAACAAAGGTAATATGCTGGTATCGGCCCCGGCTCGAGATTGCACCAGCGTCCCGCTGTTCCAAGTACATAATAATTTATTCCCTTGTATCCCATTCCCATGCCACCAGGTCCATGTCAGATTAATGGACATCATACTATGGTTAACACCATGCTGCGTTTCTTCCCGAGAAAGAAGTATATTTCTTCTCAGCCGGCGTGGGGATATGGCTTAGTTCAGTCTATAGAGATGGCTACCACTTTGATTGCCTTCAATATTTCAGCAAAAGACTTACTATTCTTGTTAGGATTTCCCACCAAAGTCCGACACATTAAAAATGAACCATTTCATATTGCTGATGACTAAATGACATTAGGTCATGCGGCCATGGCAGCGGCCTCATGGCTTTGAATTTCTGTATAAAGTCCAGGGAAAGTACAGCCAGAAATTACACGTCGCTACAAACTTTAACCCTATTATGGTCCCCCCAAAGTCCAACCCATTACAAAGGAACCATTTCATATTGCTGATGATTAGATGACATTAGGTTGCGCGGCCGCGGCAGCGGCTGCGCGGTTTTGGGTTTCTATATAAAGTCCAGGGAAAATTCTGCCTAAAATTCTATCGCTACAATCTTTTACCCTTCAACAAAAAACTCAGTACTATTGTTTGGAGTTTCCCCCCATGGTAAGGCCTGCTAAAAAGGAACAATTACACGTTGCTGACAATCGAGAGATATTAGGTCGCGCGGCTGCTATCACAGCCACATGGTTTTGGATTTCTATATGAAGTCCAGGGAAAATTCTTTTGGCAATTGCATCACTTGCTGGCGGTGCCTGGGCCAGTAGCTCCGAGCACACAGTTTGGAGGCATTTTGGGAGCGCTGCTCGTGTCCAAAGTGGTTCAGTTGCCTCCGGGGTCGATCTGCGCGGGGGCAGGAAAGAGGGTACCCACATGGCTCTGTGCTTAAGTATCGGCACAGGGCGGATCCGGAAGTCCGGCCCCATCAGCTTTCCCGGGCTTCCTGCATAGTCTAAAACCTGGCTATTGCCTCGCTGTGTTCAAAAAGAAAGAGTTGACAGAGAAAAGACCATACCCCGCTGGCGGCGCCTGGGCCAGTAGCTCCGAGCACACAGTTTGGAGGCATATCGGGGGTACTGCTCGTGTCCAAAGTGGTTCAGTTGCCTCCGGGGTCAATCTCGCGCGGCAGCAGAAAAAAAAAAACTATAAATGAGACAACTAAAAACTTTGTAACTTTCCACATGGTGACTCAATAAAAAAAATTTTAAAAAAAATTTTGGATTCTTAGTACTACTGATGGGTTGGAGCGATAACACAGCTGGTGCGGTGTTTATCTTGCACTTGGCAGACTGGGGTTTGATACCTCCGCCCCCCTTGGAGAGTCTGGCAAGCTACTGAGAGTATTTTGCCCTCGTGGCAGAGCCTGGCAAGCTACCCATGGCTAATTCGATATGCGAAAATCAATAACAACCAGTCTCACATGGAGACGTTACTGGTGCCCACTCGCATAAACTGATGAGCAACAGGATGACAGTGACAGTGACAGTACTACTGATAACTGGATGCATATCTTAGAGAAAAACAATATAAACCATTCTGCTATTATGTTACCAGTAGAAATTGAAATATAAATGAAAGAAAGAAACATGTATACTCTTTTGAAATAGTGTCGCATAAGTTTTTAAAGCAAGAGAATACACGTTTTTCTCGAGTAAACCTGGAAAATTCTGAAGAATAAATGTTATGTTGAGACAGGAAAAACTTTCAATAAATTTAATAAAAATAAATTCATATCAATATTTAAGAATAATTGTACAAAACTCAAAATTAATCAGAGAAATGCTTAACGAGATCACAAATATATGGAGATTAAGCAACATGGTCCTGAACAATAACTGGATTAATAAAAAAAAGGAGTGAGAAAAACCTGGAGACAAAGCAAATGAACATAATGACCTTTCTAAACTTTTGGGATGCAGTAAAGGTGAAAGTATGAGGTCCTTCCTCAGAAGAAAACTAAAACCATAAATAAATAACCTAGCTTTTTATTTTAAAAATTTCTTTAACTCAAAGCAAAACTCAACACTATAAAATAAAGATTTTTTAAAAACCCAATACAGGAAGTTTATTAAGAGATGGTTCTTCGAAATGACGAGTAAATTGACAAGTCTTTAGCAATAGTCAAAAAAGAAGAGCACCACCATCCAAAAGGGGTCTAGGAGAGGACTTGAGGGTCTGGAGCAGACGTTTCTTATGGAGGAGGTTCATGTACACTTTATAGCTCTGCACATGCTCCAGGAACTTACAGGAATTAATCCAGGAGTATTTTTTCTAGGTATCACCACTTGTGCATCAATCCCCCAAAATAAATAATAGTAGATTAGCCACTGGCAGTATAAAAGTTGATGTCCTGTAAGTCCTTTTAGCTCAGTTCCCTTATGCACTTGGTCCTACGTTTCTGTCCAATACCAGCTCATCAGATTGCTGATATCTTGCATTTTATTAACTTCGATTTTCCCCTTTCCTGATGTAATAGAAATGTTCCTTAGCTTCAAATGTCCACAGATCTGACTTGTGTAGCGTTGAGATAATGAAAAATCTTCTAATTCATTGAATATGGAGAATTTCCATGAATTTGCTCATCATGATGCCTCACAGGAGGTTGTGAAACCATTTAATGTTTATATGTTCTTTGTGTTGATACCCCGGGAGATCTTAAACATCTGACAGTTTTGGCCATCTTGACAATCTCTTTAAACTGTCGCTTCTCATTCAGTATTCATATATAAGAAAGCCATGGAATTTGGGGTGTTGATTTTGTACCCTGTCACTTTACTACATGGACCTATTGTTTCTAGAAGCTTTTCTGTTGTGTCTTTAGGGTTTTCTAAGAATAGTATCAAATTCCCAGCAAATAGTGATAAATTGACCTCTTCCTTTCCTACTGTATGCTATGCCCTTGATATCTTTTTCTTGTCTTGAACAATTTTTTTAATTCCTATTATCCTATTAATTTTTCACTTGTCTTTTAAAATTAATTTTAGATTATCATTTCTAGACTTGGGTATTTGAATAACCTACCTGTGCCTACACAGGTAGGTTATTTAGATAAAGTGGTCAAAGGCTTGAACTAAGAAAAAACTTTCATATTTATAAGTTCTCTCTTTCCTTGTCTGAACAATTAAAAGATGGTGAAAGAAGGGACACCTTTGGCAGGTATCAATATTGAGACGACAGGGATGCTCGTATACACTAAAAGAGTCTTGAATAGACAAAAAGAATGTGACCTCATTTGAACCCTACTAAAATTTTCAGGATTGTACTAAGCTGTGATAAGGTATGCGAGGGAAGAATAAGTTGCTTATCTTTTGTGATATTAGGAAAATTTTTTTTGGAGAGGGAGTGTCCAAGATTCATATGCAAATGGTCTCTCAGCAGTAAGTCTGAAAGTGGCCCAATCCGACCTCCAACATGTGGGATATGTATCACTATATGTTAGGATTAGAGGAAGCCTGTTAGATACAAAGGACTGATTTTCTGAATATTTGTATCTCATAACTATGTCTATTTGTAGAGATACTTAGATCTTTAGTAAGGAAGTAGGAGTATGTAACTGAGGGTGATAGGAACCAGTTGTCTGAGCGATTCAGTCACTCCCATTGTGTAGCAATATCAAGGATTCTATATGCATTATTTTTTTGTTGGAATATACAAAGTGATAACAACAGTGAGCATGTGCTATGCATCTGAGTCCTTAAGCATGATTGACTTCATTGATACTTAATGAAAGCTTCATGATGATTGAGTTTTTACTCTCTGAATTTTATAACTGCTGGATCAAAGGATGGGGGAAGTTACTTTACTTATGTCGCGTCAACAGTGAATGCGTGTTGGATCCTGCATGCAGCCCTGGCTACCAACCCATTGGCTGGTGATGGAGCAGCTCAGCGATTTCTGCTTCGGCCTGAATTAAGCAGGCAGGGAACAGCCCAGATGCCCCTGATACCTGGGACCTTCTCTCAGGTGGCCCAAGCAGCTCAGTCCCTCCAGCCTCTGCCTAGGCTATTCCCCAAGGTCTGATTGGACTGGAGGCAATTACTCTACTTTCTTTTCTTAACCAGGAGCTTAGGGAGATTGGCTTGCTCTTCTCCATAAGATCTATAAAGTGGTGCTCTTCTTAACGTTCTGGGTATCAGAACAGAAAGTTCAGGAGGTGAAGGGCTTATCGGCTGCTTCTTTCTACTCTTTTTATTCTGATGTCTATGATAGCAGGTGGTGACTGAGAAACTGGATTGGAAGGTACCTGAGCTACTCATGAGTGCTGAAAACAGAGTGAGAAGTCAGGTGTGAGTTCCAGGACAGCAATATGTGTCTCTGTGTGTTTCAAAATATGTGTGATTTGCTTATGAGTCTATGTGTTGATTCCTGTTGGTGTGATGTCAATATTTGTATGTTTCTTCAAAAATTGTGTTGGATGTGTGTGATATATCTCTTTATATAAAAAAGGAAATGGAGAAAAACACAAGGAGATAAGACGGGACATGGATGTAGACTGTGGAAGATGCATGCTATACATGATTGGATTCTTTCCTCTCATTGGTCAGACAACACAGAGACAAATAAATTTCCATTAAGAACATGAAGAGCAGTACTGAGTGTGACTTGGGATGTGTGGTTAAAACCTGCTCTGTTCTCCTTCAGTGACTTACATATTGTCCTCTGTGTGCAGATCTAATATTTAAATATGAGCCTGTAGTGTCTCATCAAATTTGTTTCCAGCTACAGAGGGCAGTTTTCTAAATTTGCCAAAAACAAACATGGGAAAAAGGCTCAAAACACTTAGTAATATGAGATCTTGAATACTGACTTATTGAGTTTTCATTATTATACTCTTTGTATTTGCTCATGTCTTTGTAAAAGTAGTGGTGTAGTAAGTGAATGACTAGGAAGCACCTGTCTCACCAATGCATATCTAATGGACTGTCAATAGTGATTACATTACTGCACTGATTAAATATGTTCATGTGTGTTTCCACCTCTATATAATAATACCTACTGTGACAGTGCCTCAATATGTAATATTAAGATATTATCTGAAGTCTGATTCTTACATATCTGTATCTGAAATAATTTCCAGTTTTAAAGGGTAAATATTTGATCGCAATACAATATCACAACATCAAATGAAAAATGTACACGAGTTATTTAGTATCATGCCTGGCATACATTAAGTTCTCAAAGAACATGAAGTATAACCTTTATCTCTCCGCAACTGTTGAAGTGTTATTCTCATGAAGATTCTTATTTCTCCAATGTCTGAGTAATCATAGGTTACAAAAGCTAAGGAATTTAAGAAAACTACTATACAGGCCGTTCTCACAATCTTGGACACAGCGTGACATTTCCAGCTTATGCTGAGCTGTCTTCTGAGGTCTTGCCTGCATAGAATCTCCCACAATGGTCTGCTAATTTTCTTCTAGTTTCTTCCAGGGAGGACATACACAGAACATGTCCATGAGCATCCTGGCCTTGATGGAAGGCTCAAGTCACTGTCATTCCAGGTGGACACAAATCAAAATAGTCAGTGTCTCTAAGTAATATACTGGTTCCTAGTGGACATTTCCATCTCTCTTATACCAGAATACAAAGGTCAGTATGGTTCATTCTTGGCAGTATTTGTTTGGCAATTCTAACCTCAATCTTAGAGCTTCTAAGGAATATTGAGTTTGAAGTCTACCATTAGAGAGCTGTGGACAAAGATTTTTCCACTTATGTCTAAATTATCAGGTTGTTCATATCTTTGAAATAATGCTGTCATATATACCATTTAAGTTGCCTTATATATCATAGAGTACCAAATAAATCTTTATTTAAAATTAAAATGTTCAAAACACTGGGGATTATATGATTTATAAATATCATAACTTTAGAAGTGAAGTGATATTATAAAACATATCTGGTTACCATAACAAAAAGAATTATGAGAATTATATACAGTGGCTAGAAGATGTATTATTTCTAAATAATGTATTTTCATCTATTTAAATTATGAATGATGTAATTTTGCACATTGAGATAACATATCTACTGTCCCCAGTTATTAAAATGGATTAAATGCTTCTTTTTTATGCTCTGCTGAGGTTTTATAAATAAAATTGGATATAAACTATGCAGAAAACAGTAACTACAAGTCTCACAATGGAAATGTTAGTGGTGCCTCCTCAAGCAAATAATGAGCAAGGGATGACAGTGATACACTAATATAAATCCCTTGGAATGATGTGTGCATAGTGTCTATAAAGGATCAATATCTGCCACTATTATTAATGTTTATAATAATTTTTGGTAAAAAACTACTGCCTAGATATCTATGACGAGGGAGGATCAAATAATTTACAGGGTAGTAATTCTCTCCCAATGTAGTTTCACGTTATATTAAAGGTAAATGTTAAAAGTTATCTCCTGATGTTCAGGTATTTTGCTTTGTTTTACTTTGTGACACATCCTTCTGTACCCGGGCTTACTCCAGGCAGTGTTCAGAGAGCCATCTGAGGTACTGGTATTGAACATCAGTATGATACACATGCTACCTCTCTGGATGTCCATATCTTTATTGTCACTGTCATGTCCCTGCAATCCTGTTGCTCATGGATTTGCTTGAGTTGGAGCTGGTAACGTCTCCATTGTGAGAAATGTTGTTACTGGTTTTGGAATATGGAATGTTGTGCAGGGGGAGACACTCTCAGTAGCATGCCGGGCTATCCGAAAGGCATGGAGGAATCTAACCCTGGTGGGCCGCATGCTAAGGAAACACCATACTCGCTGTGCTATCGCTCCATCCCACCTTTATGTTATCATAGTAAATTACTAAGATTTCCAGGCATGACACGAGGTAAACACTCATTCAACACTGAGACCGTGTTATTCCTAGAGAGCTTTATGTAGTACATGGGACACAAAGATATAGTTTGATGCTTTTTTTTCTGAGAAAAAGAAAATTTTCCTCCTGTTTAAGAAGGAAATCTGTTAGTCATAGTGAAGTGATGTATCAATGACATCTGAATGGTACAGACTCTGGTTTATGCATCCTCTGGTTTGAGAAATAGACAGGAGACTTGTTTCAATGTAACACTTTCATATAAATATGGCATTATTGTAAGGTTATGGCTATAAAAGTTATAGAGTTTTCTCTTCATTTCATTCCCAGAGGAAACATGAGCAGCATGAAAAGAGGTAATAGGACCACTGTGTCTGAATTTCTGCTTCTGGGACTCCCGATACCTCCAGAACATCAGGGTTTGTTCTTCACCTTATTCCTGGTTATGTACCTGGCCACGGTGCTGGGGAACCTGCTCATCATCCTGCTCATCCGGATGGACTCTCGTCTCCACACCCCCATGTACTTCTTCCTCAGCCACTTGGCTCTTACTGACATATGCTACTCATCTGTCACTGTGCCCAAAATGTTGATGGACATGAAGAGCATTCATAAGTCCATCCCCTATGCAGGGTGCGTGTCACAGATGTATTTTTACATATGGTTTGCTTCTGTCGACATCTTTCTTCTTACATTGATGGCCTATGACAGGTATGTGGCCATTTGTCACCCACTTCACTATGCCACTATCATGAGGCAAGAGAAATGTGTCTCATTAGTTTCTGCATCCTGGATCTACTGTTCTCTCCGCTCTCTGTTGCACATCCTCCTCTTCATTCGAGTTTCCTTTTGTGATGACATTACCATCCCCCATTTCTTCTGTGAAATCCCAGTTCTCTTGAAGATAAGCTGTTCAGATGTCTCAGTTAATGAATGGCTTATCTTCATTGAGACTGGAATAATTGTTTTCCTGCCTTTTGCCACTATTGTAGGCTCTTATATTTGGATATGGGCCTCTGTGCTGAAGGATCCTTCTGTTAAGAGATTCTTCAAAGTCCTTTCTACCTGTGGTTCCCATCTCCTTGTGGTGTGTTTATTCTATGGTACAATTGCAGAAGTGTACTTTTTCTCCTCACCATCCATCTCCAGTAATAAAGACATAGCTGCTTCTGTGATGTATATGATAGTCACCCCCATGCTGAACCCTTTCATCTACAGCCTGAGAAACAGAGATATAAAACAGGCCCTAAAATTATTTGTTAACAGAATGAAGTCTTGTAGCTCCAATAACTTAATATGAATGTGTTTTCAAATATATATTATTAAAAACATGGAAGCTATTGTACATGGTATCGCTGGCATTCTGAGTGTTCTGATGAAACTGTCTTTACCCACATGTCAGAGTGGTTGGGATTCTCAGTCACATTCTTCTGACATTTCTCAGACAGATTTCACTGACTGGGGGGATTTTCATAGCAATGATTATAGTTCATGGTGCCGTATTTCAGCTTGTTGAGTTTAGGAATGGGAAAGAGTTAAAGATGGTAACTGGCAGGAATGGAAAAGAAGTTACTTTAACCTATATAAAATGTGTTGTTCTAACTTTGAGATACCACCTCACACCACAGAGACTAGCACACATCCAAAAGAACAAAAGCAACCGCTGTTGGAGAGGATGTGGGGAGAAAGGGACCCTTCTTCACTGCTGGTGGGAATGCCGACTGGTTCAGCCCTTCTGGAAAACAATTTGGACGACTCTCAAAAAATTAGATATTGAATTCCCATTTGACCCAGCAATACCACTGCTGGGAATATATCCCAGAGAGGCAAAAAAGTACAATCGAAACAACATCTGCACATGTATGTTCATCGCAGCACTGTTTACAATAGCCAGAATCTGGAAAAAACCCGAATGCCCCAGAACGGATGACTGGTTGAGGAAACTTTGGTACATCTATACAATGGAATACTATGCAGCTGTTAGAAAAAAGGAGGTCAAGAATTTTGTAGTCAAGTGGATGGGCATGAAAAGTTTCATGCTGAGTGAAATGAGTCAGAAAGAGACATACATAAAAAGATTGCACTCATCTATGGTATATAGAATAACAGAGTGGGAGACTAACACCCAAGAACTGTAGAAATAAGTACCAGGAGGTTGACTCCATGGCTTCGAGGCTGGCCTCACGTTCCGGGGAAAGGTCAACTCAGAGAAGGGATCACCAACTACATTGTAGTCGAAGGCCATGTGGGGGAAGGGAGTTGCGGGCTGAATGAGGGCTAGAGACTGAGCACAGCGGCCACTCAACACCTTTATTGCAAACCACAACAGCTAATTAGAGAGAGAAAACAGAAGGGAATGCCTTGCCACAGTGGCAGGGTGGGGTGGGGGGGAGATGGGATTGGGGAGGGTGGGAGGGACACTGGGTTTACGGGTGGTGGAGAATGGGCACTGGTGAAGGGATGGGTTCCCAAACTTTGTATGAGGGAAGTATAAGCACAAAAGTGTATAAATCTGTAACTGTACCCTCACGGTGATTCTCTAATTAAAAATAAATAAATTAAAAAAATAATAATAAAAAAAAGATTACAGACTCAGTCCTAATAAACAGATTTATTGTAATCCCATCAATAAAAAAAAATAAATAAATAAATAAATAAATTTAAAAAAATTAAAAAAAAAATGTGTTGTTCTAGTCTTGGAATATTAGTGGTAAAAAGGATGACATGTCCAGGAATACATTCACTCATGGGTGAGGCTGCACCTGACCGTGTGGAGAGCTGCCTGAGCTGCTGAAGTTTGGTGCTTTGGGCTCCTTTGACGCCCGGGTAACTAAGAAACAGAGTAGAGTTTCCAAGGCACGTGGGTGACTCAAGAAACTTGAGGATGTTATTGGAGAATGTTACTTGGAGGCACAAATAATAGTAAAATATATTCCCATCAATCCTGCAATTAGGATACCACTAAAGAAGACAAAGGCAGTCTTGCTGTCCAGGGCACTAGAGGGAAAAAAACATTTTATTTCTTAATTTTTTTGTTAAAGCACCATGATATACAATTATTCATAGTTGCGTTTTAGACATATTATGTTCCAGCCCTAACCCCATCACCAATGTCTCTGCCCTTCCCCAGGTTTCCCTCCATTTACCTCCCACACCTGCACCCTGCCACCTTGAAAGGCACACTTTCAGGTGTGTACGTTGCAGTTTGGAACTCTTATTTTCAGAGTTGTTGGCTATATGATACGCTCTTCATTTTTTTGAAGAGCGGCCCCTTGGCCTTTTGCTGATTCCTATTGCTTCCCGTGGAGACCCACTCCCCTCTTGGCAATACTTAGCTCTTCTTAGCATCAGCACAGCCATTTCCGAAAGAAGCAGCTCTAACCGGCACTCAGATGAACCTGCCTCACTCTGCCAAACCATCAGTTGGACCAGACACTCTTTATGGGAATCAGCTGAAAAGGCAGAATTACCCTGCATGAAGTCAGTGGAGATAACTACAGCACTGAGTAAGGAAAAGTGTCACCAGGATGTTGTATGAGATGATCAGGAAACCCCCTTGTCTTCTTAGAGCATAAAAGGACCCTGGAAACAGGGGAAGGGTGTCCCTCCTACTGGAGGGCGTGGCCCACATGGGTCAGCTTTCTCAGCCTTCTCAGCTGTTTCAGCTTCTGAACTCAATGCTTCTTAGACTTCTGCTGAATAAACTTTATACCGCAAAGCTTATTGTTTTGTGTGGTCTCTCTGATCCAGAATCCTAACATTTCCCATCTAGCTCTACTCTTTAGTTCTTTTGACTTTGTTTCTTAAGTGAAAGACTTTATTGCACCCCAGAGTGCAAGGAAGTAGGAACAATGCTCAATCTAGGTATTATGTATATGGGCAGAAGGAAGAACTTAAAATTTCTGTCTTGCCTATTTCCTAAAGAATCATGGAAGGTGGATCTGGGATAAACAAGCTGGGAACCTTGAGGCCATTACATCACCAAGCTATCTACCTGTTGATCATTATTCATTTTTTCTATTTCTTCTTAAGACAGAGATCATATTTAACAGGTCTTTGGTGTGGGGGTTCTTTTGAAGAAAAGCGGCAAACAGAAAAAAAAGTACAGAGCTCTCAGAATCTGTGTTGCAAACCATAATGCCCCAAAGTAGAGAGAGAGTCTGGGGGAAAATGTCTTCCATAGAGGCACGGAGAAAGTCGAGATGGGGATATACTGGGGACAATTTTGGTGGAAGATTTGCACTGGTGCAGGGATGGGTGTGCAATCATTGTATGACTGAAACTCAAACATGAAATCTTTGTAACTGTACCTCATGGTGATCCAACCAAAAAAAGTCAATTAAAATAAAGGAAAGTAGAGAGTTAAGAAATATTTTAATTGTTCCTGCATACAAAACATTTCCCCATTTACTACCTCAGCAATGCAGTTTCTATTAAAACAGGGTGTGAGAGCTATTATCATTGATCTATTCTCTCTGAGAGGCCTGTTTCTTTAGGATCATATGTGGTCGAAACACCCCTTGAGGGTTTTTCCTTAAGGTTTTATGTTTCATCTTTCATGGTTTCATGTCTGATGCAAATCAAATTGACACTTTCAATCCCTGTCCAGTGGGGTAATTTGCAGGAAATGAGACAGACAAACACCCAGGGACTGTCCAAGCCGTAGGTCGCCTGGGCAGTCCGTAGTGCTCTCATAGGCTGTTCTTTATTCAGTACAATGTCTCTCGCTTTTCCATCTGCTGGGCAAAGCTGTTGTTGAAAGAGACAAAAAATGACAGTTACTATGCATATCAATACCAATTAGTACAAGTACATGAAGATCAGAGGCCGGGGTATTTTACTTAGTGATAGAAGGCATCCTTACAATATGAAGTCCTAGCAGCTTCCTATTCCATTTTTGTCCATGATATCATTCCATCTCAAGGACACTAAATAGTCTTATTCTATACTTTCCTGGTGCATTTCATGAGGCTTTTCCTTTATTCTATTCTTTCCTCTTTTTATTATTCTTTCCTGGGTGCATGTTTGCAACCTATTTACAGTTTAATAGCTTAAGGATCTTGTCTAACAGGGTCTCTCCCATCCTTGGGGGTTTTTGTTAGGGGAATGAATTCCCATAGTTTGATTAAGTCCTTGTAAACGTGGACAGGGAAACAGATCGCTCCTCCTTTATCAGATATTTCTGAGCACATGCTGTACATGACCACAGAGAAGTGAGCAGAACTTTCTGTTCTGTGTTCTCCTTAGAGTTGACATTGCCGTAGGATAGGCACGCAGAAATATTGGCAGGGAAATCTGCAAGCCTTTCTGAACAAGGGAATGTTTCTTAGGCCTTTCAAGGTGGATCTATTTGAATGGGTGACTAGTCCTACAACTAGTCACCATCAGTGACTAGTCCTACAACATTCAGAACAGCGAGAATGGGAGCTGAAGCATGGTTCTGATCTCTCTGTGCCCAAGACATAGCACAGGAGCCCACAAGTGAAGGGGTAAGCTATTGGAGAGTGATGTGGAAACAGAGGCCAAAACTTTGGTACTGTGGTCCATCCATCATTTCCAAAGGTCACGTCTTTTTCTTCATCATCTAACCTGATAAGTACTGTAAGGGATTGCTATCAGCCCTAAGTAAAGACCAAAAGATGCTGGTGGCCTATGGGAATCTCATCCTGTCCACTCAGATCTGGAGGGCGACACCACCAGCTACAGACACAGCTTAGAGAACTGGGAGCCTAGTGTGACAGGATCATAGAGTGAGGGAACTAGGAAGGTAGGTGCATGTGAGTACACGTGTAAGAAGGATCTAGCCCTACTGGGGAAGACCTCTGATGTCTTGTCTTGGGGCAAGGACAAAGAATAGCCTTCAGATGGGAATCTGATGAAGTGTACTGTGAGCAGTTCTCCTACGTTGGTGTCTCAGCTGCTTAAAAAAATTTTTTAAAAAGTAAAAACATTACTTTTTTTCTTGAGGTAATATTATCGTATAATAGACTCAAGTCTGGTGTGCAATATTGTGAAGCTACAATTGTATGAACTACCTTATGGTCATGATCACTCCTCAGAGTAGTTCCCATTCATCACCAGACGCTGGAACTTCTTGGCCCATTTCACAGATTCCTAGCTTTTCCCCTATCCAGTCACTACTAATCTATTAATTCTATCTAACAGATCTTTTCTGGTTGGTGTTTTATTTTTTGTTATAAAGTAACATCATTATAACTAAGTTTATAATTTTGATGTACATGACACTATGCTTTCACTACCGCCAAAGAGTGGCATGTAAGCGTGGACTTGGACTGATCTTAGCCTGCATCTCTCCTCCTCACGGCCGGGTACTCAAGGTTCACCTTCAAGACTGAAAGTCAGTCATTGTTCAATACTATCAATTTCCTTTTTATGTTTCTGTCACTGTATCATTGTCATCCCATTGCTCATCCATTTGCTCGAGTGGGCACCAGTAATGTCTTCATCGTAAGACTTGTGACTGTTTTTGGCATATCAAATATGCCACGGGGAGCTTGCCAGGCTCTGCCATGCAGACGGGATACTCTCGTAGCTTGCTGGGCTCTCTGAGAGGGATGGAGGAACTGAACCCAGGTTGATTGTGTGCAAGGCAAATGCCCTGCCACTGTGCTATCTCTCCAGCCTTATCTTTCTTTCTAGATTCCAAGAATGATTGAGATCATCTGGCATTTGCCTTTTTCCCCCAGATTTACTTTGCTTAATATGATACCCTCCAATTCCATCCAGGTTTCAGCAAACCACATGATTTTATCTTTCCTTTTGGTTTTTTTCTGTTGTTGGATACTGCTTTCAGTATTTTTAAAAGATGCTTTATGTAAACACCATGGTTTACAAAGTTGTTCATAATAAAGTTGTAATGTTGGCTCCCTCTTTTCAGGTTAGTGGAGTGAAAGGGCGCCATTCCCATCTGTGCCTGCACCTCCCACCCTCGCGCAGTTTTCCTCTGACCCTAGCTCCACCATTTCTGAGCAACGCCCACCTAGGCCTTCATCACCTTCCATCGCAGGCCCACTGGTCCGTTCCCTTTTTCAGGTTAGTGGAGTGATCGGGTGCCATCCCATCTGCGCCTGCACCTCCCCCACGCGAGGTCACTCAGCCACATTGTGTTAGTGGGAGTGGCCTCAGAAAAGTGGGCGTGGCTTCAACAAAGTGGGTGTGGCCTTCTCCGGACCTGCAGTTATTTTTTTTTCACATACCGAGCAATTATTTGGTACTTCTCAATATTCATCACCTCTATCCCTGATTAGCATCTTAGAGGGCCTTAAAATACTTCCTAAATAAGTTCCTAGATAATTCCAAATTTCGAAAACTACCTATGAATAGAAGCAGCTATTCAAGCCAAAGCTAACAGACCTCACAGTCAAAAAGTATTGCTTGAACTTTCACATAAATAATAGAGGAACTTCAGAGAGGGACATGTTCTAGAGGGAGTACGGAAGACATTGATCACCACTGACCAAGCGCATTCAGAATCCTTTTTCACAACCAGAGGTGAACTTCAAGGCCCCTTTTCTATACTACCACAGCAATATGAAGAAACAGCGCAAATCCCCGCCACAAGGGGAGGACGAAGAAAAGAGTCTTGATGCATCAGTAGACCTTACCTACAAACTGGAGCTCTCCTATAAAGAATTCACAGGTGAAATCCTCAAGATGTTCAATCAACTCAATCGAAAGTTTGACAAGGTATTCGTCACATTAAAGGAGGACCTCACAGAAACGATACAACAGACAGCTGAGAAATTACGGGAAGAAATGAGAACAGAAAGAAAAAACCTACAGAAGGAAATGTCACAAGTAAAGGATTCCGTAGATGAATTAAAAAACTCAGTGGGTGCCCTCATCAATAGAATGACTGCAGCAGAGGACAGAATCAGTGAGCTTGAAGATCAGCTCCAGGAAGCCTATAGGCAAAAACAATCAATGGGGAGAGACCTCAAAATAGCTCTAGGGAGAATTAGAGTCCTAGGGGATGAATTCAAGAGGAACAACATTAGAATCATTGGACTACCAGAAGGACAGGGAAACAAGCCCAATGAAAAAGCCACAGTCAAAAAAATCATTTCTGGAAAGATCCCAGAGCTGGACAATGCAGACATCCAGATTCAAGGAGACAGAAGGTTACCAGCTAAAAGAGAACCTAACAGAAAAACTCCAAGACATATCATAGTTAGGATGATGGACATAACAGATAGAGGCACATTACTGCAAGTTGCAAGGTCGAGGAAGGAAATCACATACAATGGAGCACCCCTTATGTTCACAGCAGACCTATTGGAAGAAACCCTTCAAGCTCAAAGGCAGTGGTGGGATATAGTGAAAAAACTCAATGAAATGAATGCCTCACCAAGAATACTTTATCCGGCCAAACTCTCATTCAAACTCGAAGGAATTATACATTATTTTGGGGATAAACAACAACTCAGGAACTTCATAGACTCTAAACCAAACCGAAAACAAGGTCTAAAGGGGCTACTATAAGAAAAGAAAAACCCCTACAAGCACAACAAACATTTACAGAAAGATGGCACAAAACCCTATGACAATAATCTCTCTCAATGTCAATGGTCTTAATTCACCAATTAAGAGACATAGACTGGCAAAATGGATTCAGAGACTCAACCCAATATTCTACTGCCTACAAGAAATACGTCTGAATAGCCAGAACTAACACAGACTCAAAGTCAAAGGATGGAAAACAATTCTGCAAGCAAACAACTCCCTCAAAAAAGCTGGGGTGGATTTTCTAGTATCAGACAACATAGACTTCAAGTTGAAAAAGATTAGAAGGGATAGTGAAGGCCACTTTTTATTAATCAAGGGACATGTACAGCAGGAAGAAATCACACTGCTAAACGTGTATGCACCCAATGAGTGGCCAGCTAAATACCTACAACAGGTTCTAACAGACCTTAAGAAGGACATTGTGGGCAACACAATAGTAGTTGGAGACTTCAACACTGCCCTGTCTCCTCTGCACAGATCAAGAAGATTAATACTCACCAAGGAAATACTGGCTTTAGAAGAAGAAATAGAAGAGAGAGGTCTAATAGATCTATACAGAGCTCTATATCCAAAAAAATGGGAAGACACATTCTTTTCCAGTGCACAGGGAACATTTTCCAGAATAGACCATGCGCTGGGCCACGGAACATACCTCAACAGAATCAACAAAATAGACATTGTACCAGCTATTTTTTCAGACCATGATGCACTGAAAATAGAAGCTAATCATGGACAGATGCAGAAAAATAAATCAAACACCTGGGAATTAAACAGATCAATGTTGAACAATGAGTGGGTCAAGAAGGAAATCAAAAGATACCTGGAAACAAATGAGAATGAAGACATGAGCTACCAGACCCTGTGGGACGCAGCTAAAGCCATTTTAAGGGGAAAATTTATAGCTCTGCAAGCATATCTAAGGAAGGAAGAAAGGGCCCGCATATATAACTTGACTTCACAACTCAAGACTTAGAAAAGAACAAATAAAAGGAGCCCAAGGCAGGCAGAAAGAAAGAGATAATAAAACTTAGAGCAGAAATTAACGACAGGGAAACCCAAAAGAAAATTCGAAAGATCAATGAAACCAAGAGCTGGTTCTTTGAGAAAATAAATAAGATTGATAAACCACTAGCAAGACTCACAAAGATAGAGAGAGAACACTTATAAATCGAATGAGAAATGAAAAGGGGGACATCGCAGTAGAAACCAATGAAATTCAAAAGATCATCAGAGACTACTTTGAAAATCTGTATGCCACAAAACAAAAGAACCTAGAAGAAATGGATAAATTCCTGGATTCCTATAATCTCCGAAATCTGAATCACGAAGACCTGGAGTTTCTGAATATTCCTATTAAAGTCAAGGAAATTGAAACAGTAATCAAAAGTCTTCCCAATAACAAAAGCCCAGACCCAGAGGGATTCATTAGCAAATTCTTCCAAACATTTAAAGAGGTCCTATTGCCAGTTCTTCTCAAGCTTTTCCAAGAAATTGAAAAAAAAGAAACCCTACCAAACAGTTTCTATGAGGCTCACATCTCCCTAATACCAAAAGCAAATAAGGACACCACAAAAAAAGAAAACTTCAGGCCAATATCCCTGATGAACACAGATGCGAAGATTCTCAACAAAATATTAGTAAACAGAATTCAACAACTCATCGAAAAGATCATACACCACGACCAAGTGGGATTCATCCTGGGGATGCAAGGATGGTTTAACATTCGGAAAACAATCAACATAATCCATAATATCAACAAAAGAAAAGATAAAATCATATAATCATATCAATAGACGCAGAGAAAGCCTTTGACAAGATCCAGCACCCGTTTATGATGAAAACTCTCACCAAAATGGGTATAGAAGGGACCTTCCTCAATATAATCAAAGCCACCTACCACAAGCCTACAGAAAGCATCATTCTCAATGGGGAAAATCTAAGACCCCTCTCACTGAGAACAGGGACAAGACAAGGATGCCCACTCTCTCCTATTCTGTTCAATATAGTACTGGAAGCTCTTGCAATTGCGATTAGGCAAGAAAAAGATATTAAGGGCATTCAGGTAGGAAAGGAAGAAATCAAGCTCTCACTGTTCGCTGATGATATGATATTATACTTAGAAAACCCTAAAACCTCTACCAAGAAACTCCTAGAAACAATAGACTCATATAGTAAAGTTGCAGGTTATAAAATCAATACCCAAAAGTCCATGGCTTTCTATATGCAAATAGTGAGAGAGAAGAAAGCAACATGATAAAAGCTATCCCATTCACAATTGTGCCTAAAAAAATCAAATATTTCGGAATCAGCTTAACTAAAGAGGTAAAGTACATGGATAATGAAAACTACAAAACGCTACTTCAGAAAATAAAAGAAGACACGAGGAAATGGAAAAATATCTTCTGCTCATGGATTGGAAGAATTAATATTGTCAAAATGGCAATTCTCCACAAAGTATTGTACAAATTCAATGTGATCCCTATAGAAATACCTTTGTTATTCTTCAAAGAAATGGGGCAAGTGCTCCTGAAATTCATATGAACAATAAGCCCCCACGAATAGCTAAAGCAATTCTTGGGAAAAAGAAAATGGGAGGAATCAACCTCCCCAACTTCCAACTGTACTACAAAGCGGTAGTCATTAAAACAGCTTGGTACTGGAACAAAGGCAGAGCAGCAGACCAATGGAACAGGGTTTAATACTCTGACACATCCCTCCAAATATATGACCATCTAATCTTTGATAAGGGAGCAAGTAATGTGAAGTGGAGCAAGGAAAGCATGTTTAACAAATTGTGCTGGCAAAACTGGACAGCTACATGCAAAAAAATGGGCGTAGACCTCCACCTAAAACCTTGTACGATAGTCAGATCAAAATGGATTAAAGACCTCAACATCAGACCACAAACCATAAGGTACATTGAAGACAAGGTCGGCAAAACCCTCCACAACATTGAAGCCAAAGGTATCTTCAAAGCTGACATACCACTGGCCAAGCAGGTCAAAACGGAGATAAATAAGTGGGACTATCTCAAACTAAGAAGCTTCTGCACCTCAAGAGAAACAGTGACCAAAGTACAAAGACAATCTACAGAATGGGAAAGGATATTTACGCAGTGCCCACCCCATAAAGTGTTGATATCAAGGATATAAAATGCACTGGTTGAACTCCACAAGAAGAAAACTGCCAACCCGATCAAAAATGGGGTGATAAAATGAACAGAAATTTTCCCAAAGAAGAAATCCGAATGGCTCAGAGGCACATGAGAAAATGTTCAACATTACTAATCATCAGGGAGATGCAGATCAAAACAACCATGAGATATCATCTCACACCACAGAGACTGGCCCACATCTCCAAAAACAAAAACAACCGGTGTTGGCATGGATGTGGGGAGAAAGGGACTCTTCTTCACTGCTGGTGGGAATGCCTACTGGTTCAGCCATTTTGGAAAGCAATATGGACGATTCTCAAAAAATTAGAAATTGAGCTTCCATTTGACCCAGCAATACCACTCTTGGGAATATATCCCGGAGATGTAAAAAGGTATAGTAGAGTTGGCATCTACATTTCTATGTTCATTGTTTACAACAGCCAGAATCTGGAAAAAACCAAAGTGCCGCCCCAAAACTGATGACTGGTTAAAGAAACTCTAGTACGTATACACAATGGAATACTATGTAGCTGTCAGAAAATATGAAATCACGAAATTTGCTTACAAATGGATCAACATGGAAATTATCATGTTGAGTGAAATGAGTCAGAAAGAAAGAGAGAGACATAGAAAGATTGCACTCATATGTGGAATATAATGTAACTGAGAAGTACAACTTGGCAATGATGCAACTTCTGGCAGATATCTCTCTGGACTTACTTACTAAAATACTAAAATACAGAAACCCAAAACCTGAGGCCTCTAGGTGCGGTCACTCGAGTTCATACCTCTCCATTCTCAGCAATGGAAAACAAATTGCCAAATGCTTCCTTTTTAGCAGGTCTGACTTTAGGGGGAAGACTCTCCAAACTATAATTGTGAGTTTTGTTGAAATATTGAATGCAATCAAAGTGAAAGTAAAGTGAAATTTATCAGTTACACAGGCAAGGGGTGTAGGGGTAGGGGGACTAGGGGTGTGGGGGTGCTAGGAGTGTGGGGGGACGGGGTGGAGCTATACTGTGATTCATGGTGGTGGAATATGTGCACTGGTGAAAGGATGGATGTTCGAGCATTGTATAAATGAGACTTAAACTTAAAAAATTTGTAACTTTCCACATGGTGACTCAATATAGAAATTAAAAAAAAATTTGGATTCTTAGTACTACTGATGGGTTGAAGCGATAACACAGCTGGTGCGGTGTTTATCTTGCACGTGGCGGACTGGGGTTTGATTCCTCCACCCCTCTCGGAGAGTCTGGCAAGCTACCGAGAGTATTTTGCCCTCATGGTAGAGCCTGGCAAGCTACCCTTGGCGAATTAGATATGCCAAAATCAGTAGCAACCAGTCTCATACTGGAGACGTTACTGGTGCCCACTCGCATAAACTGATGAGCAACAGGATGACAGTGACAGTGACAGTACTACTGTTAACAAGATGTATATCTTAGAGAAAAACAATATAAACCATTCTGCTATTATGTTACCAGTAGAAATTGAAATATAAAAGAAAGAAAGAAACATGTATACTCCTTTGAAATAGTGTCCCATAAGTTTTTAAAGCAAGAGAATACACATTTTTCTCGAGTAAACCTGGAAAATTCTGAAGAATAAATGTTATGTTGAGACAGGAAAAACTTTCAATAAATTTAATAAAAACAAATTCATATCAATATTTAAGAATAATTGTACAAAACTCAAAATTAATCAGAGAAATGCTTAACGAGATCACAAATATATGGAGATTAAGCAACATGGTCCTGAATCATAACTGGATTAATAAAAAAAGGAAAAGTGAGAAAAACCTGAAGACAAAGCAAATGAACATAATGACCTTCCTAAACTTTTGGGATGCAGTAAAGATGAAGTATGAGGTCCTTCCTCAGAAGAAAACTAAAACCATAAATAAATAACCTAGCTTTTTATTTTAAAAATTTCTTTAAATCAAAGCAAAACTCAACATTATAAAATAAAGATTTTTTAAAAAGTCAATACAAGAAGTTTATTAAGAGATGGTTCTTTGAAATGACAAGTAAATTGACAAGTCTTTAGCAATAGTCAAAAAAAGAAGAGCACCACCATCCAAAAGGGGTCTAGGAGAGGACTTGAGGGACTGGAGCAGACGTTTCTTATGGAGGAGGTTCATGTACACTTTCTAGCTCTGCACATGCTCCTGGAACTTACAGGAATTAATCCAGGAGTATTTTCTCGGTATCACCACTTGTACATCAATCCCCCAAAATAAATAATCATAGGTTAGCCACTGGCAGTATAAAAGTTGATGTCCTGTAAGTCCTTTTAGCTCAGTTCCCTTATGCACTTGGTCCTACGTTTCTGTCCAATACCAGCTCATCAGATTGCTGATATCTTGCATTTTATTAACTTCGATTCTCCCCTTTCCTGATGTAATAGAAATGTTCCTTAGCTTCAAATGTCCACAGATCTGACTTGCGTAGCGTTGAGATAATGAAAAATCTTCTCATTCATTGAATATGGAGAATTTACACGAATTTGCTCATCATGATGCCTCACAGGAGGTTGTGAAGCCATTTAATATTTATATTTTGTTTGTGTTGATACCCCGGGAGCACTTAAACAACTGACATTTTTGGCCATCTTGACAATCTCTTTAAACTGTCACTTCTCTTTCACTATTCATATATAAGAATGCCATGGATATTGGGGTGTTGATCTTGTAGCCTGCCACTTTACTACATGGACCTATTGTTTCTAGGAGCTTTTATGTTGTGTCTTTGGTGTTTTCTAAGAATAGTATCAAATTCCCTGCAAATAGTGATAAATTGACCTCTTCCTTTCCTACTGTATGCTATGCCCTTGATATCTTTTTCTTGTCTTGAACAATTTTTTGAATTCCTATTATCCTATTATTTTTCACTTGTCTTTTAAAATTAATTTTAGATTATCATTTCTAGACTTGGGTATTTGAATAACCTACCTGTGCCTACACAGGTAGGTTATTCAAATAAAGTGGGTCAAAGGCTTGAACTAAGAAAAAACTTTCATATTTATAAGTTCTCCCTTTCCCTGGCTGAAAAATTAAAAGATGGTGAAAGAAGGGACACCTTTGGCAGGTATCAATATTGAGACGACAGGGATGCTTGTATACACTAAAAGAAGCTCGTATAGACTAAAAGAACCTGACCTCTTTTGAACCCTACTAAATTTTCAGGATTGTACTAAGCTGTGATAAGGTATGCGAGGGAAGAATAAGTTGCTCATCCTCTGTGCTATTGGGAAAATTTATTTTTTGAAAGGGAGGGTCCAAGAATCATATGCAAATGGTCTCTCTGCAGGAAGTCTGAAAGTGGCCCAATCCGACCTCCAACATTTGGGATATGTATCACTATATGTTAGGTTTAGAGGAAGCCTGTTAGATACAGAGGACTGATTTTCTGAATATTTGTATCTTATAACTATGTCTATTTGTAGAGATACTTAGATCTTTATTAAGGAAGTAGGAGTATGTAACTGAGGGTGATAGGAACCAGTTGTCTGAGTGATTCAGTCACTCCAATTGTGTAGCAATATCAAGGATTCTATATGCATTATTCTTTTGTTGGAATATACCAAGTGATAGCAACAGTGAGCATGTGCTATGCATCTGAGTCCTTAAGCATGATTGACCTCATTGATACTTAATGAAAGCTTCATGATGATTGACTATTTACACTCTGAATTTTATAACTGCTGGATGAAAGGATGGGGGAAGTTACTTTACTTATGTCGCGTCAATAGTGAATGCGTGTTGGATCCTGCATCCAGCCCTGGCTACCAACCCATTGGCTGGTGTTGGGGCAGCTCAATGATTTCTGTTTTGGCCTGAATTGAGCAGGCAAGGAACAGCCAAGATGCTCCTGATACCTGGGACCTTCTCTCAGGTGGCCCAAGAGGTCAGTCCCTCCAGCCTCTGCCTGGGCTATTCCCCAAGGTCTGATTGGACTGGAGGCAATTACTCTACTTTCTTTTCTTAACCAGGAGCTTAGGGAGATTGGCTTGCTCTTCTCCATAAGATCTATAAAGTGGTGCTCTTCTTAACGTTCTGGGTATCAGAACAGAAATTTCAGGAGGTGAGGGGCTTATGGATGATTCTTTCTACTCTTTTTATTCTGATGTCTATGATAGCAGGTGGTGAGTGAGAAACTGGATTGGAAGGTACCTGAGCTACTCATGAGTGCTGAGAACAGAGTGAGGAGTGAGGTGTGCATCCAGGACAGCAATATGTGTCTCTGTGTTTAGAAATATGTGTGATTTGCGTATGAGTCTATGTGCTGATTCCTGTTGGTGTGATGTCAATATTTGTATGTTTCTTCAAAAATTGTGTTGGATGTGTGTTATATCTCCTTATATAGAAAGGAAAACGGACAAAAACAGAAGGAGATAAGAAGAGACATGGATGTAGAACTGTGGAAAATGCATGATATACATGATTGGATTCTTTCCTCTCATTGATCAGAAAACACAGAGCCAAATAAATTTCCATTAAGTACATGAAGAGCAGTTCTGAGTGTGTTTTGGGATGTGTGGTTAAAACCTGCTCTGTTCTCCTTCAGTGACTTACATATTGTCCTCTGTGTGCAGATCTAATATTTAAATACGAGACTGTAATGTCTGATCAGACAAATTTGTTTCCAGCTAAAAGGGCCGTTTTCTAAATTTGCCAAAAATGAACATGGGAAAAAGGCTCAAAACACTTAGAAATATAAGATCTTGAATATTGACTTATTGAGTATTTCACTTAGCATACTCTTTGTATTTGCTCATGTCTTTGTAAAACTAGTGGTGGTGTAAGTGAATGACTAGGTGGTGTAAGTGAATGACCAATCTCACCAATGCATATCTAATGGACTGTCAGTAGTGATTACATTACTGCACTGATTAAATATGTTCATGTGTGTTTCCACCTCTATCACATAATACCTACTGTTACAGTGTCTCATATATAATATAAAGATATTATCTGAAGTCTGATTCTTACATATCTGTATCTGAAATAATTTCCAGTTTTAAAGGGTAAATATTTGATCGCAATACAATATCACAACATCAAATGAAAAATGTACGCGAGTTATTTAGTATCATACCTGGCATACAATAAGTACTCAAAGAAGATTAAGTGTAACCTTTATCTCTCCCCAGTTGTTGAAGTGTTATTGTCATCATGATTCTTATTTCTCCAATGTCTGAGTAAACATTGGTTAAAAAGCTAAGGAATTTAAGAAAACTCCTATACAGGACCTTCTCACAATCTTGGACACGGCCTGACATTTCCAGCTTGTGCTGAGCTGTCTTCTGAGGTCTTGCCTGCATAGAATCTCCCACAATGGTCTGCTAATTTTCTTCTAGTTTCTTCCAGGGAGGACATACACAGAACATGTCCATGAGCATCCTGGCCTTGATGGAAGTCTCAAGTCACTGTCATTCCAGGTGGACACGAATCAAAATAGTCAGTGTCTCTAAGTAATATACTGGTTCCTAGTGGACTTGTCCATCTTCTCCTATACCTGAATGCAAAGGTCAGTATGGTTCATTCTTGGCAGTATTTGTTTGGCAATTCTAACCTCAACCTTAGAACTTCTAAGGAATATTGACTTTGAAGTCTACCATTGGAGAGCTGTGGTCAAAGGTTTTTCCACTTATGTCTAAATTATCATGTTGTTCATATCTTTCAAATAATGCTGTCATATATATCATTTAAGTTGCTTTATATATCATAGAGCACCAAATAAATATTTATTTAAAATTAAAATGTTCAAAACAATGGGGATTATATGATTTATAAATATCATAACTTTAGAAGTGAAGTGATATTATAAAACATATCTGGTTACCATAACAAAAAGAATTATGAGAATTATATACAGTGGCTAGAAGATGTATTATCCCTAAATAATGTATTTTCATCTATTTTACTTATGAATGATGTAACTTTGCACATTGAGATAACATATCTATTGTCCTCAGATTTTAAAATGGATTAAATGCTATTTTTTTGTGCTCTGTTGAGATTTTATAAATAAAATTGGATATAATCTATGCAGAAAATAGAAACAACAAGTCTTACAATGGAAATGTTACTGGTGCCTCCTCGAGCAAATAATGAGCATGGGATGACAGTGATACAGTGATATAAATCCCTTGGAATGATGTGTGCATAGTGTCTATAAGGGATCAATATCTGCCACTATTATTAATGTTAATAATAATTTTGGGTAAAAAAATACTGCCTATATATCTCTGAACAGGGATGATCCAACAATTTTCAGGGTAGTAATTATCTCCAATGTAGTTTCACGTTATAGTAAAGGTAAATGTTGAAATTTATCTCCTGATATTCAGGTATTTTGCTTTGTTTTACTTGTGACACATCCCGCTATCCGTAGGCTTACTCCAGGCAGTGTTCAGAGAGCCATCTGAGGTACTGGTATTGAACATCTGTATGATACACATGCTACCTCTCTGGATGTCCATATCTTTATGTTGTCACTGTCATGTCCCTGCCATCCTGTTGCTCGTGTATTTGCTCGAGTGGGAGCCGGTAACGTCTTGATTGTGAGAAATGTTGTAATTGGTTTTGGAATATGGAATATTGTGCAGGGAGAGATACTCTCAGTACCATGCCAGGCTTTCCGAGAGTCATGGAGGTATCTTACCCTGGTGGGCCGCGTGCGAAGGAAACACCATACCTGCTCTGCTATCGCTCCATCCCACCTTTACGTTATCATAGTAAATTACTAAGATTTCCAGGCATGACACAAGGTAAACGCTCAATCACACTGAGACCGTGTTATTCCTAGAGAGCTTTATGTAGTACATGGGACACAAAGATATAGTTTGATGCTTTTTTTTCTGAGAAAAAGAAAATTTTCCTCCTGGTTAAGAAGGAAATCTGTTAGTCATAGTGAAGTGATATATCAATGACATCTGAATGGTACAGGCTCTGGTTTTTGCATCCTCTGGTTTGAGAAATAGACAGGAGACTTGTTTCAATGTAACACTTTCATATAAATATGGCATTATTGTAAGGTTCTGGCTATAAAAGTTATAGAGTTTTCTCTTCATTTCATTCCCAGCAGAATCTTGAGCAGCATGAAAAGAGGTAACAGGACCACTGTGTCTGAATTTCTGCTTCTGGGACTCCCTATACCTCCAGAACATCAGGGTTTGTTCTTCACCTTATTCCTGGTTATGTACCTGGCCACGGTGCTGGGGAACCTGCTCATCATCCTGCTCATCCGGATGGACTCTCGTCTCCACACCCCCATGTACTTCTTCCTCAGCAACTTGGCTCTAACTGACATATGCTTCTCATCTGTCACTGTGCCCAAAATGTTGATGGACATGCAGAGCATTCACAAGTCCATCCCCTATGCAGGGTGCGTGTCACAGATGTATTTTTACATATGGTTTGCTTGTGTCGACATCTTTCTTCTTACATTGATGGCCTATGACAGGTATGTGGCCATTTGTCACCCACTTCACTATACCACTATCATGAGGCAAGAGAAATGTGTCTCCTTAGTTTCTGCATCCTGGATCTACTGTTCTCTCCGCTCTCTGTTGCACACTCTCCTCTTCGTTCGAGTTTCCTTTTGTGAGGACATTACTATTCCCCACTTCTTCTGTGAACTTCCTGTTCTCTTAAAGATGAGCTGTTCAGATGTCTCAGTTAATGAATGGGTTATCTTCTTTGAGACTGGAATAATTGTTTTCCTGCCTTTTGCCTCTATTGTGGGCTCTTATATTTGGATATGGGCCTCTGTGCTGAAGGATCCTTCTGTTAAGAGATTCTTCAAAGTCCTTTCTACCTGTGGTTCCCATCTCCTCGTTGTGTGTTTATTCTATGGTACAATTGTAGAAGTGTACTTTTTCTCCTCACCATCCATCTCCAGTAATAAAGACATAGCTGCTTCTGTGATGTATATGATAGTCACCCCCATGCTGAACCCTTTCATCTACAGCCTGAGAAACAGAGATATAAAACAGGCCCTAATATTATTTGTTAACAGAATGAAGTCTTGTAGCTCCAATAACTTAATATGAATGTGTTTTCAAATATATATTAGTATAAACATTGAAGTTATTGTACATGGAATCTCTGGCATTCTGAGTGTTGTGATGAAACTGTCTTCACCCACATGTCAAAGTGGTTGGGATTCTCACGTCACATTCTTCTGACATTTCTCAGACAGATTTCACTGACTGGGGGGATTTTCATACCAATGATTAACGTTCATGGGGCCGTATTTCAGCTTGTTGAGTTCAGGAATGGGAAATATTTAAAGATGATAACTGGCAGAAATGAAAAAGAAGTTATTTCAAACTTTATAAAATGTGTTGTGCTAGTCTTGGAATATTAGTGGTGTAAAGTATGAGGTGTCCAGGAATACATTCACTCATGGGTGAGGCTCCACCTGAGTGTGTGGAGAGCTGCCTGAGCTGCTGAATCTTGGTACTTTGGGCTCCTTTGATGCCCGGGTAACTAAGAAACAGAGTACAGTTTCCAAGCCATGTGGGTGACTCAAGAAACTTGAGGATGTTATTGGAGAATGTTATTTGGAGGCACAAATAGTAAAATACATTCCCATCAACTCCTGCAATTTGGATACCACTAAAGAAGACAAAGGCAGTCTTGCTGTCCAGGGCACTAGCCGGAAAAAAAACATTTTATTTCTTAATTTTTTTTGTTAAAGCACCATGGTATACTATGATTCGTAGTTGAGTTTTAGACATATTATGTTCCAGTCCTAACCCCATCACCAGTGTCTCTGCCCTTCCCCAGGTTTCCCTCCATTTTCCTCCCACACCTGCAACCTGCCACCTTGACAGGCACATTTTCAAGTGTGTATGTTGCAGTTTGGAACTCTTATTTTCAGAGTTGTTGGCTATATGATACGCTATTCATTTCTTTGGCCTTTTGCTGATTCCTATTGCTTCCCGTGGAGACCCACTCCCCTCTTGGCAATACTTAGCTCTTCTTAGCATCAGCACAGCCATTTCAGAAATAAGTAGCTCTAACCGGTGCTCTAATGAATCTGCCTCACTCTGCCAAACCATCAGTTGGACCAGACACTCTTTATGGGAATCAGCTGAAAAGGCAGAATTACCCTGCATGAAGTCAGTGGAGATAATTACAGAACTGAGTAAGGAAAAGTGTCACCAGGATGTTGTATGAGATGATCAGGAAACCCCCTTGTCTTCTTAGAGCATAAAAGGACCCTGGAAACAAGGGAAGGGTGTCCCTCCTACTGGAGGGCATGGCCCACATGGGTCAGCTTTCTCAGCCTTCTCAGCTGTTTCAGCTTCTGAACTCAATGCTTCTTCGACGTGTGACGAATAAACTTTATACCGCAAAGCTTATTGTTTTGTGGGTTCTCTCTGATCCAGAATCCTAACATTCCCCATCTAGCTCTACTCTTTAGTTCTTTTGACTTTGTTTCTTAAGTGAAAGACTTTATTGCACCCCAGAGTGCAAGGAAGTAGGAACAATGCTCAATCTAGGTATTATGTTTATGGGCAGAAGGAAGAACTGAAAATTTCTGTCTTGCCTATTTCCTAAAGAATCATGGAAGGTGGATCTGGGATAAACAAGCTGGGAACCTTGAGGCCATTACATCACCAAGCTATCTACCTGTTGATCATTATTCATTTTTTCTATTTCTTCTTAAGACAGATATCATATTTAACAGGTCTTAGTTGTGGGGGTTCTTTTGAAGAAAAGCACCAAACAGAAAAAAAAGTACAGAGCTCTCAGAACCTGTGTTGCAAACCATAATGCCCCAAAGTAGAGAGAGAGTCTGGGGGAAAAATGTCTTCCATAGAGGCAGGGAGTGAGTCGAGACGGGGATATACTGGGGACAATTGTGGTGGAAGATGTGCACTGGTGCAGGGATGGGTGTGCAATCATTGTATGACTGAAACTCGAACATGAAATCTTTGTAACTGTACCTCATGGTGATCCAACAAAAAAAGTGAATTAAAAAAGGAAAGTAGAGAGCTAAGAAACATTTTAATTATTCCTGCATACAAAACATTTAGCCCATTTACTGCTTTGGCAATGCAGTTTCTATTAAAACAGGGTGTGAGAGCTATTATCATTGATCTATTCTCTCTGAGAGGTCTGTGTCTTTAGGATCATATGTCGTGGAAACACCCCTTAAGGGTTTTTCCTTAAAGTTTTATGCTTCACCTTTCATGGTTTCATGTCTGAAGTAAACCAAATTGACACTTTCAATCCCTGTCCAGTGGGGTCATTTGCAGGGAATGAGACAGACAAACATACAGGGGCTGTCCAACCCTTAGGTCTCCAAGGCAGTCCATAGTGCTCTCATGTCCTTTATTTAGTACAATATCTCTTGCTTTTCCATTCGCTGGGCAAAGCTGTTCTTGAAAGAGACAAAAAATGACAGTTGCTATGCATATCAATATCAATAAGTACAAGTACATGAAGATCAGAGGCCGGGGTATTTTACTTAGTGATAGAAGGCATCCTTACAATATGAAGTCCTAGCAGCTTCCTATTCCATTTTTGTCCATGATGTCACTCCATCTCAAGGACACTAAATAGTCTTATTCTATACTTTCCTGGTGCATTTCATGTGGCTTTTCCTTTATTCTATTCTTTACTCTTATGTTATTCTTTCCTGGGTGTATTTTGCAACCTGTTTGCAGTCTAATAGCTAAAGGATCTTGTCTAACAGGGGTCTCTCCCATTCTTGGGGGTTTTTGTTAGGGGAATGAATTCCCATAGTTTTAATAAGTCCTTGTAAACGTGGACAGGGAAACAGATTGCTCCTCCTTTATCAGATATTCCTGAGCACCTGCTGTACATGAGCACAGATGAGTGAGCAGAACTTCCTGTTCTGTGTTCTCCTTAGAGTTGACATTGCCGTAGGATAGGCACCCAGAAATACTGGTAGGAAAATCTGCGCAAACCTTTCTGAACAACGGAAGGTTTCTTAGGCCTTTAGAGATGGATCCATTTGAATGTGCTTTTGACCACAATCAGTGACTAGTCCTACAACTTTCAGAACAGCGAGAATGGGAGCTGAAGCATGATGCTGACCACTCTGTGGCTAAGACATAGAACTGGAGCCCACAAGTGAAGGTGTAAGCTATTGGAGAGTAGCTTACTTGCACCTGTAAGAAGCAGATGTAGAAGCAGAGGCCAGGACTTTGATACTGTGGTCCATCCATTATTCCCAAAGGTCATGTTTTTTTCTTCAGCACCTAGACTGATAAGTTCTGTAAAGGATTACTATTAGCCCTAAGTAAAGACCAAAAGATGCTGGTGGCCTATGGGAATCTCATCCTGTCCACTCAGATCTGTAGGACGACACCACCAGCTAAACACACAGCTTAGAGAACTGGGAGCCCATTGTGACAGTTTCAGAGTGAGGGAACTAGGGAGGTAGTTGCATGTGAGTACACGTGTAAGAAGAAGGATCTAGCCCTACTGGGGAAGACCTCTGGTGTCTTGTATTGGGGCAAGGACAAAGAATAGCCTTCAAATGGGAATCTGATGAAGTGTACTGTGAGCAGTTCTCCTATGATGGTGTCTCAGCTGAGAAATGACTTTTTTTTATTGAGGTAATATTATTGTATAATAGACTCAAGTCTGGAGTGCAATACTGTGAAGCTACAGTTGTCTGAACTACCATACGGTCATGATCACTCCTCTGAGTAGTTCCCATTCATCACCAGACACTGGAACTTCCCGCCCCACGTGGAGAAGCTCTCTCCCGGTCCCCTGCCAACTTTGGGGGCCCGCTCGGAAGCCCGCAGCCGCGACTGGAAGCTCTCAGCCATCTCCCGCCCTGTGACTGACCCCACGCCTTCTTGCAGGTATTTGGCATTTCCCCTTGAGACCCCGCCCCACGTGGAGAAGCTCTCCCCCATTCCCCTGCCAACTTTGGGGGCCAGCTTAGAAGCCCCCAGCCCCGGCTGGAAGCTCTCAGCCATCTCGCGCCCCGTGCCTGACCGCCCCAACCCACAGTCTTGCAGGTATTTGGCATTTCCCCTGGGAGACCTGCCCCACTTGTAGAAGATCTCCCCCCGTTCCCTGGCAGCTTTGGGGGCCCGCTCGGAAGCCACCAGCCCCGGCTGGCAGCTCTCAGCCATCTCTCGCCCTGTGCCTGACCCCCCTGCCTTCTTGCAGGTATTTGGCATTTCCCCTTGGAGACCCCGCCCCACGTGGAGAAGGTCTCTTCCAGTCCCTTCCAGCTTTGGGGGCCCGCTTGGAAGCGCCCAGCCCCAATCCTGCTGCTCAGGGGTGTGACCTGTCATCAGGGGGTGTGGTCTCAAAGTGGCCATGGCCTAATTCTGGAGCGCTGGCCACTTTGCTCCTTATATGGCCGCAGTTATTTCTTTCATTCCATGCATGGTGCCTGGGTACAATCAGTATAACCTATTCCTTTTAAGATATCTGCTCATCTCAGTCACTATATGCTAATAGTTATGTAGCCTATCCCATCCTAATTTCAAAAACACTATCAGTGAACACATCAAGTGCAACAAAAAGCCCATTTTAAAGCCATCGTAGCCCCACATCTTCAATTGAGATCCCTCATCAGCTAAGATAGTGCGCCTGCCAGTAAATCCCATAACAATATGAAGAAACAGAGAAAATCCCCACCACCAGGAGAAATGGGAGAGAGGATCTCAGAAATCCCAACAGGAACTTCCCAGAAATACAATCTCCTCTCAGATAAAGATTTCAGAGAGGAAATCATCAAGATGGTTCACGAACTCAAAGCAACTATGGAACAAATATCCAGTCAATTAAGGGAGGATATGGGTGCAGCGTTGGAATGGGCCACTAAGATAATCCAGGAAGAAATGAGAGCAGAAATCTCAAAGCTACAAACAGAAGTTACACAATTAAAAGAATCGGTAGATGAAACGAAAAACTCAGTAGGAGCCCTCAATAATAGAATGGCTACAGTCTAAGACAGAATCAGTGAGCTTGAAGATGACTTGCGGAAAGCATATAGGCAACAACAAATAATGGCAAAGGATCTCAAAATGGCTCTAGAGAGAATTAGAGTACTAGGGGATGACCACAAGAGAAGCAACATAAGAATCATTGTAATGCCAGAACCACAGGAAACCAATCCAAATGAAAAAAACACAGTCAAAGACATCATTGCTAAGAAATTCCCAGAGCTAGAGAATACAGGCATCCAGGTCCAAGGAGTCCGAAGGGTGCCAGCTAAAAGGGACCCAAATAAAATATCCCCAAGTCATATCATAGTCAGAATGATGGATGCCGTGCATAGAGACACAATACTGCAAGCAGCAAGATCAAAGAGAGAAATCATATACCAAGGAGCACCCCTTAGATTCACAGCAGACCTATCAGAAGAAACCTTCCAAGCCCCAAGACAATGGTGGGATATAGTGAAAAAACTTAATGAAATGAATGCCTCTCCAAGAATACTTTACCCGGCTAAACTTTCAGTTAAACTTGAAGGAATCATACAGTATTTCACGGAGAAACATCAGCTCAGGAACTTCATAGACTCAAAACCAAACCAAAAAGAAGCACTAAGGGGGCTTATGTACGACAAGAAGAAACCCTACAGGCACAACAAACCCTTACACAAAGATAGCGCAACATCCCATAACAAAAATCTCCCTTTATGTCAATGGTCTAAATTCACCAATTAAGAGACACGGACTGGCAAAATGGATTCAGAGACTCAACCCAACATTCTGCTGCCTGTAAGAAACACATCTGAATAACCAGAACAAACACAGACTCAAAGTCAAAGGATGGAAAACAATCCTGCAAGCAAACAACTCCCTCAAGAAAGCTGCGGTGGCTTTACTAGTATTGGACAACATGGACTTCAGGTTGAAAAAGATTAGAAGGGATAGTGAAGGCCACTTTTTATTAATCACGAATATGTACATCAAGAAGAAATTACTCTCCTAAACGTCTATACACCCAATGAGGGACCAGCTAAATTCCTCCAACAGCTGCTAAGAGACCTTAAGAAGGACATCTCGAGCAACACAGTAGTAGTTGGAGACTTCAACACCGCCCCTTCTCCTCTGCACAGATCAAGAAGATTAAAACTCACCAAGGAAATACTGGCTTTGAAGGAAGAAACAGAAGAGAGAGGTCTAATAGATCTATACAGGGCTTCATATCCCCCCAAAAAAGAATACACATTCTTTTCCAGTGCACATGGAACATTTTCCAAAATAGACCATGCACTGGGCCACACAGCATACCTCAACAGAATCAACAAGATAGACATTGTACCAGCTATCTTTTCAGACCATGATGCACTGAAGATAAAATTTAATCATGGACAGATGCAGAAAACCAAATCAAACACCTGGAAATTAAATAGCTCGATGTTGAACAATGAGTGGGTCAGGAAGGAAATCAAGGAGGAAATCAAAAGGTACCTAGAAACAAATGAGGATGAAGACACGAGCTACCAGAACCTGTGGGATGCAGCTAAATCCGTCTTAAGGGGAAAATTTATAGCTTTGCAAGCATATTTCAGGAGGAAGAAAGGGCCCGCATAAAAAACTTGACTTCACAACTCAAGAAAATAGAAGAGGACAAACAACAGGAGCCCAAACCAGGCAGAAGGAAAGAGATATTAAAACTTAGAGCAGAAATTAACGACAGGGAAACCCAAAAGACAATTCGAAAGATCAATGAAACCAAGAGCTGGTTCTTTGAGAAAATAAATAAGATTGATAAACCACTAGCAAAACTCACAAAGAAAGAGAGATGGAGAGAGAGAGAGAACACTTATAAGTCGAATCAGAAATGAAAAGGGGGACATCGCAACAGAAAACAATAAAATTCAAAAGATTATCAGAGACTACTTTGAAAATCTGTATGCCACGAAACAAGAGAACCTACAGGAAATGGATAAATTTCTGGATTCCTATAATCTCCCAAAGCTGAACCAAGAAGACCTGGAATTCCTGAATAGTCCTATTAACATCAAGGAAATTGAAACGGTAATCAAAACTCTTCCCAAAAACAAAAGCCCAGGCCCAACGGATTCATTAGCAAATTCTTCCAAACATTTAAAGAGGACCTATTGCCAGTTCTTGTCAAGCTTTTCCAGGTAATTGAAGAAACAGAAATGCAACCAAACAGTGTCTATGAGGCTTACATATCCCTAATACATAAAGCAAACAAAGACACCACAAAAAAAGAAAACTACAGGCCAATATCCCCGATGAACACAGATGCGAAGATTCTCAACAAGATATTAGCAAACAGTACTCAACAACTCATCAAAAAGATCATACACCACGACCAAGTGGAATTCATCCTGGGGATGCAAGGATGGTTTAACATTTGGAAAACAATCAACATAATCCATCATATCAACAAAAGAAAAGATAAAATCATATAATCATATCAATAGACGCAGAGAAAGCCTTTGACAAGATGCAGCACCCGTTTATGATGAAAACTCTCGAAAAAAATGGGTAAAGAAGGAACCGTTCTCAATATAGTCAAAGCCATCTACCACAAGCCTACGGCAAGCATCATTCTCAATGGGGAAAATCTAAGACCCTTCCCACTGAGAACAGGGACAAGACAAGGATGCCCACTCTCTCCTCTTCTGTTCAATATAGTACTGGAAGCACTTGCAATTGCGATTAGGCAAGAAAAAGATTTTAAGGGCATTCAGGTAGGAAAGGAAGAAATCAAGCTCTCACAGTTCACTGATGATATGATATTATACTTAGAAAACCCTAAAACCTCTACCAATAAACTCCTAGAAACAATAGACTCATATAGTAAAGTTGCAGGCTATAAAATCAATACCCAAAAGTCCATGGCTTTCTTATATGCAAATAGTGAGAGAGAAGAAAGCAACATGATAAAAGCATTCCCATTCACAATTGTGCCTCAAAAAATCAAATACCTCGGAATCAGTTTAACTAAGGAGGTAAAGGACTTCTATAATGAAATCTACGAAACGTTACTTCAGGAAATAAAAGAAGACATGAGGAAATGGAAAAATATCCCCTGCTCATGGATTGGAAGAATTAATTTTGTCAAAATGGCAATTCTCCCCAAAGTATTGTACAAATTCAATGCGATCCCTATTGGGATACCCTTGTCATTCTTCAAAGAAATGGAGCAAGCGCTCCTGAAATTCATATGGAAAAATAAGCCCCCACGAATAGCTAAAGCAATTCTTGGGAAAAAGAAAATGGGAGGAATCAACCTCCCCAACTTCCAACTCTACTACAAAGTGGTAGTCATTAAAACAGCTTGGTACTGGAACAAAGTCAGAGCAGCAGACCAAAGAAACAGGGTTGAATACTCTGACACATCCCCCCAAGTATATGACCATCTAATCTTTGATAAGGGAGCAATAAATGTGGAGTGGAGCAAGGAAAGCATGTTTAACAAATTGTGCTGGCAAAACTGGACAGCTACATGCAAAATAATGGGCTTAGACCTCCACCTATCACCATGTACGATAGTCAGATCAAAATGGATTAAAGACCTCAACATCAGACCACAAACCATAAGGTACATTGAAGACAAGGTCGGCAAAACCCTCCACAACATTGAAGCCAAAGGTATCTTCAAAGCTGACATGTCACTGGCCAAGCAGGTCAAAACGGAGATAAATAAATGGGACTATCTCAAACTAAGAAGCTTCTGCACCTCAAGAGAAACAGTGACCAAAGTACAAAGACAATCTACAGAATGGGAAAGGATATTTACGCAGTACCCATCCGATAAAGGGTTGATATCAAGGATATAAAATGCACTGGTTGAACTCCACAAGAAGAAAACTGCCAACCCAATCAAAAAATAAGTGATAAAATGAACAGAAATTTTCCCAAAGAAGAAATCCGAAGGGCTCAGAGGCACATGAGAAAATGTTCAACATCACTAATCATCAGGGAGATGCAGATCAAAACCACCATGTGATATCATCTCACACCACAGTGACTGGCCCACATCTCCAAAAACAAAAACAACCAGTGTTGGCGTGGATGTGGGGAGAAAGGGACGCTTCTTCACTGCTGGTGGGAATGCCGACTGGTTCAGCCCTTTTGGAAAACAATATGGACGATTCTCAAAAAATTAGAAATTGAGCTTCCATTTGACCCAGCAATACCACTCTTGGGAATATATCCTGGAGAGGCAAAAAAGTATAGTAGAGATGGCATCTGCATTTTTATGTTTATTGTTTACAATAGCCAGAATCTGGAAAAAACCAAAGTGCCCCAAAAGTGATGGCTGGTTAAAGAAACTCTGGTATGTATACACAATGGAATACTATGCAGCTGTCAGAAAACACGAAGTCATGAAATTTGCATATAAATGGATCAACATGGAAAGTATCATGTTGAGTGAAATGAGTCAGAAAGAAAGAGAAAGACAAAGAAAGATTGCACTCATATGTGGAATATAATGTAATTGAGAAGTACAACTTGGCAATGATGCAACTTCTGGCAGATATCTCTCTGGACTTAGTTACTAAAATACCGAAATACAGAAACCCAAAATGCGAGGCCACTAGGTGTGGTCACTCGACCTCATACCTCTCAATTCTCAGCAATGGAAAACAAATTGCCAAATGCTTCCTTTTCAGCAGGTCTGACTTTAGGGGAGAGACTCTCCAAACTATAATAGTGAGTTTTGTTGAAATATTGAATGCAATCAAAGTGAAAGTAAAGAGAAATTTATCAGTTACACAGGCAAGGGGGGGGCTAGGGGTGGTAGGGGGGCTAGGGGTGTGGGGGTGCTAGGGGTGTGGGGGGACTGGGTGGAGCTATACTGTGATTCTTGGTGGTGGAATATATGCACTGGTGAAGGGATGGGTGTTCGAGCATTGGATAAATGAGTTTTGAATGTAAAAACTTTGTATCTTTCCACATGGTGACTCAATAGAAAAATTAAAAAATAAAAATTTTTGGATTCTTAGTACTACTGATGGGTTGAAGCGATAACACAGCTGGTGCGGTGTTTATCTTGCACGTGGCGGACTGGGGTTTGATTCCTCCGCCCCTCTTGGAGAGTCTGGCAAGCTACCGAGAGTATTTCGCTCGCATGGCAGAGCCTGGCAAGCTACCCGTGGCGAATTAGATATGCCAAAATCAGTAACAACCAGTCTCACACTGGAGACGTTACTGGTGCCCACTCGCATAAACTGATGAGCAACAGGATGACAGTGACAGTGACAGTACTACTATTAACAAGATGTATATCTTAGAGAAAAACAGTATAAACCATTCTGCTATTATGTTACCTGTAGAAATTGAAGTATAAATGAGACAGAGAAACATGTATACTCTTTTGAAATAGTGTCGCATAAGTTTTTAAAGCAAGAGAATACACATTTTTCTCGAGTAAACCTGGAAAATTCTGAAGAAAAAAGTTATGTTGAGACAGGAAAAACTTTCAATAAATTTAATAAAAACAAATTCATATCAATATTTAAGAATAATTGTACGAAACTCAAAATTAATCAGAGAAGTGCTTAATGAGATCACAAATATATGGAGATTAAGCAACATGTTCCTGAACAATAACTGGATTAATAAAAAAAAGGAAAAATGAGAAAAACCTGGAGACAAAGCAAATGAATATAATGACCTTCCTAAACTTTTTGGATGCAGTAAAGCTGAAAGTATGAGGTCCTTCCTCAGAAGAAAACTAAAACCATAAATAAATAACCTAGCTTTTTATTTTAAAAATTTCTTTAAATCAAAGCAAAACTCAACATTGTAAAATAAAGATTTTTTAAAAACCCAATACAGGAAGCTTATTGAGAGGTGGTTCTTTGAAATGACAAGTAAATTGACAAGTCTTTAGCAATAGTCAAAAAAAGAAGAGCACCACCATCCAAAGGGGGTCTAGGAGAGGACTTGAGGGTCTGGAGCAGACGTTTCTTATGGAGGAGGTTCATGTACACTTTCTAGCACAGCACATGCTCCAGGAACTTAAAGGAATTAATCCAGGAGTATTTTTCTAGTTATCACCACTTGTGCATCAATCCCCAAAAATAAATAATAGTAGATTAGCCACTGGCAGTATAAAAGTTGATGTTGTAAGTCCTTTTAGCTCAGTTCCCTTATGCACTTGGTCCTACGTTTCTGTCCAATACCAGCTCATCAGATTGCTGATATCTTGCATTTTATTAACTTCGATTCTCCCCATTCCTGATGTAATAGAAATGTTCCTTAGCTTCAAATGTCCACAGTTCTGACTTGTGTAGCGTTGAGATAATGAAAAATCTTCTCATTCATTGAATATGGAGAATTTCCATGAATTTTCTCATCATGATGCCTCACAGGAGGTTGTGAAACCATTTAATGTTTATATGTTCTTTGTGTTGATACCCCTGGAGATCTTAAACATCCAAAAGTTTTGGCCATCTTGACAATCTCTTTAAACTGTCCCTTCTCTTTCATTATTCATATATAAGAAAGCCATGGATTTTGGGGTGTTAATTTTGTAGCCTGCCACTTTACTACATGGACCTATTGTTTCTAGGAGCTTTTCTGTTGAGTCTTTAGGGTTTTCTAAGTATAGTATCAAATTCCCTGCAAATAGTGATAAATTGGCCTCTTCCTTTCCTACTGTATGCCCTTGATATATTTTTCTTGTCTTGAACAATTTTTTTTGAATTCCTATTATTCTATTACTTTTTCACTTGTCTTTGAAAATTAATTTTAGATTATCATTTCTAGACTTGGGTATTTGAATAACCTACCTGTGCCTACACAGGTAGGTTATTCAAATAAAGTGGGTCAAAGGCTTGAACTAAGAAAAAACTTTCATATTATAAGTTCTGTCTTTCCCTGGCTGAACAATTAAAAGATGGTGAAAGAAGGGACACCATTAGCAGGTATCAATATTGAGATGACAGGGATGCTTTTATACATTAAAGGAAGCTTGTATAGACTAAAAGAACATGACCTCATTTGAATCCTACTAAATTTTCAGGATTATACTAAGCTGCGATAAGGTATGAGAGGGAAGAATAAGTTGCTTATCCTCTGTGCTATTGGGAAAATTTTTTTTGGAGAGGGAGGGTCCAAGAATCATATGCAAATGGTCTCTCTGCAGGAAGTCTGAAAGTGGCCCAATCCGACCTCCAACATGTGGGATATGTATCACTATATGTTAGGATTAGAGGAAGCCTGTTAGATACAGAGGGCTGATTTTCTGAATATTTGTATCTTATAACTATGTCTATTTGTAGAAATACTTAGATCTTTATTAAGGAAGTAGGAGTATGTAACTGAGGGTGATAGGAACCAGTTGTCTGAGTGATTCAGTCACTCCAATTGTGTAGCAATATCAAGGATTCTATATGCATTATTCTTTTGTTGGAATATACAAAGTGATAGAAATAGTGAGCATGTGCTATGCATCTGAGTCCTTAAGCATGATTGACCTCATTGATACTTAATGAAAGCTTCATGATGATTGACTATTTACACTCTGAATTTTATAACTGCTGGATCAAAAGATGGGGTAAGTTACTTTACTTAGTAGTGTCAACAGTGAATGACTGTTGGATCCTGCATCCAGCCCTGGCTACCAACCGATTGGCTCTTGTTGGAGCATCTCAGCGATTTCTGCTTCGGCCTGAATTAAGCAGGCAGGGAACAGCCCAGATGCCCCTGATACCTGGGACCTTCTCTCAGGTGGCCTAGGCAGGTCAGTCCCTCCAGCCTCTGCCTAGGCTATTCCCCAAGGTCTGATTGGACTGGAGGCAATTACTCTACTTTCTTTTCTTAACCAGGAGCTTAGGGAGATTGGCTTGCTCTTCTCCATAAGATCTATAAAGTGGTGCTCTTCTTAACGTTCTGGGTATCAGAACCGAAAGTTCAGGAGGTGAAGGGCTTATCGGATGCTTCTTTCTACTCTTTTTATTCTGATGTCTATGATAGCAGGTGGTGAGTGAGAAACTGGATTGGAAGGTACCTGAGCTACTCATGAGTGCTGAGAACATAGTGAGGAGTGAGGTGTGCATCCAGGACAGAAATATGTGTCTCTGTGTGTTTCGAAATATGTGTGATTTGCGTATGAGTCTATGTGCTGATTCCTGTTGGTGTGATGTCAATATTTGTATGTTTCTTCAAAAATTGTGTTGGATGTGTGTGATATATCTCCTTAGATAGAAAGGAAAATGGACAAAAACAGAAGGAGATAAGAAGAGACATGGATGTAGAGACTGTGGAAAATGCATGATATACATGATTGGATTCTTTCCTCTCATTGATCAGAAAACACAGAGCCAAATAAATTTCCATTAAGTACATGAAGAGCAGTTCTGAGTGTGTTTTGGGATGTGTGGTTAAAACCTGCTCTGTTCTCCTTCAGTGACTTACATATTGTCCTCTGTGTGCAGATCTAATATTTAAATACGAGACTGTAATGTCTGATCAGACAAATTTGTTTCCACCTACAGAGGGCAGTTTTCTAAATTTGCCAAAAATCAACATGGGAAAAAGGCTCAAAACACTTAGTAATATGAGATCTTGAATATTGACTTATTGAGTTTTCATTTATTATACTCTTTGTATTTGCTCATGTCTTTGTAAAAGTAGTGGTGGTGTAAGTGAATGACTAGGAAGCACCTATCTCACCAATGCATGTCTAATGGACTGTCAATAGTGATTACATTACTGCACTGGTTAAATATGTTCATGTGTGTTTCCACCTCTATCACATAATACCTACTGTGTCAGTGCCTCAATATGTAATATTAAGATATTATCTGAAGTCTGATTCTTACATATATGTATCTGAAATAATTTCCAGTTTTAAAGGGTAAATATTTGATCGCAATACAATATCACAACTTCAAATGAAAAATGTACACAAGTTATTTAGTATCATGCCTGGCATACAATAAGTTCTCAAAGAAGATGAAGTATAACCCTTATCTCTCCCCAACTGTTGAAGTGTTATTGTCATCAAGATTCTTATTTCTCCAATGTCTGAGTAAACATAGGTTAAAAAGCTAAGGAATTTAAGAAAACTCCTATACAGGCCCTTCTCACAATCTTGGACACGGCCTGACATTTCCAGCTTATGCTGAGCTCTCTTCTGAGGTCTTGCCTGCATAGAATCTTCCACAATGGTCTGCTAATTTTCTTCTAGTTTCTTCCAGGGAGGACATACACAGAACATGTCCATGAGCATCCTGGCCTTGATGGAAGGCTCAAGTCACTGTCATTCCAGGTGGACACGAATCAAAATAGTCAGTGTCCCTAAGTAATATAATGGTTCCTAGTGGACTTGTCCATATTCTCCTATACCTGAATACAAAGGTCAGTACGGTTCATTCTTGGCAGTATTTGTTTGGCAATTCTAACCTCAACCTTAGAACTTCTAAGGAATATTGAGTTTGAAGTCTACCATTAGAGAGCTGTGGTCAAACTTTTTTCCACTTATGTCTAAACTATCAGGTTGTTCATATCTTTGAAATAATGCTGTCATATATATCATTTAAGTTGCTTTATATATCATAGAGCACCGAATATATATTTATTTAAAATTAAAATGTTCCCCGGAGAGGCAAAAAGGTATAGTAGAGATGATATCTGCATTTCCATGTTCATTGCCGCTCTGTTCACAATAGCCACAATATGGAAAAAACCAGAGTGCCCGAAAACAGATGATTGGCTAAAGAAACTCTGGTATATTTACACAATGGAATACTATGTAGCTGTCAGGAAACATGAAGTCATGAAATTTGCATACAAGTGGATCAACATGGAAAGTATCATGTTGAGTGAAATGAGTCAGAAAGAAAGAGACAGACATAGAAAGATTGCACTCATATGTGGAATATAATGTAACTGAGAAGTACAAGTTGGCAACGATGCAACTTCTGGCAGATATCTCTCTGGACTTAGCTACTAAAATACTAAATTACAGAAACCCAAAACTGAGAGGCCGCTAAGTGTGGTCACTCGATCTCATACTTCTTCATCCTCAGCGATGGAAAACAAATTATCTAATGCTTCCTTTTCAGCAGGTCTGGCTTTAGGGGAGAGACTCTCCAAACAATAATAGTGAGTTTTGTTGAAATATTATATGCAATCAAAGTGAAAGTAAAGTGAAATTTATTAGTTACACAGGCAGGGGGGGCTTAGGGTGGGAGGGCTAGGGGCGTGGGGGTGTTTGGGGTGTGAGGGGGCGGGGTGGAGCTATACTGGGATTCTTGGTGGTGGAATATGAGCACTGGTGAAGGGATGGGTATTCGAGCATTGTATAACTGAGATTTAAACCTGAAAACTTTGTAACTTTGTAACTTTCCACAATAAAAAATTAAAAAAAAAAAGTTGATTAGAAATAGTTAACCGATACATTGCATGTAAGTTTCAGTTGGATATAAAAAGTCTACATTTATGCAAGCTTTTCATTGCTCGCAAATAAATTTTATTGCGGGGTAACAAAGTTGATGGCATGACAAAACATATTTAATTCGAACAGAAAACATATATTCTTTGGGAAGAAAAATATGCAAACATCAGTCATTTTATAAAAAATGGTTTTTCTTTATTTTTTCAAGGTGCCAGTTTGTATGAAAATTCTAAAGCTAAATGATTGTTATTATGATTTCTTTCCTCTTGTAAAAGTTTTGATAAATTGCCTATGAAAATGAATATTTTGCTTAAGGGAAACAAAAAAAATTAAAATGTTCAAAACACTGGGGATTATATGATTTATAAATATCATAACTTTAGAAGTGAAGTGATATTATAAAACATATCTGGATACCATAATAAAAAGAATTATTTGAATTATATACAGTGGTTAGAAGGTGTATTATCCCTAAATAATGTATTTTCATCTATTTTACTTATGAATGATGTAATTTTGCATATTCAGATAACATATCTATTGTCCCCAGATTTTAAAATGGATTAATGCTGCTTTTTTGTGCTCTGTAGAGATTTTATAAATAAAATTGGATATAAACTATGCACAAAACAGTAACAACAAGTCTTATAATGGAAATGTTACTGGTGCCTCCTCGAGCAAATAATGAGCATGGGATGACAGTGATACAGTGATATAAATCCCTTGGAATGATGTGTGCATAGTGTCTATAAAGGATCAATATCTGCCACTATTATTAATGTTAATATTAATTTTTGGTAAAAAAAATACTGCCTCGATATATCTGACCAGGGAAGATCCAACAATTTTCAGGGTAGTAATTCTCTCCCAATGTAGTTTCACGTAATATTAAAGGTAAGTGTTGAAATTTATCTCCTGATGTTCATGTATTTTGCTTTGTTTTACTATGTGACACATCCCGCTATGCGTGGGCTTACTCCAGGCAGTGTTCAGAGAGCCATCTGAGGTACTGGTATTGAACATCAGTATGATGCACATGCTACCGCTCTGGATGTCCATATCTTTATGTTGTCACTGTCATGTCCCTGCCATCCTGTTGCTCGTGTATTTGCTCGAGTGGGAGCCGGTAACGTCTCCATTGTGAGAAATGTTGTAACTGGTTTTGGAATATGGAATATTGTGCAGGGGGAGACTCTCAATAGCTTGCCAGGCGTTCCGAGAGGCATGGAGGAATCTAACCCTGGTGGGCCACATGCTAAGGAAACACCATACCCGCTGTGCTATCGCTCCATCCCACCTTTACGTTATCATAGTAAATTACTAATATTTCCAGGCATGACACAAGGTAAATGCTCATTCAACACTGAGACCGTGTTATTCCTAGAGAGCTTTATGTAGTACATGGGACACAAAGATATAGTTTGATGCTTTTTTTTTCTGAGAAAAAGAAAATTTTCCTCCTGTTCAAAAAGGAAATCTGTTAGTCATAGTGAAGTGATATATCAATGGCATCTGAATGGTACAGGCTCTGGTTTTTGCATCCTCTGGTTTGAGAAATAGACAGGAGACTTGTTTCTATGTAACACTTTCATATAAATATGGCATTATTGTAAGGTTATGGCTATAAAAGTTATAGAGTTTTCTCTCCATTTCATTCCCAGCGGAATCATGAGCAGCATGAAAAGAGGTAATAGGACCACTGTGTCTGAATTTCTGCTTCTGGGACTCCCTATACCTCCAGAACATCAGGGTTTGTTCTTCACCTTATTCCTGGTTATGTACCTGGCCACGGTGCTGGGGAACCTGCTCATCATCCTGCTCATCCGGATGGACTCTCGTCTCCACACCCCCATGTACTTCTTCCTCAGCAACTTGGCTCTCACTGACATATGCTTCTCATCTGTTACTGTGCCCAAAATGTTGATGGACATGCAGAGCATTCATAAGTCCATCCCCTATGCAGGGTGCGTGTCACAGATGTATTTTTACATATGGTTTGCTTGTGTTGACATCTTTCTTCTTACATTGATGGCCTATGACAGGTATGTGGCCATTTGTCACCCACTTCACTATGCCACTATCATGAGGCAAGAGAAATGTGTCTCATTAGTTTCTGCATCCTGGATCTACTGTTCTCTCCACTCTCTGTTGCACACCCTCCTCTTCCTTCGAGTGTCCTTTTGTGATGACATTACCATCCCCCACTTCTTCTGTGAACTCCCGGTTCTCTTGAAGATGAGCTGTTCAGATGTCTCAGTTAATGAATGGCTTATCTTCATTGAGACTGGAGTAATTGTTTTCCTGCCTTTTGCCTCTATTGTGGGCTCTTATATTTGGATATGGGCCTCTGTGCTGAAGGATCCTTCTGTTAAAAGATTCTTCAAAGTCCTTTCTACCTGTGGTTCCCATCTCCTTGTTGTGTCTTTATTCTATGGTACAATTTTAGAAGTATACTTTTTCTCCTCATCATCCATCTCCAGTAATAAAGACATAGCTGCTTCTGTGATGTATATGATAGTCACCCCCATGCTGAACCCTTTCATCTATAGCCTGAGAAACAGAGATATAAAACAGGCCCTAAAATTATTTGTTAACAGAATGAAGTCTTGTAGCTCCAATAACTTAATATGAATGTGTTTTCAAATATACAGCCATATAAACATGAAAGCTATTATACATGGAATCTCTGGCTTCTGAGTGTTCTGATGAAACTGTCTTCTCCCACATGTCAGAGTGTTTGGAATTCTCACGTCACATTCTTCTGACATTTCTCAGACAGATTTCACTGACTGGGGGGATTTTCATACCAATGATTAACGTTCATGGGGCCGTTTTTCAGCTTGTTGAGTTTAGGAATGGGAAAGAGTTAAAGATGATAACTGGCAGGAATGAAAAAGAAGTTACTTTAAACTTTATAAAATGTGTTGTGCTAGTCTTGGAATATTAGTGGTGTAAAGTATGAGAGGTCCAGGAATACATTCACTCATGGGTGAGGCTCCACCTGAGCGTGTGGAGAGCTGCCTGAGCTGCTGAAGCTTGGTGCTTTGGGCTCCTTTGAGATTCATATGGAACAATAAGCCCCACGAATTAAAAAAACAATAAGCCCTCACGAATAGCTAAAGCAATTCTTGGGGAAAAGAAAATGGGAGGAATCAACCTCCCCAACTTCCAACTCTACTACAAATCTGTAGTCATTAAAACAGCTTGGTACTGGAACAAAGGCAGAGCAGCAGACCAATGGAACAGGGTTGAATACTCTGACACATCCCCCAAAGTATATGACCATCTAATCTTTGATAAGGGAGCAAAAAATGCAAAGTGGAGCAAGGAAAGCATGTTTAACAGATTTTGCTGGCAAAACTGGACAGCTACATGCCAAAAAATGTGCTTAGACCTCCACCGATCACCATGTACAAAAGTCAGATCAAAATGGATTAAAGACCTCAACATCAGACCAGAATCCCTAAGGTACATTAAAGACAAGGTCGTCAACACCCTCCACTACATTGGAGTCAAAGGTATCTTCAAAGCTGACAAGCCACTGGCCAAGCAGGTCAAAACGGAGATAAATAAATGGAACTATCTCATACTACGAAGCTTCTGCACCTCAAGAGAAACAGTGACCAAAGTACAAAGACAATCTACAGAATGGGAAAGGATATTTATGCAGTACCCATCCGATAAAGAGTTGATAACAAGGATATACAATGTTGAACAAGGAATACAAGGTTGAACTCCACAAGAAGAAAACTGCCAACCCAATCAAAAATGAGGTGATGAAATGAACAGAAACTTTCCTAAAGAAGAAATCCGAATGGCTCAGAGGCACATGAGAAAATGTTCCACATCACTAATCATCAGGGAAATGCAGATCAAAACAACCATGAGATATCATCTCACACCACAGAGACTGGCCCACATCCCAAAAAACAAAAACAACCGTTGTTGGCGTGGATGTGGGGAAAAAGGGACTCTTCTTAACTGCTGGTGGGAATGCCGACTGGTTCAGCCCTTTTGGAAAACAATATGGACAATTCTCAAAAAATTACATATTAAGCTTCCATTTGACCCAGCGATACCACTCCTGGGAATATATCCCAGAGAGGCAAAAAGGCATAGTAGAGATGGCATATGTATTTCTATATTCATTGCAGCACTGTTTACAATAGCCAGAATCTGGAAAAAACCAGAGTGCCCCAAACAGATGACTGGTTAAAGAAACTCTGGTACATCTACACAATGGAATACTATGTAGCTGTCAGAAAACATGAAATCATGAAATTTGCATATAAATGGATCAACATAGAAATTATCATGTTGAGTGAAATGAGTCAGAAAGAAAGAGACAGACATAGAAAGATTGCACTCATATGTGGAATATAATGTAACTGAGCAGTACAAGTTGGCAATGATGCAACTTCTGGCAGATATCTCTCTGGACTTAGTTACTAAAATACTAAAATACAGAAATCCAAAACCGAGAGACCGCTATATCTTATCACTCAACCTCATACCTCTTCATCCTCAGCAATGGAAAACAAATTATCTAATGCTTCCTTTTCAGCAGGTCTGACTTTATGGGAGAGACTCTCCAAACAATAATAGTGAGTTTTGTTGAAATATTGAATGCAATCAAAGTGAAAGTTAAGTGAAATTTATTAGTTACACAGGCGGGGGGGTTAAGGGTGGGGGGCTTTTGGCGTGGAGGTGTTAGGGGTGTGGGGGTGCGGGGTGGAGCTATACTGGGATTCTTGGTGGTGGAATATGTGCACTGGTGAAGGGATGGTATTCGAGCATTGTATAACTGAGATTTAAACCTGAAAACTTTGTAACTTTCCACATGGTGACTCAGTTAAAAAATTAAAATAAAAAAACAAAAAAACAACAAAAAAAAAGTTGTAATGTTGATATTCTGACACCTACCCTCCCCAACCTGACTGACCTTATCTCCACCATTGTCCATTTTACCAACTACCTCCAAGCTTGTGTTTTTAGCAGGGACATCATAATATTTTACATTTTTTATTATAACCAAATGGCTAAAGGAATTATCAAAAATATTTCAGTAAAAGAAAATTTTTGAAACTATTTTTATCTTACCACTAGAGTTGTAAAGTACTTTTCTGAGGATGTACTAAGCTGTTGTTAGTTGAGCCTTTTGTGTTATTGTTTTCGTTTGTTGAATTTAGTTTTCTTCTGTGTTACTTTCCTATATAATTTGTTGTGCTCCTACTGGAATTTCAGTATTGTGGAACTTGGACTATATTATATTTGGCATACATAACCAGACACTACAGAAACTTCAGGGTCTATAGAACTGGGGTGATGAGTTGGCACGGAGTTTTTAGAGTCTGTAGGATCTTAGTCTTCTGTAGAAGGATCTATAGAACTATGGTCTTCAGGATTTGTAGAACTCAGTCTGTATCTGTAACTTCAGTCAGGACCTGTAGAAGTTCTGTAATTTCATGATATATGAAACTGGGCTGATGGGTTGACACAGAGTTTTCAGATTTTCCAGTTTTTGAAATCCAGGAGACTGGGTATGTCCTTGAATTTTGGTGGTTTTGCTTGCATCTCCTCAGAGATTTAGTTCACGAATCTGAAGAGCAGGGTCAGTAGGTGAGTCCTCATGGCAGCAGCTAGGGGAGGGGGCGGGTGGCTTCTGGAGCTTCAGGAAGTGTGAAAGGGTTGGGGAGACTGTCTGCCCCCACTCTGAGAAGACCCCAGAGTTCTCAGTCTGAACACTAGAATACCTGGAATGTTCATGGTTTGGTGTTTCTGTAGAGATTGTTAGTAAAGTTAAGGACTGGACCGATAGCATAGTGGACAGGGCATTTGCCTTGCACGTGGCCGACCCAACTTGGATTCCTCTGTCCCTCTCAGAGAGCTCAACAATCTATGGAGAGTGTCCTGCCCTCGGGGCAGATCCTGACAAACTACCCATGGTGTATTTGATATGCCAAAAACAATAACAACAAGTCTCATGATGGCGACATTACTGGCGCCCACTTGAGCAAATCGATGAGTAATGGGACGACAGTGCTATTATTGAAGCTATAGAGCTGGGCCATTGGTGTGGTGGCCCCAGTGTGTTGTGGGTGTGTCTAACAGGGCTTTGGCAGGGAAGGAAGTTGGCCTACCCCACTCCTGAGAGAATCCCAGAGTTTTTAATGGTGATACCAGTTGAATTTTAGCAGCTTGGACTGTATCTCCTCAGAGATTTAATTCATGAATCTGAAGAGTGGACATGGTGGTGACAGTAGAAGGTGTGTGTGTGTGGGGGGGTGACTCCTTAGGGATTTTTAATTACATCTAAATTCCATTACTTATGATGATTATAATCATGTTTTCTATGTCCTCCTGATTCAATCTTTAAAGGTTTTATGTCTCTAAGAATTCATGTCTTCTAGGATCTGCAAATTTCTGACCTAAAGTTGTTTATAGTGGCCTCTTATGATCTTTGATCTGTTGAAGTTTCTGTTGTAATTATTACTCTTTCAACTATGACTCAGTTCATTGAGGTTTTATAGCTTTTTTATTCATACATCTAGCTAAGAATCTATAAATATTGTTTACTACTTTGAAGAATACCTCCTGATATTATTTTCCCTTTGAATTGTTTCCTTGAGTTCTGCATCACATATTGACTCTCTAATTTTATAAATTTTTATTCCACTTACATTAGGATAATTTCTTATGCTTTCTTGAGACTCTTAAACTGTGAGGTGAATTTATTTATATGTTTTGTTTCCTGATGTAAGATTGCATTGTTATGAACTTCCCCCTGGGTATTGCTTTTTCTGAGTACCATAGGTTCTAATAGCTGGTTTCTTTATTCTCATTAATTTCAAAAACTTTTCATGGATTCTTTGATGTTCTCTTTGACTAATAGTTATTTTACATTATATTGTCCCATTTTCAAATGCAGAATCTTTCATAACTGCAGTTATTTCTGTGGTTATTTTTTTAAATCTACCAAATTGTAGATACTTTATTAAAAAATGGAATAATAAATTTCCATTTGTGGAAATGATAACAAATGATAATAAATGGAATGATTTCATTAAATGATAAATCATAAATGAAATGAATGATAAACAGACAAAAAAAAACAAGAACTGGGAAGAGGAAAGATTTCCCCAAGTTTACATAAGCATGTGGAAAAATCTTCTAATTCTATTGACTATAGGTACTATTCAAGGAAATTTTATTCTGCACTATTTAAAGATGAAGAAATTGAGCTCCTCCTCAATTCCCATTTCCAGTTAAAGGACAGAGTACAAGGATAGAGCTGTGGTAACATACACCTTCAACAATGCTTCCATATTTTTTTTACAGTGTTACAGTGCTAAAGTTTCTTTTTTTAAAAAAAAAACTTTTTATTAAATCACCATGTGGAAAGTTACAAAGTTCTCAGGTTTATGTCTCAGTTATACAATATTCAAACACCCATCCCTTCACCAGTGCCCATATTCCACCACCAAAAACCCCAGTATACCCCCCGCCCCCACCCCTACCCCCTACTGTATAACTAATGAATTTCACTTCATTTTCTCTTTACCTTGACTACATTCCATAATTCAACACAAAACTCACTATAGTTGTTGGAGTTTCCACACAAGAGAGACAGACCTACTACCAAGGAAGCATTTGATAATTAGTTTTCCATTGCTGGAAATGAAGAGATATGTAGCCCCACTGCTACAAGTACATAACTCTCTCTTTTTTTTCTTTTTTCCTTTTCCCTTTTTTATCCCCCTCACCCCCCTTCCCGCGCCTCATAGTATGGTGTATGCCACGCCGCATAGGCAGCGTGGGGCTTTTGCTTAGTTCACAGTCCAGAGAGGTGACTGCTACATTAATAACCTTCAATATTTCAACAAAAACTTACTGTTATTATTTGGAGTTTCCCCCCAAGTCAGACCTGTTCAAAAGGAACCGTTTCACATTGCTGACAATTATAAATGTTAAGTCGCGCGGATGCGGCAGTGTCTGCATGGTTTTGGATTTCTGTATAAAGTCCAGGGAAAATTCTGCCAGAAATTGCATATCCCAGCTCACAGTCCTAGTGCATTGCTGTAAGAAGTCTCTGGAATCAAAGTCTTTAGGCGCAGAGGGTCCGCTTCATGCTCAGCGGCTCCGGATTTATCTGGGCCGAGGGCGTGCCGGTTACGCCCCTTCCCATGAGTTCCTGGGAGCCCCAAAAGTAAAAACCGAATACCTCTGGGTTTGGAGTCTCGGAAGATGGCGCCTGCCACGTGGGTGCCGCCAACCCGCCGTTTTCCGTGCAGGAAGACAGGGTGGGGAGGAAAAAAATCCACCCCCTGGCAGCACAGAGTTGTAGCCCAGTTCGCAGTCCCAGTGCATTGCTGTTAGATGCTGCGCTGGATATCCAATCTCTGGAATCTAAGTCTTTAGGCACAGAGGGTCCCTCTGTGGTTATTTTTGTAGTTAATTTCTAGTTTCATGTCACTGTGGTCTGAAAATATGCCTGATATGGTGAATATTTTTGTGACTTTATGAGTGCTTGAATTGTGCCCCAATAGGCACTCTATCCTGGAAAATGTTTTATGTTTACTAAAGGATATATATTCCATTTTTAGGGGGATGGAAATTCTATATATGGCTATGAATCATTTTTCCGTCCCAGTTCCCCATTTTTGGCTCATATTTCCTTCCTGATTTTCTATCTGGTTGGTTTGTCCAGTGAAAAGAGTGGTTTGTTGTGGTTTCCCACTTATTTGATTTGTTTTTTAACTTTGTTTCTTTATATCCCACATATGAATAAAAGCATGTGCTAATTGTCCTTCTCAGTTTGACTTATTTCACTTAGCGTAAAACCCTCTCAGTCTTCCATGTTTTCCCAGATGCAAGATTTTATTTTTTAAATATTCTATGCAGTACTGCATTGAGTATAAATATCACACTTAAAAATTAATTTCTTTTATTGACTCACTGTGAGAGTCACAGTTACAGAGCTGTTTATGGTCAGACTTCAGTGATATAATGCTCCAACACCCATCCTTTCACCAGTATACATTTCCCACCACCAATGTCCCCAGTTTCCCTCCTGCCATCACCCCCCCACCTCTCTGTGGCAGGCACTTTCCTTCACTCTCTTTCTCTGTATCTCTCTCTCTTTTTCTCTCTCTTTCTTCTCTTAGGCATTATAGTATGCAATATGGATACTGAGAGGTTATTATGTTCATTCCTTTACCTATTTTCAGCACAGTATTCTTATCCAGAGTGATTATTTTTAACTATCCTTGTCATAGTTGTCCCTTCTTTATCCCAACTGCCTTCTTCCCCAGCACTTGAGGCAGGCTTTCAGCTGTGGACCACTTCACCTGGCCCTTGTTTCTACTGTCCTTGGGTATTAGTCTTATATTTTGGTTGGTTTTCTTTATATCCCACACTAGCACAATTATTCTGTCTGTCAATACCACACTTTATTTAATACTCATCAGTATATGGACACTGGTTGATTTCAGGTCTTGACGTAGGGGTGTGTGTGTGTGTGTGTGTGTGTGTGTGTGTGTATGTGTGTGCGTGTGAATGCATGTGCATGTGTGTGTTGTGTGTAGCAACACTTGGAATTTTTTCAAACAATTCACTAAGTTATATGATAAAATACAAATCTGGGTTTAGATGTCTCTGCACCTTTGACTATTAAATGGAATTAGAACCATCATGCCAAGTAAAGTCAATCAGGAAAAGAAAATTGCAAAATTACCTCTCTTATATGTGGAATGTAAAGATTCACAGAAAGTAAATAACAAATAACTGGTAGTAATAGACCTTGAGAAGAGACCTATAAGAATTGATCTTACCAAGGGCTGGGGTGGGTGTCTGTGGGAGGGGATTCTGACACTTCGGTGGTGGGTAAATGTTGAAACACAGTATACCTGGAGCTCTATTAATAGTAATATTGTAAATCATGGTGCCTACAAATATGGGCAAGAAGGGGTTCAAATGGATATTGCATATGAATAAAAAATAATTATGGAGGAACAGGTAGCATTTTTTATTAGTTTATTTTTAATTAGTGAGTCAACGTGAGGGTACAGTTGCAGATTTATACATTTTTGTGCTCATGTTTCCCCCATACAAAGTTCAATAACCCATCCCTTCACCAGTGCCCATTCTCCACCACCAGTAAAGCCAGCATCCCTCCCACCTCCCCAGTCCTGTCTACCCCCACCCCACACTGCCACTATGGCAGGGTCTTCCCTTTCGTTCTCTCTCTCTGATTAGGTGCTGTGGTTTGCAATAAAGGTGTTGAGTGGCCATTGTGTTCAGTCTCTAGTCTATATTCGGCCCGCATCACCCTTCCCCCACATGACCTCCGACCACATTTTACTTGGTGGTCCCTTCCCTGAGTTACCCAGAATGAGAGACCAGCCTCCAAGCCATGGAGACAAGAAACAGGTAGCATTTTTTAAAAAAATGTAAATAATATCTGAGAACTTTTCAAATGTAGAAGAACCAACAATACAAGTCCATGAAGAAAATGGAACACCTAAAAATCCCTAAACCAGGTCATATAATTGCAAAGTTATCATAAACAAATGATGAGAAAAAAACATTCAAGACTGATGGGGGAAACGCAAATTATAAATATTGTTTAGGCTTGTGGTAGGCTCTGAATAGGGAATGAACTATACTATATACTTCTGTTCTAAGGTGCAGTTATTTGTGAAGACATAACAAAGAAGCTTGTCTCAATCTGTAGAGCAGGATATATCACTGTTTCACTCTCATTCCGTTGTTCATCGATTTGCTCAAGCAGGCGCCAGTAACGTCTCCATTCCTCCTTGTCTTGTTCAGGGTCAGGGGAATGAGGCCCATTATTGTTACTGTTTTTGGCGTATCGAATACACCACGGGTAGCTGGCCAGGCTCTGCTGTGTGAGATTCTGCATCACTCTCTTCCCGAAACAAGTTATATATGTTACAATAACTGATGGTTGAGGTTGAGGTGGATGAGATGTGTTGAAAGGAAACTTGAGAATAATGAACAAATAATCCCCACTCTTTAAAATCTGATTGCAATTTAGCCCTCTCTTGACTATGAAGTATGTGCAAATATCTGTTAAATATGGGACATCTTGTATTGGCTGATTTATAAAATATATATGTCAGAATGTTGTGGTTTTATCTGGACAATGTCAGGAAAGGGAAACCCCTTTTTTCTGCCAAATGCCCAGTTGGAAAAGCATAACATCACTTGGGGGCCATACAATTAATATATGCATACAGGCCACAGGTAGCCCACGAGAACATACCTGTCTATCAGTCATGTACTGGGCCAGAACACATGATTTTGTAGGTCTTTGGCACCAGAACTCCCTACCCTTGGAAATCTGAGGGAGGTATTTATAACTGCAAATTGATAATCAATTGGCCAAGTATTTCAATAACTATCAATTCTATAGCAACATCATGACTATAGATGCACTTATATATTACTGAGATATGCAAAATTAATGACAGAAATAATGGACATTAATTTTGCATTTGTGTTCATAAATGATACCAAATCTGTATAAAAGTTTCAGAATGACATAGTTATTTTATTTTACAGCAGTTGAAACAAAGCTAATGAAATTTCCTTTAGTTTCTTAGGGTCAACAATGAATGGTAGGCAGAGTCCTGCTTCCAGCCCTGTCTAGATCGCTGCATTGACAACATTAGTTGTCAATGCCAAATGCCAAATGCCATGCTCAGACAGGAGCATTATTCAATCCACTCCTATTCCCACCTGTAACTGTGAACAGACACGCATCATCTCAGGGTGCCCCTGACACCAAAGACACTCTCTCAAGTGGTTGCCACAGTTCAGTCCCTCTAGCTTCTGCACTGGCTTTTCCCCAAGGTCTGATTGGACTAGAGGCAATTACCTTACTGTCTTTCCTTAACCAGGAGCTTAGGGACTTTACCTTGGTCCTCTGTGAGGTTTATAAAATGGCATTCTCCTTACTGCCCTGGAGTTCAAGGACAGACACAGGAAGCTCAGAAAGTTATGGGGTCATGGAAACCTTTCCCAGTTCTTTTATTCCTGATGTCTATAATAGAAATTGAGAACTCTGAAACTGGATTAGAAGGCACTTGACCTACCAAAGAGTGGAGAGATCAGCATGAATTTGGGAATCTAGAAGAGTGAGGTATGTCTCTATGTTCTTAGAAAATTGTATATACATTCCATGTATTTGTGCTGATTCTGGCCGGCGTAGTGTGGGCACACATACATTTCTTCAAAATTTCTGTCATATTTTCTGTATATAGAGAAAAAATACAGAGAAAGTTAGGGGAAAAAAGGAAAGATAGAGGCAGAATACAGACTCTGACAGAGATAAATGACTCTTAACTTTGATTCTTTTCCTCTCATTTATCAGAAAACACAGCACAAAAAACGTCTCCCATAAGCTAAGTTGCTTCATAATGTGTGTGGGGATCTTGTACTCAATATCTGCCTTACTCTTGTTCTATTACTACCATATTTTTATCTTTGTACACCAACACATGTTAAGTAATGTGATTTCAGATTCTAAAAAAGACAGAGCTGTGTTCTCCAACAGGGAGTAGAAGTGTTCTGAATTTACAGATGACCATGACAAAAGAGATGGCTTGAAATATATGTTATGTGGCAATGTGTGAACTTACCTTTTGTTATTTAGTTATTTTTGCATGCCACTCCAAGTTTATGTATTTACAAGTGTTCAGTGACATCCTTTATGCCCACCATTTCTGTGGTGGTATCAGTGAATAAATTGGACCTGACTACATGACTGGATTAGCAGACTTTCCATGGAGGGCATAGTTCTGCAGTGAGCATGTGGATTGGTGTGCATGTCCAAAAATAGGAAGCCCTTGCATTCATAACAGCATTATGGAATCCTGTGATGACAATTATATCAGTAGATCACACTCAGGTCTAACCCTGGTTTGGCACTTATATAATTGATTCTGAGATCCAGTTTTTTAACTGACAAAGAAAGGGGAATTAATTATTGATTATAATAGGCTTAAATTGTGAAATATGCACAAATTACTCAATGCTACAGCTGGCATATGATGGGTGCTAGTGAAAAGGAGGTACTTAATGATATTTCCCTAAATCAAGAGCTTTTATCATGGAGTTTCTTATCTGCCCATGTTTGTGACATTACAGAGAGAAGGCTAAGGAGTCATGCGCACATAACCCTTGTCATACTTTTGGAAAGTCTAATTGTCCTACCCCAGCTCATGCTTAGCTTTTTTCTACACAAAGTCCAGCCTTGTCAAGGTCCCTGGTTAGTCATGGTCTGTTAATCTTCTGGTTTCACAGTGAGGATGTTAGGACACACATTGTACATGTCAATAAGCAACCAGAACTTCACACATGGGTGAGGTCACTATCCTCCTTACTGAACCTGAAGGGAGAGGACCAATGTCCCTGAACAAGATCATGGTCCCTGAGGGAGACTTGATTTCTATACTTGAATACAAAAACCAGTCTGATTGCCCTAATCCCTAACCTGACTTCCAAGCAGGAAAATGTGTCTCTGGAATTGATATCAGAGAACCGCATAACCTCAGTTGGGTCATTTATGTTTTAAGCCGTAGTTTTATCACATCTATAAAATGAAGGGTACACAAATTACCATATGTCGTGCAGACATGACATATGGTATGGAATGTTAGTTTCAAATATATATTTGAGAGTATCACTGTATCACTGTCATCCACTGCTCATCTATTTGCTTAAGGGTGGCACCAGTAATGTCTTCATTGTGAGACTTGTTGTTACTATTTTTGGCATATCAAATATGCCACGGGTAGCTTGCCAGGCTCTGCCGTGCAGGCGGGATACTGTCGGTAGCTTGCCAACCTCTCAAAGAGGGATGAAGAAATAGAACTCAGTTGGCTGCGTGAATGGTAAACGCCCTATGTGCTGTGCTATCGCTCCAGTCATATTTGAGAGTAAAATGTATGAACTGTGTGAGGTACAAGCTTGATCAGATTTTCAGATGGTGAGTGGTATCATGTAACATAATGAAAAATATGAGAGCAGTATAGATGGTTAAGAAATAGATTCAACACATCCATATTTTTATTTCACATATTTTACCTAGGAATGACATACCTTTGCTTATCTACTATTTCTACTATTTGATATACCTTTGATATACCTTTGCTTATCTACTATAAGGTATAATGATATACCTTTGCTTATCTACTATTTCTACACTTATCTACTATTTCTCATAATAAAGTTAAGATGTTGTTTTATTTGTACTCTAAATACAAAGTTTATGTAAAGCTCTAGCAAGAGTACCTGACATAGTATATCTTAATGCTCAATATTCATCACTATTATTAACTCTGATGAGTACTTTTTGGGACAGAAAGTACTAAATATCTGTGAGAGGATCCAGTCAGTTTCACTGATGTTATTCTATTTCAGTATAGAGAGCTCCACATCATTTTAAAGGGACTGACTAATAGCTATGTCCTAATGCCCGGTTCTTTTTATTTTTATAACTGTAAGACACAGTTATAATGCTTTCACATTTGAGTTTAAGTCACACAATGATTGAATACGCAATCCTCCACCAGTGCACATCTTCCACCACCAATGTCCCCAGTATCACCCCTCTACCCGTCCTCCCCCAGCCTCTATGACAGACAATTTTCCCCATACTCTCTCTCTACTTTGGGGCATTATGACTTGCAATATAGATACTGAGAGGCTATCATGTTTGGTCCTTTATCTACTTCCAGCACACATCTCCCATCCCGACAAATCCCTCCAACCATCATTGCCATAGTGATCTCTTCTCTATCCCAGGTGCCTTCTCCCCCAGCTCATGGGGAAGGCTTCCAACTATAGAGCAATACTGTCCATTGTGTGTCCATTGTCCGTGATGCCCGTGTCTTATTTACCATTGTAAAGTACTAACAGGCATGAGCTAAAGGTGCAAACTTCTTCAACATAACATAAAGACTCCGACTTCTTGCTTACTGTTAGGTACTCAGTGTTTTGTTTAGTACCTCAAACAAACTGGTCTAATAAATGGTGATGGGTTACAGACAAATGTTCTATGACATCAATGAGGGGAATTTTATTAGTCACTGAGAGTCTCATCCATCACTGGGGCATAAACTGTACAGACTATAGCTCATCCATTCACACTGTGAGAAATGAACAGAAGCCTAGGAAAAGTTAAAATTTCATATAAGATGATGTTTCTATACTGTTAAGCCTACCCATGTTCCAGACTTTTTCTTCTTTCTTTCATTTTCAGGAAAGACAGGAGCAGCATGAAAAGAGAGAACGAGACCACTGTGTCTGAGTTCCTCCTCCAGGGGCTCCCCATACCCCCAGAACAACAGGGTTTGTTCTTCACCCTCTTCCTGGTCATGTACCTGGCCACGGTGGTGGGGAACCTGATCATCATCCTGCTCATCAGAATGGACTCCCGCCTCCACACACCCATGTACTTCTTCCTCAGTGCCTTGGCTCTCACTGATGTGTCCTTCTCATCTGTCACTGTGCCCAAAATGCTGGTGGACATGCAGAGTAATCACAAGTCCATCTCCTATGCAGGATGCATGTCACAGATGTATTTTTTCATATGGTTTGGTTCTCTGGACAATTTCTTACTTGCAGTGATGGCCTATGACAGGTATGTGGCCATCTGTCAGCCACTCCACTACACCACCATAATGAGGCAGGAGCGATGTATCTCATTAGTAACCATATCCTGCCTGTTATGTTGCTTCCACTCTCTGTTGCACACCCTTCTCTTGGTCCAAGTGTCCTTCTGTGCTGACATTGCCATCCCCCACTTCTTCTGTGATCTCACAGCACTCCTGAAGATGAGTTGTTCCGACATCTCACTCAATGAACTTGTCATCTTCGTTGAGGGAGGATTGATTTTTTCCCTGACTTTCTTCAGTATCATGGCCTCTTATGTTCATATATGGGCCACTGTTCTGAGGAATCCTTCCTGTAAGAAATTCGTCAAAGTCCTTTCTACCTGTGGTTCCCATCTCCTTGTAGTAGCTTTATACTATGGAACAATTGCAGATGTGTACTTTTTCTCCTCTTCCTCTGTCTCCAGTAGTAAAGAAATAGCTGCTTCTGTGATGTATATGATAGTCACCCCCATGCTGAATCCTTTCATCTATAGTTTGAGAAACAGAGATGTGAAACATGCTCTGAAACTGTTTGTTAATAAGATGAAGTTCTGTAAGTCAGATAACTTAATATTAATCTTCTATGAAATATAAATTAAAATGAATATGGAACCTATAATTCAAGTTAGGGAAATATTCCATATTTGAGTGTTCATTTGAAACTGTATATACAGACAGTTTGGAATTCCTCTTATCACACTCTGCTGACATGCATTTGCTTTCATTGCCCAGACTGACTTTCGTGACTCTTACACTTCCCTACCGATGGTTAGAGTAAATGCTGTCCTTTTTTAAGGCATGTATAAAATTGGTAAGATGCTGATTGGCAGGAATGAGGAAGGATATTCCCCCATATCATCAATTAACATAAAAAACAGGCTTTCTGTCATCAGATTTTTCAGGGTCAAGTAAAGGAGACATCTAAAGGCACTGTTACAAAAATGGAAATCCCACTTCCTATCTTTAAAATTCTGACATCACTATACTAATTCAATGATTCAACTTTTTTTCCTTACATTCATGAGTTTATGATCTGTCCAATCTCCTCTGCATTTTTCCAAGGGCTGCGTTGTTAGGCCCACATATTCAGCAATATCATATCCAGGAGAGGCTGCTAATATCTCAGTACAGCTGAAAATGGTCTTATATTCAAAAGGTAGGAATTCAAATGAATTTTTATGACAAATCATTTGTATCACTTGTCATCCCATTGATCTTCTATTTGCTTGAGCGGGTGAGAGTAATGTCTCCATTTGTCCCTATCGCATACTTATGTAGCCCAATGATATCTACTCACTCCAGGAACAGGAAGAACCTTAAATCATTCATTCAGGGTTTTGATGAAGAAATCTGACCATCCCGTTGGTGGGTGGCGACTCAGTCTTTTGACTTCCCATGGAATCCAGTCAGTAACAGCTCTAGTCCAGCGGCCATCTCTGAATTGCATTGTGTGTCTGGCCATCTGATTTTTGACACCTTGGCAAATGAGACAGCATCCCTGATTCTTGATTGTCGATGGAGGTTGGAACTCCGGATTCCTTCTCTCACTTGAGTGAAACGTGATACTCCAAGCATAGCTCTTTCCATTCATCTCTGGGATACCTGAAAATAATTCCCCAAAATTCCAAAGGAGATCAGACCACTGTCTCCTTTGTGCAAAATTCTACTTCACAGAGCAGAAAGAAAGGTATGCAAAGTTTAAGTTTAAGAAGAGAACTCCCAGAATGATAGCCAACTGGGAGCTCTTTGGCACTACTGCGGCAACGTGGGAAGATACCGTCATTGACATCGAAGAAGAATATGATCGACTGGTTCAGCACCTCCATGACTGAGTGAAAAATGCTGAGAGTGGGAAAGCCACAAACAGATGCCTGTCTTCAGAAACTCTAGAGTTCATTTGCCAACATCGTTTGGCATGAGCCTCAGGCAATCACAAGCTAACATCCGAGCTCGCAAAGCTGTGCAGAGAAGAGATGAAAAAAGACCTCAAAGAGAGAAGAGCAGTAGTGTTGGCGGATGTGGCAGATGCTGGGAAAAGTATTAGCAACGCTCACCTGTCCTTAGCCAACTACAAGACCAAGATGACTGCCTTCCAACGTCCTGATGGATCTATCACATCTTTGAGAAGGACAATGGAGAGGTTTATTAATGACTTCTACTCGGATCTCTTCGACAGCCACATCCACCTACCCACATACCAAATTCTGCAGGATGGATATGTTGCTCCCAATGTCTTCCCTTCTGAAATCTGACATGCCATTTCATCGGTAAAGACGCATACAACACCTGGTCCAAACAAGTTCAGACCCAAACACCTGAAGAATCTGCCACCAGTACTCATCCATACACTGGTGCGGCTCTTCACACACTACCTGTCCATATGCAAGGTTCTGTTCCAACGGAAAACCGGCAGGCCTGTTCTCTTGTACAAGAAGGGAGACATCCACAACATCAGCAACTCTCGCCCAATCTGCCTGTTGTCCGTCGTCTACAAGTTGTTCACTCGAGTCATCCTGAATAGAATAGGCACAACACTAGAAAATGGACAACCATGGGAGCAAGGTTCTGAAAAGGATTCAGCAGGATCAACCATATATACACAATGGCAAAGCTCATAGAAGTTTCTCGAGAGTTCAAGATGCCGCTCTGTCTAACATTCATCGATTTAAAGAAGGCCTTCAATTCTGTTGAGACTGAAGTGGTCATCAAAGCCCTAGCCAAACAGGGCATTCAAACTCAGTACATCAAGATCCTCTGAGAGCTGTATTAGGGATTCACCACCAGGATCTCACCATTCTACAAGTAAGTGATCATTGACGTAAAGAGAGGAGTTTGGCAGGGTGATACTATTTCACCAAAACTCTTCAGTGCCACCCTGGAGAACATCATGTGACAACTGGAATGGGAAGGAATGGGAGTAAAGACAGACAGTCGGCAACTAAACCACCTCTGTTTTGCTGGTGACATTGTTCTCATAAGGCCAAACATTAGTCAAGCGGCACAAATGCTGGCTGACTTTGACCGTGAGTGTGGAAAGGTCGGACTGCAGCTGAACCTCAGCAAAACGATGCTCACGAAAAACGAACTAGTCTCTGATGTTCCATTTGCTCTCAATGGAACCAATATCTCTGAATGCAGCAGCTATGTGTACCTGGGTCGAGAACTCAACATGAGGAATGACTTGGTGCCAGAACTACACAGGAGGAAAAGAGCAGTATGGAATGCCTTCAAGAGCATCAAAGAAGTGGTTAAGAGGATGAAGAATCTCCAGCTCTGGGCACATCTTTTCAACTCCACCATTCTTCCTGCACTAACATATGCCTCAGAGAGCTGGTCCCTACAAAAAAAAACACTTAAATAAATACTTGTAATGATGCAATTTTGTCTCTAGTCAATAGTCATTTCAAAGGAACTAATTCTTATGGAGTATTAAAATATGTCATAGCTTATGTGTACATAAAAAAATTATTTTAAGGAATAGAAAACAGATATTGGGTGAACAAGTAGCGAGCCATGAGGTCATTAAGTCATTTGTATTTTCAAATCGTAATGTCTTTTTGTTTTATTTTGTATTTCACCCTTGTAACAGGTTTTAGATTCCTTGGCTATGTTGAAAGCAAAGAGCAATAATGGGCACTAATGATTTTCTCATTATTCTTCCTGAAAAAATTGTCTATAGCAATTCATCAGTGTCAATAGCGCTAATCTTTTAGGACAATGTCAGGTAGTAATGTCTCTTTAGGACCAGGATTTAACTAATTCTTTGTAAACTATGGGCAAAGAGACAGTGTAGAGCATGGCAGCAGGTGACAGAGCAGATAACACCTGTCCCTGCATAGCACCCAGTAGAGAGTGTCTGGGCACGTTTCACAAGCACCAGGTATCTGGCCTTGAGTCTCACCCAACCCCCCAAGAATTGTCACTTATGCTTAGCAAGTCATTCCTACCTGCAGCATCTAGCCCTATCTGGGATGGGGCCGGAGCAAAGCAGAGTTGGAAAGGGGATAGGTCAGTGATGCTAAACTTTGTGTGATTGGACCATCCTCTTCAGCTGAGACCCTCTGTAAAATATGTGTGTATTCGGCAATAAGGTGAGTGGCATCAGTTGTCTCCCCGAGTGGTTTCTCTGCTTGCTCGTCATCCTTTGCCCCACGTATGCCCTGACCCAATGTGCAACATGTCTGGGCACGTTGGGGAAAAGCTGTTCCCCAACAGGACAGACTGTGCCTTCATCTCTCACCTACTCATGAAGTACCTGGTGTGTGTCCGTGTAGTGTCCATAATGAAGCATTCCGTTCTCTCTCTCTATTCTCATGAGTTTATATTCCAATGGGACCTTGGTGGACCGATAGGGAAGTTTGTGAGCCTTTAGGAAGGGAAAATTGATCAGATCATTGACTGTATGTCACTTGGGTGGCTTTTTATCATCTCATCACATGCTGATCCTGCCATGTTCAGAGCAGCCAGAGTAGGCGTGGAGGTGGAGGGCTGGCCACTATATGGGTGGGATTTGTCACAGGAGCTTGGCCAAATAGTGGTGTTTTAGGAGAGAGATGTGTTGGGTTTTTTTTTTTATTTTTGTTGAATCACCATGTGAAAAGTTACAACGCTTTCATGCTTAAGTCTCAATCATACATTGATCAAACACCCATTCCTTCACCAGTGCATACATTCCACCACCAAGAACTCCAGTATACCTCCCATTCCACCCCCACCCCCCTGCCTGTGTGGCTGATGATTTTAACTTTACTTTCTCTTCACTTTGATTACATTTAATATTTCAACAGAAAACTCACTATTATTATTTGAAATTTTCCCCAAAAAATCAGACCTGTGGAAAAGGCAACATTTGATAATTTGTTTTCCATTGCTGAGAATGAAGAGCAAATGAGGTCGCCGCCATGCAGTTTTGAATTTCTCTATTTTAGTATTTTAGTAACTAACTCCAGAGAAATTTCTGCCAGAAATTGCATCAATGCAAGCTCGTACCACTGTTTAGTGGCCTCCAGGGTCGTGGTCCTTCAGCAACGGAGGGACCCGCACATGTGCAGCCGCTCAGATCACATCTCAGCGGAGATTAGCACTGGTAATGCTCCCAGTCATGAGATCCCATCACTACAAGTTCATACCTCTCTTCAGTGGGCCTTATAAGATGGCACTCACCAAGCCACCACCAGGGAAAGGAAATGCCGAGAGAGAAAGAGCCGAGTGATGTGATTTTGACTCAATAGTCCACCCATCTCCCCATAGCTTACAACTGCTTAATCAGCAACTAACTTGACAAGCACTACGAGGATTTCTATCAGTCCCTAACTTTATAGCCAAAAACGTGCTTGTGGTCTAGGTGCAACTCATCCTGTCTGCTCAGAACTTGAGGGCCATGTCCACCTTCTTTTAAGACCAAGCTAGAGAACCAGGATCAATGAGGTACATTCAGAGAGTGACAAAATTTATTGGTGGTGTGCATGTATAACTTTCCTACCCTTGGAAATCTGATAGAAGTATTTATAACTGCAAATTTATAATCAATTGGCCAAGTATTTCAATAACTATCAATTCTATAGCAACATCATGACTATAGATGCACTTATATATTGCTGGGATATGCAAAATTAATGACAGAAATAATGGACATTAATTTTGCATTTGTGTGCATGAATATTAAATCCATATAGAAGTTTCAGGATGACATAGTTATTTTATTTTACAGCGGTTGAAACAAAGTTAATAAAAATTCCTTTTGTTACTTAGGGTCAACAATGAATGATAGGCAGAGTCCTGCTTCCAGTCCTGTCTATATCACTGCATTGACAACATTAGTTGTCAATGCCAAATGCCAAATGCCATGCTCAGACAGGAGCACTATTCAATCCACTCCTATTCCCACCTGTAACTGTGAACCAACATGCATCATCTCAGGATGCCCCTGACACCAAGGCCACTCTCTCAAGTGGTTGCCACAGTTCAGTCCCTCTAGCTTCTGCACTGGCTTTTCCCCAGGGTCTGATTGGACTAGAGGCAATTACCTTACTGTCTTTCCTTAACCAAGAGCTTAGGGATATTACCTTGGTCCTCTGTGAGGTTTATAAAATGGCATTCTCCTTACTGCCCTGGAGTTCAAGGACAGACACAAGAAGCTCAGAAGGTTATGGGGTCATGGATACCTTTCCCAGTTCTTTTATTCCTGATGTCTATAGCAGAATTTGAGAAATCCGAAACTGGATTAGAAGGCACTTGACCTACCAAAGAGTGGAGAGATAAGCATGAATTTGGGAATCTAGAAGAGTGAGTTGTGTCTCTATGTTCTTAGAAAATTGTACATACATTCGTTGTATTTGTGCTGATTCTGGCCAGTGTAGTGTGGGCACACATACATTTCTTCAAAAGTTCTGTCATATTTTCTATAAATAGAGAAAAAAGTACAGATAAACATAAGGAAAAAATGAAATATAGAGACATAAGACAGACACAGACAGAGATAAATGACTCTTAACTTGATTCTTTTCCTCTCATTTACCAGAAAACACAGCACTAAAAAGTCTCCCATAAGCAAAGTTGCTTCATAATGTGTTTGGGGGTCTTGTAATCAATATCTGCCTTACTCTTGTTCTATTACTACCATATTTTATCTTTGTACACCAACACATGTTAAGTAACGAGATTTCAGATTCTAAAAAAGACAGAGCTGTGTTCTCTAACAGGGAGTAGAAGTTTTCTGAATTTACAGATGACCATGACAAAAGAGATGGCTTGAAATATATGTTATGTGGCAATCTGTGATCTTGCATTTTATTATTTAGTTACCTTTGCATACCACTCCAAGTTTATGTATTTATAAGTGTTCAGTGACATCCTTTATGTCACTGAACTTTATGTTCACTTTATGTTCACCACATCATTTCTGTGGTGGTATCAGTGAATAAATTGGACCTGAATACCTGGTCAGTTCAGCAGACTTTCCATGGAGGACATAGTTCTGCTTTGAGCAGGCAGATTGGTGTGCATCTCCAACAATAAGAAGTCTTCACATTAATATTGGCATCACAGAAGCCTATGCTGCCAATTATATCAGTAGATCACACTCAGGTCTAACCCTGGTTTGGCACTTATATAATTGATTCTGAGATCCAGTTTATTAACTGGAATTAATAAAAGGGAATTAATTCTTGATTATAATGCTATACTGAGGCTTAAATTGGGAAATACACACAAATTATTCAGTGCTAGGATGGCATATAATGGCTGATTATGAAGAGGAAGTACTTAATGATATTCCATATATCAAGTGTTTTCCTCATGGAGTTTCTTATTTGCCCAAATGTGACATGACAGGGAGAAGGTTAAGGAGACATGCGCACATAACCCTTGTCATACTTTTGCTTTTTGGGTCATACCGGGCGATGCTCAGGGGTTACTCCTGGCTCTGCACTAAGGAATTAATCCTACCGGTGCTCGGGGGACCATATGGGATGCTGGGTCGGCCAAGTGCAAGGCAAATGCCCAACCCGCTGTGCTATTGCTACAGACCCCGAACTTTTGGAAAAGCCTAATTGCTCTACTCCAGCTCATGCTTAGCTTTTTTCTATACAAACTCAAGGCTCAGTCAAGGTCCCTGGTTAGTGATGGTCTATTAATCTTCTGGTTTCACAGTGAGGATGTTAGGACACACATTTTACATGTCAATAAGCAACCAGACCTTCACACATGGGTGAGGTCACTATCCTCCTTACTGAACCTGAAGGGAGAGGACCAAAGTCCCTGAACAAGATCCTGGTCTCTGAGGAAGACTTGATTTCTATATTTAAATACAAAAACCAGTCTGATTGCCCTAATCCCTAACCTGACTTCCAAGCAGGGAGAATGTGATTCTGGAGTTGATATCAGAGAACTGCATAATCTCGCTTGGGTCATTTATGTTTTAAGCCATAGTTTTATCACATCTACAAAATGAAGGGTACACAAATTACCATATGTCATGCAGACATGACATATGGTATGGCATGTTACTTTCAAAATATATATTTGAGAGTATCACTGTATCACTGCCATCCCATTGCTCATCGATTTGCTCGAGCAGCACCAGTAACATCTCCGTTGTGAGACTTGTTGTTACTGTTTTTGGCATATTGAATATGCCACGGGTAGCTTGCCAGGCTCTGCCGTGCAGGTGGGATACTCTCGGTAGCTTGCTGGGCTTTCAGAGAGAAACGGAGAAATCAAACCCGGGTTGACCTGTGCAAGGCAAACGCTCTACGTGTTGTGCTATCACTCCAGACATATTTGAGAGTTAAATGTATGAATTGTGTGATGTACAAGCTTGATCACATTTTCAGATGTGAAATGATATCATGTAGTATGCCTGGTTATCATAACTAATTAAAAATATGAAAGCAGTATAGATGGTTAGGAAATAGATTGAACATATCCATATTTTTATTTCACATATTTGACCTAGGAATGATATACCTTTGCACACTTATCTACTATTTCTCATAATAAAGTTAAGATGTTGTTTTATTTGTACTCTAAATACAAAGATTATGTAAAGCTCTTGCAAGTGTACCTGATATAGTATATCTTAATGCTCAACATTCATCACTATTATTAACTGTGATGAGAACTTTTTGTGACAGAAAGTACTAAATATCTCTGACAGGATCCAGTCAGTTTCACTGATGATATTCTATTTCAGTATAGAGAACTTCACATCATTTTAAAGTGACTGTCAGATAGCTATGTCCTAATGCCCAGGTCTTTTTATTTTTATAATAACTGTAAGATACAGTTATAAGGCTTTCACATTTGAGTTTCAGTCATACAATGATTGAACATCCATCCTTCACCAGTGCACATCTTCCACCACCAATGTCCCCAGTATCCCCCAGCATACACTTCCCAACCCTCCCCCTATCTCTATGACAGACAATTTCCCCAATACTCTCTCTCCACTTTGGGGCATAATGGGTTTTCAATATGAATATTGAGAGGCTGTCATGTTTGGTCCTTTATCCACTTTCAGCATACATCTCCCATATTGAATGATCCCTACAACAATGGTTGACTTAGTGATCTCTTCTCTATCCCAGGTGCCTTCTCCCCCAGCTCATGGGGCAGGCTTTCAACTATAGAGCAATACTGTCCATTGTGTGTCCATTGTCCTTGATACCCGTGTCTTATTTACCATTGTAAAATACTAACAGGCATGAGCTAAAGGTGTAAACTTCTTCAACATAACATAGATCCGACTTCTTGCTTACTGTTAGGTACTTAGTGTTTTGTTTAGTACCTCAAACAAACTGGTCTATTAAATGGTGATGGGTTACAGACAAATGTTCTATGACATCAATGAGGGGAATTTTATTAGTCACTGAGGGTCTCATTCATCACTGGGGCATAAACTGTACAGACTATAGCTCATCCATCCACACCTGTGAGAAATGAGCAGAAGCCTAGGATAAGGTTCAAATTTCATATAAGATGATGTTTCTATACCATTAGGCCTACCCATGTTCCAGACTTTTCCTTCTTTCTTTGATTTTCAGGAAAGACAGGAGCAGCATGAAAAGAGAGAACGAGACCACTGTGTCTGAGTTCCTCCTCCAGGGGCTCCCCATACCCCCAGAACAACAGGGTTTGTTCTTCACCCTCTTCCTGGTCATGTACCTGGCCACAGTGGTGGGGAACCTGCTCATCATCCTGCTCATCAGAATGGACACCCGCCTCCACACCCCCATGTACTTCTTCCTCAGTGCCTTGGCTCTCACTGACGTGTCCTTCTCATCTGTCACTGTGCCCAAAATGCTGGTGGACATGCAGAGTAATCACAAGTCCATCCCCTATGCAGGATGCGTTTCACAGATGTATTTTTTCATATGGTTTGGTTGTCTGGATAATTTCTTACTTGCAGTGATGGCCTATGACAGGTATGTGGCCATCTGTCAGCCACTCCACTACACCACCATAATGAGGCAGGAACGCTGTGTCTCATTAGTAACCATATCCTGGCTGTTATGTTGCTTCCACTCTCTGTTGCACACCCTTCTCTTGGTCCAAGTGTCCTTCTGTGCTGACATTGCCATCCCACACTTCTTTTGTGATCTCACAGCACTCCTGAAGATGAGTTGTTCCGACATCTCACTCAATGAACTTGTCATCTTCGTTGAGGGAGGATTGATTGTTTCCCTGCCTTTCTTCAGTATCATGGCCTCTTATGTTCGTATATGGGCCACTGTTCTGAGGAATCCCTCCCGTAAGAAATTCGTCAAAGTCCTTTCTACCTGTGGTTCCCATCTCCTAGTTGTTGCTTTGTACTATGGAACAATTGCAGAAGTGTACTTTTTCTCCTCTTCCTCTGTCTCCAGTAGTAAAGAAATAGCTGCTTCTGTGATGTATATGATAGTCACCCCTATGCTGAACCCTTTCATCTATAGTTTGAGAAACAGAGATATGAAACATGCTCTAAAAATGCTTGTTAATAAGATGAAGTTCTGTAGGTCAGATAACTTAATATGAATCTTCTATGATATATAAATTCAAATGAAGATGGAACCTATTATTCCAGTTAGGGGAATATTCCATATTTTGAGTATTCAGTTGAAACTCTATACACAAAGAGGTTGGTATTCCAGAGAGTTTGGAATTTCTCTTGTCACACTCTGCTGACATACATCATTTGCTTTCATTGCCCAGACTAACTCTCAGTGACTCTTACACTTCCTTACGGGTGGTTAGAGTGAATGCTGTCCTTTTTAAGGCATGTATAATATTGATAAGATGCTGATTGGCAGGAATAAGGAAGGATATTCATCTGTATCCATCCATTAACATAAAAAACAGGCTTTCTGTCATCAGATTTCTAGGGGTCATGTAAAGGAGATATCTAAAGACACTGTTACAAAAATGGAAATCCCACTTCCTATTTTTAAAATTCTGACATCACCACTATAATATTTCAATGATTCAATTTTACTTCCTTAAAAGCATGAGTTTATGCTCGATCCAATATCCTCTGCATTTTTCCAATGGCTAAGTTATTAGACCCACATATTCAGTAATAAAATATCCAGGAGAGGCTGCTAATATATCAGTACTGCTGGAAATGGTCTTATATAGAAGGTAGGAATTCAAATAAATTTTTATGACTTAAATAAATACTTGTAATGATGAGATTTTGTCTCTATTCAATAGTCATGTCAAAGTAACTAATTCTTATGGAATATTGAAATATGTCAGATCTCATGTGTACTTATGAAAAATTTATTTTAAGTAATAGAAAATGGATTGGGTAAATAAGTATTGAGCCATGAGGTCATTAAGTCATTTGTATTTTCAGGTGGTAATATCTTTTTGTTTTATTTTGGCATTTCACACGTAACAGGTTGTAGATTCTTTAGCTATGTTGAAGGCAAAGGGCAATAATGAGGAGTAATGTTTTTCTCATTGTTCTTCCCAAAAAAATTGTCTATAGCAATTCATCAGTGGCAATAGCGCTAATCTTTTAGGACAATGTCAGGTAGTAATGTCTCTTTAGTGCCAGGATTTAACTAATTCTTTGTAAACTATGGGCAGAGGGACAGTGTGGAGCATGGCAGCAGGTGCCAGAGCAGATAACACCTGTCCCTGCATAGCACCCAGTAGAGAGTGTCTGGGCGCGTTTCACAAGCACCAGGTATCTGGCCTTGAGTCTCACCCAACCCCCCAAGAATTGTCACTTACGCTTAGCAAGTCATTCCTACCTGCAGCACCTAGCCCTATTTGGGATGGGGCCGGAGCAAAGCAGAGTTGGAAAGGGGATAGGTCAGTGATGCTAAACTTTGTGTGATTGGACCATCCTCTTCAGCTGAGACCCTCTATAAAATATGTGTGTATTTGGCAATAAAGTGAGTGGCCATCAGTAGTCTCCCCGAGTGGTTTCTCTAGCCATCATCCTTCACCCTATGTCTGCCCCGACCCAGTGTGCAACGTGTCTGGCTGTTCCCCAACAGGACAGACTGTGCCTTCATCTCTCATCTACTCATGAAGCACTTGGTATGTGTGTCCGTGCAGTGCCCTAAATGAAGCATTCCGTTCTCTCTCTCTGTTCTCATGAGTTTATGTTCCAATGGGACCTTGGGAGACCGATAGAGAAGTTTGTGAGCCTTTAGGAAGGGAAGATTGATCAGATCACTGACTGTATGTCACTTGGGTGGCTTTTTATTATCTCATCACATGCTGATCGTGCCACGTTCAGAGCAGACAGAGTGGCGTGGAGGTGGAGGGCTGGCCACTATATGGGTGGGATTTGTCACAGGAGCTTGTCTAAATAGTGGTGTTTTAGGAGAGTGATGGGGTTTTGACTCAATGGTCCACCCGTCTCCCCCAAAGCTTACACCTGCATAATCAGAACCTAATTCGACATGCACTGTGAGGATTTCTATCAGTCCCTAAGTTTATAGCAAAATAGCTGCTTGTGGTCTAAGTGCAACTCATCCTGTGTGCACAGAACTTGAGGGCCATATCCACCTTCTCCTAAGACCAAGCTAGAGAACAAGCATCAATGAGGTACATTCAGAGAGTGACAAAATTTGTTGGTAGTGTGTATGTATTAGGTGAGCATAAGAGTATGGAGATGGACCTGGTTCATAATTGGGAGGCTCAGTATCTGCCTGATATTGGGTCAAGTACAAACAGTGCCCTCAGAGCAAGCTTATGGTGAATTGCAGAGTGAGAAGTCTTCCTGAGATGAGGTCTAGGGGAGACCTGTCTTTTATTTTCTGGTGATAACCTTGTAAATTTTGATGTTGTACTTCTGTATAAGGGCTGGAGAAATAGCAGGGTGTTTGCCTTGCATGTGACCGACCTGGGTTCGATTCCTCTGCTCCTCTCGGAACGCCCAGCAAGTTGCTGAGAATATCTCGCCCATAGGGCAGATCCTGGCAAGCTCCCTGTGGCGTATTAGATATGCCAAAAACAGTAACAACAAGTGTCACAATGGAGACGTTACTGGTGCCCATTCTAGCAAATCGATGAGCAATGCAATGACAGTGACTTCTGTATAGACTCCATTATGTTAAACCCAAAATAGTTTCCCTACATCCCCAAGCACTGTACCTGCTCTGTCCATTTCACCCATTATTATCTCTCTTTCCATATAGTATTTTTGCCATTTTTATACTTTTATTTATTTAGTTAGTTAGTCTTTAATATTTTTATTGATGAATCACCGTGAGGGTACAGATACAGATTTACATATTCTCATGATTGTTTAAGTCATACGCAGCTTGAGTACCCATTCCCTCCACCAGTGCCCGTTCTCCACTGATGACTCCATCATCCCTCCTAACCCTCCACCCCATCCCCCCCAACCCCGCCTCTGTGGCAGGGCATTCCCTTTTGTTCTCTCTCTCCTTTTGAGTGTTGTGGTTAGCAATGGAGGTATTGGGTGGCCATCATGTTCTTTTTACAGTCTGATTTGAGCATGCGTCTCCCATCCTGAGCGGGTCCTCCCACCACATTTTACTTGGTGTCCCCTTCTCCATCTGAACTGCCTTTTCCCCCAGCATGTGAGGGTGGCTTCCAAGTCATGGAGCAAATCTGGTACTTATTTCTGCTATTCTTGGGTGTTAGTCTCCCATTCTGTTGTTTTAATTATTTTTTTTTGAGTTTTAATTTTTATTTCATTCAATCACCATGAAAAAAGTTACAAAGCTTTCAGGTTTAAGTCTCAGTCATATAATGGTCAAACCCTCATCCCTTCACTAGTGCACATGTTCCACCACCAAGAACCCGATATACCCCCTCTCCTGAGTGGCTAATGATCTTTACTTTACTCTCTATACTTTGAGTACATTCAATATTTCAACAGAGAACTCACTGTTATTATTTAGAATTTTCCAATAATCAAACCTGCTGAAAAGGCATTATTTAATAATTTGTTTTCCATTGCTGAGAATGAGAATATATGAGCTCGCGTGGCTGCAACAGTGGCCGCGCAGTTTTGGATTTCTGATATTTTAGTATTAAGTCAGAGAGATTTCTGCCAGAAGTCACCAAAAGACAAGGCAGAGAGAGAAAAACCTTTCCTCTCCCCGGACAGCCTGGGGTTGTAGCTCATTCACAGTCTAGATGCATTTCTGTAAGAAGCCGCTGGGTGCCAAAAGTGATTAGTAGCCCTCCAGGATTATAGTCCTTAAGGAGCAGAGGAGCTGTTTCATCTGTGTGGTCGCTCTGGTTCTTGTCTGGGTGGGGAGCGGCCCATTCTGTTGTTTTATATTCCACATATGAGTGCAATTCTTCTATGTCTGTCTCTCTCTTTCTGGCTCATTTCACTTAGCATGATACTTTCCATGGTGATCCACTTATATGCAAAGTTCATGACTTCGTCTTTTCTGACAGCTGCATAGTACTCCACTGTGTAAATGTACCAAAGTTTCTTTAACCAGTCATCTGTTCTAGGGCACTCGGGTTTTTTCCAGATTTTGGCTACTGTAAACAGTGCTGCAACGAATATACAAGTGCAGATGTCATTTCAACTATACCATTTTGCCTCTCTGGGATAGATTCCCAAAAGTGGTATTGCTGGGTCAAATGGGAGCTCAATTTCTAATTTTTTAGGAGCGACCATATTGTTTTCCAGAAGGGTTGAACCAGTCAGCATTCCCACCAGCAGTGTAGGAGAGTCCCATTCTCCCCACATCCACGCCAACAGCTGTTGCTTCTGTTCTTTTGGATGTGTGCCAGTCTCTGTGGTGTGAGGTGGTATCTCACAGTTGTTTTGATCTGCATCTCCCTGATGATTAGTGATGAAGAGCATTTTTTCATGTGCCTTTTGGCCATTTGTATTTCTTCCATATAGTAATTTTTAAGGGCTGGAGTGATAGCACAGTGGGTAGGGCATTTGCCTTGCACATAGCTGACCTGGGTTCGATTCCTCCACCCCTCTCGAAGAGCCCGGCAAGCTACCGAGAGTATCTCGCCCGTACGGCAGAGTCTGGCAAGCTACCCGGGGTGTATTTGATATGCCAAAAAAAAACCAGTAACAAGACTCACAATGGAGTTACTAGTGCCCGCTCCAGCAAATCGATGAGCAATGAAATGACAGTGACAGTGACTAATTTTTAAAACTTTTTTACATCGAAAAGCTTTGAGGTCATGATATTTGCAAGTTTCTTCTGTATTGTTTTAAACTTGCAGTGCTACTTCAAAGCCTCCTCCACCAAAATATCAATATCCCTCCCCCATGTCCTCAGATACTTTCCCCCCTTTTTGCTGCCTCAATTCATCATTGTGTTGGCAATATCTCAAGGCTTATTTTTGTTGGGAACTAAATGGTTCCTTCATGACGTTTGCATATAAGTGGATCAACATGGAAAGTATCATGCTAAGTGAAATGAGTCAGAAAGAGAGAGACAGACATAGAAAGATTGCACTCATCTGTGGAATATAGAATAATAGACTATAAGACTAACGCCCAAGAATAGTAGAAATAAGTACCAGGAGAATGTTTCCATGGCTTGGAGGCTGGTCTCTCATTCTGGGTAACTCAGGGAAGGGACCACCAAGTAAAATGTGGTTGAGGTCATGTGGGGGAAGGGTGAGGCGGGTGGAATACAGACTAGAGACTGAACACAATGGCCACTCAACACCTCTATTGCAAACCACAACACCTAATCAGAGAGAGAAAACAAAAGGGAATTCCCTGCCATAGTGGCAGGGTGGGGTGGGGGGAGACGGGTCTGGGGAGGGGGGGAGGGATGTTGGGTTTACGGGTGGTGGAGAATGGGCACTGGTGAAGGGATGGGTTATTGAACTTTGTATGGGGGAAGCATGAGCACAAAAATGTATGGATCTGTAACTGTACCCTCACGATGACTCTCTAATTAAAAATAAACTAATAAAAAAATTTAAAAAAATAAAAAAATAAAAAAATAAATGGTTCCTTGCTTTTTAAAAAGTATTTTACGTATCAGAGAAATCATCTGGTATTCATCTTTTACTTTTGACTCACTCCACTTAGCATTATATCCTTCAATTCCATCCAGGTTTCATTGAACTGCAAAATTTTATCTTTTCTCATAGGTGAGTAATCTTCCATTGTGTATATATGCCAGTTTCATTATCCATACATATGTTTTTGTATATTTCAAGGAATGCTGTAATAAAGTGTGTATATCTACATATATTTGAGATATATTTGAATATGTATAACTCAAATGTATAACTCACTGTCACTGCCATGTCACTCTCATTCCATTGCTCATCAATTTGTTCGAGCAGGCACCAGTAATGTCTCTCATTGTGAGACTTGTTGTTACTGTTTTTGGCATATCCAATACACCATGGGTCGGCTGTATGAAAGGCGAATGCCCTACCACTGTGCTACCGCTCCAGCACATTGTATAACTCAAACCTATGAGTTATCCAGATAGATTTAAAAGATAGATCTTTCTATCTATAAGATTTATAAGATCTAGAAGATAGATAGATAGATCTATATATAGATCTTTCTATCTATCTATCTATCTATCTATCTATCTGTCTGTCTGTCTGTCTGTCTGTCTGTCTGTCTATCTATCAAATTTCTTGTATATATTGTTTCCAGGGTCAGGGATACAGCCCAAATGTTAGATCATGTGTTTGAAGGCCTAAGTTAGTTCCCTGGCACTGCATAACCCCAAGCATTTCTTAGTCAAACGTGCACTGTCAGGAATTGTTAAGGAGTATTACTGAGAATAGTTCCCAGTCTTCCCCAGGACCCTGATGGTGGGCCATAAAAATAAAGGCTACAAATATAATTTTTAATTATAGATGTATATTATCATAAAATACAAAAAAGGAATTATATGTAAATATTCACACAGCTTCATTTCTCATAGAAAACTCCAAATAACATGATATTTATTTGATTCTGGACTTGGAGATGTTGATACATGTTTATATATGAGTTGGTGATATATACATTTTGGACATCATTTGTGTAAGGTGTTTTAGTGGAAAGCATATCCTGAGATTATTCTATGATAATGACATTGTATCCAGAGAATATTAACTCCAAGGCTCTGGGGCAAGAGCGAATGTATCTGAGACCTAACTCCATTCTTTGCCCCTAGTCCAGTTGTGATGACACCATGTAAATTTGTTCAGTCCTTTGTTCAGAGATGGAAAGGATTGGACTATTCAGACGTTCTTGGGAAAGGATGGGGTTCAGAAAAAGCAACATATATAAACACAATCAACTTCTCTATTTTGGGTTGTCATTGACTCCGACTCACTTTCTCCCCAAAGTTAGGGATGAGACAGAAAGTGTGAGAGCCACACCACATTTCTAGAGGCTGCTATATGGTTATTGTTTTTATTCCTCTTGGGGAGAAGAACTCTTCTATTGCTGCTAAACAAAAGTTCTATCCTCAAGGGAGCCAAAGACAATGAAGCAATTACATTTCCTCTTTGGATCTAATTTGAAACCTTGATGTAAAGATGCCCAACATCTTATCCTCCCCCCACTTTATTCATGATTCATTAAGTTAGATCCCAGGCTCAGTGTTCAGGAACTGTAAGCAAGTGTGTGTCTATATATCTATATTGCTTGGTTTTTAAGTGGTGATTATTTTCATTTTTAATGCATCTTTGAGACACCTAGAGAACCCAGCTGCTTCACTGTATTTTGTGTCTTCCAGAAAGAAATGAAGGAACCTACTATGCATTTTAGCTGAAGGTATATGTGTGTATCACTTGAATAGCAATGTCAGGACAGGAGTAAAACTTGTTAGCACTTTATTGTGATAAAAATCATTATTGATAAGAATCTTCATGTAGGAAACTGAGGAATTTAGGAATTGTGGCTATAAATGTAATCAAACAGGGAGAATTAGAATGTAATGTGATTTCTTGTTGGTCCTGAACATGAATGATGATGCTCTAGTCTAAGTATTCTTGACCTCAAGAAGAAAGATTCATAGATTGAATGTACCTATCATTGTGTAAATCTTACTTTTTGGTATGAAGACCATAGTGTTTTTCCCTACTTATTTTGTGATTGTTCACATGACAGATCCAAGATGAACTAATACAAAGAGGGAAATAAATTATGCTATTAGCAAAATGGACTGGAGTGATAGCCTAGCGACTAGGGAGTTTGCCTTGCACACGGTCGACCTAAGCTCAATTCCTTCGCCCCTCTCGGAGAGCCCGGCAAGCTACCAAGAGTATCTCGCCCGCACGGCAGAGCCTGGCAAGCTACTCATGGTGAATTTGATATGCCAAAAACAGTAACAACAAGTCTCACAATGGAGACGTTACTGGTGCCCACTCGAGCAAATCGATGAGCAATGGGATAACCGTGACAGTGGCATTAGCAAAATGCTTCATATAGTGCTACTGTATGAAGAAAATTGTCAGTTGCATTTTATAGGCATAACACCTCGACTAAGAGAATGAAAACTAGGTGTTATTTGATGGAAAGAGCTTCATATTTCCAAGTAGGAATGGAAAATTCAAAATATCTCCTAGTGTTCTAAGAATTGAAAAAAGAATTATGTGTCTTAACATGAGGAATATTATAAGAAATTAAAAGAGAAAGACTCTATACATTCCATGAATACTCCACTGAATAGTGATGGTAAACTGAAAATATTGAAAAGTAGCAAAGATTTCCTTAAAAAGAATTTGTCAAAGTATGCCACTAGATCTTTCCATATTAAATATATAGATATTTTCTTTCATGTGCTTATCTTGACCACATACATACAATACTTCCACCAAGTATCAAAAATTAATAATAATATATGAAAACTCAGAGAAGATGTAGTGTAGGTTCTGTCGGTTAAAAAATTTGATATGAAAGTGCTTTACATAAGTTTGATTATAGTATAATCAAACTTTGAAGTATACCCACTTCAAAGATATCTATCCTGAATAAATATATCCTTAGTCATATGTCAGTCTATAGAGTTAGACCATATTTCCCAATTAATCTGTGCTTTAAAATTTTAATGTAGCTTGTTATTTGGGGTGTTTGGGTCACTATTTTTTTCTGGTTATTTTAATTGTGACTCAAGTATTTTAAATTCACCAATGAAGAATTAGTTCAGTCAACTCTCGACCTTCAACTTCTACCCATTAAAGGGACTCCAGACCCAAGCACCCCTCTACCTCTTTTTCCTATAGAGAGAACAAATGAATGTATAGAGTGAGTACCTCACATGAGGTCCAAAGAATACCTATCATATGCATTTCTTGTAAGTCATAAACCTTGTCTTTTTAAAAGTACCCTGATGAATATTACTGATGGCATCTTGATATAATAATAACTCTCAAAACAAGTTTGCTTGCAACATTGGTTATGAGTAGACGGAAAACAGTACATCAAAGTTCTTACTTTGATTGAATCCAACAAAAATATAGCACTAGCAAAAGTTTGTGCAAGAGGAAGGGGAACATTTAACAAAGTCTAACAGGGGCTAGAGAGATAATACAGGGGTTAAAGCTCTTTCCTTGCATATAGCCAACCCAGTTTGGTCTCCAACACCATATATGGTCCTCTGATAACCAAGAATAAGCCCTCTCGAGAGCTTCCTGCTGTGAGCAACCTCATTACCCCCCAAAATGAAAAAGGGAAGTCCAAAGGACCAAATTGAGGGCCTCTATTAGCAATTCTAAAAATTTCTAACTGATCTTGACTTGAACTTGGGCATTGGTTAGTCTAATTTCTAATTTCGTATTTTTCATTGAACATCTTTTTTTTTTTGCTTTTTTGGGTCACACCTGGCGATGCACAGGGGTTACTCCTGGCCCTGCACTCAGGAATTACCCCTGGCCGTGCTCAGGGGACCATATGGGATGCTGAGATTTGAACCCGGGTCGGCCGCGTGCAAGGCAAATGCCCTACCCTCTGTGCTATCTCTCCAGCCCCTCATTGAACATCTTGAATCTTCATACTTCCATAGGATCTAATCTAAACACCTGTTGTTTCGAGACTGTTAACCTAAACAATTGTTGTTTCTCCAAAGGAGATCATGTCAGTTTCTAGGTGATATCATGCCATCAGTAGTCTATAAGTGGGGCAAAAACACAAGCCATTTGAGCTATTATTTACTTACCAATTAGCTTAAAAATCATGTTCCATGTTGGGAATAACAATTTCTCATTCATTCACATTTCTATCTCTTTTCATCTCCAGCACAAGAAAGAAAAAATGAGGAGGGATAATCAGAGCTGTGCATCTGAGTTCCTCCTCCTGGGTCTCCCCATCAGGCCAGAGAAACAGGGCCTGTACTATGCCCTTTTCCTGGCCATGTACCTGACCACCGTGCTGGGGAACCTGCTCATCATCCTGCTCATCAGGCTGGACTCCCGCCTCCACACCCCCATGTACTTCTTCCTCAGCCACTTGGCCTTCTCTGACATCTCTTTCACATCAGTGACGGCTCCCAAGATGCTCTTTAATATGCAGACACGGAGTCAATTTATCTCATATGCTAGCTGTGTTTCCCAGGTTTATTTTTTCTTAATTTTTGGGTCTTTGGACAGCCTCCTTCTCACCTCCATGGCCTATGACAGGTATGTGGCCATCTGTCACCCCCTCCACTATATCACCATTATGAGTCAGAGTCTGTGTTCCATGCTAGTAATTGTATCCTGGGTCTTATCCTATGCCGGTGCCCTTTTGCACACCCTTCTCCTGGCCCGTCTGTCTTTCTGTGGAGACAAAGTTGTTCCTCACTTCTTCTGTGACCTTTCTGTCCTACTTAAGATGTCCAGCTCCGATACCACAGTCAATGATTTGGTTATCTTCACTGAGGGAGTAGCAAGCATCACTTTGCCATTCATATGCATCCTGGTCTCTTATGGTCGCATTGGGACCACCATCTTGAGGGTCCCCTCCACCAAAGGGATCTTTAAGGCCTTGTCCACATGTGGCTCTCACCTCACAGTGGTTTCTCTTTACTATGGATCAATTATTGCACTGTACTTTTTCCCCTCATCTACAAGCTCTAATGATGAGAATGTTATTGTATCTGTATTGTATGCTCTAGTAACTCCCATGCTAAATCCCTTTATCTATAGTCTGAGGAATCGAGATATTAAAGGAGCTCTAGGAAATATACTGAGTAGGGGAATACTTTTATCACGATAAACATTTCCCCTGAAGACTGTCAATTCTGCACATCCTCTGGAAACATCCTTTTATCTCTAAAACGATGTTTCCATGAATATTCATGTCTTTGTTTAAGCTTGGCTGCAGTTTTCCTCTATAGTTACCGTTTTAACTCAGTTGAGTTGTGATGAAATATTTTAGCAAAACACTAAAATACAACTATCTTTATTTCACTCCATTTTTTTGCTGTTTCTTGTCCTAAGAGCACTTGAAATACTTAGTTCCTTCCTCCCTCCCTCCCTCCCTCCCTCCCTCCCTCCCTCCCTTCCTTCCTTCCTTCCTTCCTTCCTTCCTTCCTTCCTTCCTTCCTTCCTTCCTTCCTTCCTTCCTTCCTTCCATGAATGTATAACTATCAAGGAAAAAATTGTTTTCCCATCTGCAAGAAATATTACAAATTTTTTAATTAAGGCACTGGATTTGCAAAATTATTCATAGTAGATCTTGAGGCATACAGTGTTCCAATACCACCACCTCCACCTCCAGTGCCAACTTTCCCTCACCAATGTCTTTCTTTCAGATATGCAATCTTTAAGTATCAAAAAAAATTTTTCTCCTCAAGATATGAAAAAATTTCTTCTGGTCTGTTTAAAATTTTTGTTTTGGGTGTAATTTTGTGGCACATTTTGAATATTATGCTTTTACTTTTAAAGCATCTTCACATCACTTATTTTGCTTTATTTTAAACTCTAATTAAAACTATTTTTGTGTGATTATATTTTTTCTGTGGTTAACAGCACTTGTGTGTATTTAAAGTATATAGTGTGGTAATTTTATAATCCAGACAGAGAATGATAAATATAGTATGTAGAATCTAAAAAAAGTTAAATGCTGGTACTGGAGAGATAATACAGCGAGTAGGGTGCTTGCTTTTTTTTTTATTATTGAATCGTAGAGAGATACAGAGTTACAAAGCTGTTCATGGTCAGGTTTCAGTCATACAGTGTTCCAACACCCATCCCTCCACCAGTGTACATTTCCTACCACCAATGTCCCAAGTTACCCTCCCAACACCCTCTCCCCAGTCTGTCACTATGGCAGAAACTTTTCTTCCTCCCTTTCTCCTCTCTTATTTCCTCCCTCCCCCTCCCCCTTTGGGGTATTATGGTTTGAAACACAGGTTCTGATATATTATTACGTTTGCTTGTATGCAGTTCTTATCCAGAGTGATAATTTCCAACTATCTTTGTCATGGTGGTCCCTTCTCTATCCCAACTTTCTTCTCCCCCAGCACTTGAGGCAATTTGAGGCAAGCTTCCAACCGTGGACCAATCTTCCTGTCTCTAGTTTCTACTGTCCTTGGATGTTGGTCTCATATTATGTTTATATATATGTATATATATATATATATATATATATATTAAGGTGCTTTCTTTGCATTCAGCTGACCTGGGTTCAATCTCCAGCATCCCATATGGTCCCCTGAACACCACCAGAATTGATCCTTGAGCACAGAGCCAAAAGAAGCCCTTAACCCCAGTAGCTATAGCCCAAAAAGGGGAAAATATTTAATTTCTGATATTATAGACATGTAATTGGCAATAACATAATCAAAAAATAATAGAATGGTGGTTTTTAGAAGCTCCTGGAGGCAAGACCTGGGGTGATATCAGTTAAAGGGTACAGATATTACATTGTGCATATTGAAATTTTAATGTACAGCATGACAACCATAACTAATATGGTTGTATGATATAGAATGATATTGTATATTTGAAAGTTGCTGAGTAGGGTTAAGTATTTTCACCAGATTATACAAGAGTTGAATTACCTAAAGGAGGTGATAAATATGCTAATGTCTTGACCTCAGTACTTATTCTACAATGTAATGCATATAAAATTATTACATTATGTTTATAACTTCTTATGTATGTGTGAGATTAAATCCATAATTCTTTAAATCACTCTATATTTTACAAATTTGAGAAGTATTTTTCCTATTTGTGGAAACTAATATTGAAAATTTAAATTTACATTAAATAAATGTTCACAATATATAATAAAATGTACTTATGTTCTATATGTATATCCATGTAAAATGTGCATGTATTTTTGAGATATAATTGCAATTTAAGAAATAATATTAGAAAAATATTACTTAATCTCTGGGATTTCCTAGTAGAGGACTAACAATACTGTGTTTTTGTTTGTTTGAGAATAGTAATTTCTATTCCTTATATTTTTATATTGTAACTTCACATATTTGTAATTTGTGATTTTGATGCTTTGTTAAATGTACAGAATATTTTCAAGGTTGTGCTGTTTTCATATGCCTTACTTAACCATGGTACAGTGAGTGGAACAAGTAAGTTGTCATTAATATGTCACTCTTACAAAGTTTATACACCCGGGGTGCTGGAGCAATAGCACAGCAGATAGGGCATTTGCCTTGCCTGTGGCCCACAAGGGTTCAATTCCAGCATCCCATATGGTCCCCTGAGCACTGCCAGCAGTAATTCCTGAGTGCATGAGCCAGAAGTAATCCCTGTGCATCGCTGGGTGTGACCCAAAAAAAAAAAAACCAGTTTAAACACCTTATTCGAGGGGCCTGAGCAATAGCACAGCGGGTAGGGCGTTTGCCTTGCACGCAGCCGACCCGGGTTCGATCCTCGGCATCCCGTATGGTCCCCCAAGCACTGCCAGGAGTAATTCCTGAGTGCAAAGCCAGGAGTAACCCCTGAGCATTGCTGGGTGTGACCCAAAAAGCAAAGAGAAATAAATAAATAAACACCTTATTCAAGTGGCAATTCTTTATCAGACATGTCTTTTGCAAGTATTTTTTCAAGATGTGTCTTGTTTTATTATTATTGTACTCAGTACTTGGGGTCACCCCAGTGGTGCTTAGGGGACCAGGCAGTTCAACGCTGGTCTCCGTATGCAAAACATGCACAGCAGCTGTTTGACCGTTTCCCCCACCACAGCTTGGCCTTTCATGCTCTTGGTTCTAATGTCTTTTCAGGCAAGAGCTTTTAATTTAAATAGAATTCACTTTACCAATTAGTTCTTTAATGGTTCATATCTTGGTGTATCTAAAAAGGCATCAACATACTTAAAATATCTAGATTTCCCCCTAAATTATCTTCTAAGAACTCTATGGTTTGGGGTTTACATGTTTGTATCTAATCTATTTTTCATAAACTTTTGTGAAAACTATGTGGTCCTTTAATTCTTTTGGTTCCATTGTCTTCTCCGGCAGAAGATATCCTGACAATCATGTCCATGAGCACCTCTCTGATTAGTTAGCTCCCTGATTTTATTAGTATTTGTTATTTTCTCATATAGTTCTTATATATTTCTTGTGTTATTTGTACCTAAGTATTTCATTTTGGAGATACTATGTCAAGTTCTTCTGGTACCATTGTGTGTGTGTGTGTGTGTGTGTGTGTGTGTGTGTGTTGCCTTTGCTCCTTTGTGGAAGATCAATTGACTTATATTTATGGAAGCAAATTTTTGGTTTCTCTGCTTCAGTGATGCATTTCTGTGTGTGTGTATGTTTTTTTATAATACCATACTATCTTGATTACTTAGCTTTTATCTTGATTACTTCGGTTACTTTACTATAAGTCTTGAGGTTGGATAGTGTCTGTTTTTCAGCTTGATTCCTCTTTTTTAGTATTATATTGGCTATTCTGGGCCTTTGCCTCTTCATATAAGCTTTACAATTAGTTTCTTAATATTCATAAAATAATTTCATGTGATTATGATTGTAATTGCATTGAGTTTATAGACCAATTGGTTAAAAACTGATAGCCTGACAATCATATACATGAACATGAGCATTTCTCCAATTATTTATTTCTCTGCTTTTATTAGTATTTTATCATAGTTCTTATACATCTTTAATTTGTACCTAAGTGTTTCATTAAGGAGATGCTAATGTAAATGGTATAATTTTTAACTTCAATATTTTACTTATTAAATATTTGTATATAATAAAAGATTGTACACTTGAGCAATATTTCCCAAATTTTCCCACTCATGTTCTTTCTGTATTCTAGGATGCAATCCAGGATGGTACACAGCATTTATTTAACATCTCTTTAACTACCTCTAATCTGTGCCAGTTCATCTTTGTCTCTTGTGACTTGGCACTTCATATGAATAAAATTAAGTATTTGGTAGAACATTATTTAATTTGACTTTATCTAATTTCTTCTTTTGTGGGGTGTGCTTAGGGTTTATTCCTGCCTTTTAAGCTCAGGGACCACTTCTGGGGTGCCAGGGATTGAACCCAGATAAACTGCATGAAAGGCAAGCACGATACCTTCTGTCCCATCTCTCCAACCAGTGTTTTATTTTAATTAGATTGAAGTTATGAATTTGGAGGTGGAGTGCTTTTCCTATTGCATTCTGGATGGGAAGGAATATGTGTAGCAATAGCACTGTAGCACTGTCATCCCGTTGCTCATCGATTTGCTTGAGCAGGCACCAGTAATGTCTCCACTGTGAGACTTGTTACTGTTTTTTGGCATATCGATTACGCCACGGGGAGCTTGCCAGGCTTTGCCATGCAGGTGGGATACTCTCGGTAGCTGTCCTGGCTCTCCAAAAGGGATGGAGGAATCAAACCCAGGTAGGCTGCATGCAAGGCAAATGCCCTACCCGCTGTGCCATCGCTCCAGCCCCATATTGTGTAGCAATATATCATCTTAATAGTGACATTAACTTGAATGTCTCAATTAAGGTGACTATTATTATTTTTTAATCATAGAATTCTTGGGGACACTGCTGGTGGGATTAGTTTTGGAACATTATACACCCGAAAATCTAGTGTGGGCACAGTTGTAAATCACAGCATTTAAGTTTTAAAAATTTACTTGAATTTTATAGAAGGTATGGCTCTACCACCCCTGAGCGCCCATCACCCTAGAGGCACAGAAACCAATCTTGGAATGCAGTGACTGCTGACAGATATACTCCTTGACTGTGAACTAACCTACGGTCCCGTGCAGCCCTGGGAGAGGAAGGGTTTTTGTCCCTCGGCCTTTTCTCCTTTGTGACAGCATGGTAACCGCCATCTTTCAGAGCCAATTGGACATAAACGTAGGAGCTTGCAGTGATGGGACGAGTTGGGAATCTCGAATTGTTGGGGGGTGCGCAGAACCGACCCTGCTCCCCATACTAGTGAGACCCCGAATGGCCGCCCATGAACAGCTCCTCCAACCCTGAACAGCCACGATCCCAGAGACACACAAAGCAATCTCGGAATGCAGCAGCTGCTGGCAGAAATACCTCTGGACTTAATTACTAAAATAGCAGAATCCCAAAACTGGGCAGCTGCATTCGCGACCATGCAACATCATATGCTCTTTCTTATCAGCAATAGAAAACATATGATCTAAGGATGCCATTTCGACATGTCTGATTGTTGGAGGACAAACTCCAAAAATAATAGTGGTTTTTTTTTGTCAAAAATTGAATGTAATCAAAGTAAAGAGAGAGTAAAGTGAAAATCAATTGTCACACAGGCAGTGGGGGAGTGAGGGGGGGATATGCTGGGGTTCTTGGTGGTGGGATGGGTGTTTGATCACTGTATGACTGAGACTTGATCCTGAAAGCCTTGTAAGTATCCTCACAGTGATTCAATAGCATTAAAAATAAATAAATAAATTTTATAGAAGGAAAACATTGCTAAATTGATGTTTCCAATATTTAGTTTTTAGTAAGGTAACATGGTTACAGTAGGTTTAGGTTTGTGGTACTGATGCACCAATTTACAGCACAGCACCACAGTGGAAGTTACCCGCCCCGCCCCTGTCTTCGTGTCAGGTCTGGTCTGATCTTCCTTCCTCCACATGCCTCCTCTCACTGCTTGTTGATTGGCATCATGGTTTTGGTGCATACTGTTACCTCACTGTACCACCACCAATGTGCCCTATGTCCTTGTGTTTCTTCTGGTGCACTTTTTCATTCCTCTCTTTCTTCTGCCACAACCTGGTATTTGAGGTCTGTAAGACCAGCAATATTTTAAGGTCCTGTGTTTCCTGCATCTCTCCTCTTGGAAATACCCAGTGTTTTTCACTATTTCTACAATACTTATCATCAAAGGTGGGGTTTTTTTCAAGAATAGATGTTATTATTTATTTGTGGGTTTTATTTCACATGAATTTAGCCATGCTCAAGGCCCCTCTCTACACGTTCAGACGAGCCTCATACATGAAGGAACTGGCAGAGGAACCCAGGTGTGTGGGACCTGGGGCCGAGATCTCCAAGCCTGCTCAAATCGAAACTGGGCCTCTTCTGCCCAGACCCCCCCTTTTCCAGTAGCTAGGCGGTCACAACAAGGGACTGTCCCCAGCGCTGTGCAAACCCACCAATGGCCAACATCCAGAGACTATTAACCAAGCTCCTGGAAGCGCAACATCTTATAGCCTAGTTCTCCCTCTAGAAGAACCTGGCAAGCTACCGAGAGTTTCCTGCCCACTTGGGAGAGCCTCGCAAGCTCCCTGTGACGTATTCATATGCCAAAACCAGTAACAATGATGGGTCTCATTCCTCTGACCCAGAAAGAGCCTCCATCTTGGCATCTTTGGAAAGGACAAGTAAAAAGAGGCTTATAAAATCTCAGGGGTAGGACGAATGGAGACACTACTGAGACCACTTGAGAAATTCAAAGATCAATGGGATTATAATGATGGTGATGAAGCTTAGCTTTAAAGTGTAGTATTTTAGAGGTTCAGCTTTACACTTTTATATGTATGTAACTGCAGTTATTCCAACTACCAAAAAGATGCTCTTAGCATTCTTCCAACTTTCCCTAATGAGTTAGTTTTAGGTTATTTCTTGTCAGTTTGTTTGCATTAGTTGTCATATTTCACACATCATTAGTGAAATCATTCAATTATTGTCTTTCATTTCCTTTTCAATACCTTTCTTCATTATTCCTTTTTTTCTATTCTAGACAGTCACAGTGTTCAGCAGACCCTTTCTATGAACTTTTTTATGAATGAGAAAAATATTCTAGTTCTCTATAAATATGTTTGATGAATCTTCATGATTATTAGTTAACATCATATTATTTTTCTTTTTTATTTATTTTTATTGAATCCCTGTGAGATACAGTTACAAAGCTTTCATGTTTGAGTTTCAGTCATACAGTGACCGAACACCCATCCCTCCACCAGTGCACATCTTCCACCACCAATGTCCCCAGTGTCCCCTCCATCCCAACCTTCCCCCTGCCTCTATGGCAAACAATTTCCCCTATACTCTTTCTCTACTTTGGGGCATTGTGGTTTGCAATACAGATACTGAGAGGCTGTCACGTTTGGCCCTTTATCTACTTTCAGCACACATCTCCCATCCTGAGAGATCTCTCCATCATTGACTTAGTGATTCCCTCTCTATTCTAGCTGTCTTCTCCCCCAGCTCATGAGACAAGCTTCCAACTATGAAGCATTATTCCTGGCCCTTGTATCTACTGTCCTTGGGTGTCCGTCTCATATTATGTTATTTTATATTCCACAAATATTCCGCAGTCATTCTATGTCTGTCCCTTTCTTTCTGACTCATTTCACTTAGCATGATACTCTCCATGTCCATCCACTTACAAGCAAATTTCGTGACTACATTTTTCTTAACAGTTGCGTAGTATTCCCATTATGTAGATGTACCATAGTTTCTTTAACCAGTTATCTGTTCTTGGGTACTCAGGTTATTTCCAGATTCTGGCTATTGTGAACAGTGCTGCAAGGAATGTACAGGTACAGATGTCATTTTACTTTGCTTTTTTGCACCCTCAGGATATATTCCTAGAAGTGGTATTGTGGGGCCATATGGAAGCTCAATTTCTAGTTTTTGAAGGAATACCCATATTGTTTTCCAACAGATACTGAGAGGTTATCATGCTTGGTCCATTATCTACTTTCAGCCCACATCTCCCATCCTGAATGATTTCTCCAGTCATCATTTTTTTAGTGATCCCTTCTCTATTCCAGCTGCCTTCTTCCTTCTGCTCATGAGGTAGGCTTCCAGTTATGGAGCAATTTTCCTGACCCTTGTGTCTACTGTCCTTGGGTGTCAGTCTCATGTTATGTTATTTTATACTCCACAAATGAGTGCAGTCCTTCTGTTTGTCCCTCTCTTTCTGACTCATTTGATAGAGCATGATACTCTCCATGTCTACTTATTTATAAGCAAATTTCATGACTTCATCTCTCCTAACAGCTGCACAGTATTCCATTGTGTAGATGTACCAAAGTGTCTTTAGCCAGTCATCTGTTTTTGGGCACTCTGTTTATTTCCTAGATTTTGGCTATTGTTAACAGTGCTGCAATGAACATATAAGTATAAATGTCATTTCTACTGTGTTTTTTGCATCCTCAGGATATATTTCCAGAAGTAGTATTGTGGGGTCATTTGGAAGCTCAATTTCTAGTTTTTGAAGGACTGTCCATATTTGTTTTCCAGAAAGGCTGCACCAGTCAGCATTCCCACCAACAGTGAAAGAGCATCCCTTTTTCCCCACATCCACGCCAGCACTGGTTGCTTTTGTTCTTTTGAATGTGTGCCAGTCTCTGGTGTGAGATGATATCCTGTTGTTGTTTTGATTTGCATATCCCTGATGACTAGTGATTTAGAGCATTTTTTCATGTGCTTTTTGGCTATTTGCATTTCTTTTTTGAGGAAATTTCAGTTCATTTCTTCTCCCCATTTTTTTTATGGGGTTGGAGATTTTCTGTTGTACAATTCTACTAGTGTTCTGTATATCCTGGATATTAATCCCTTATCAGATGGGTATTCGGTAAATATTCTTTCCCATTCTTTGGCCTTTTTCTGTATTTTGGTCACTGTTTCTTTTGAGGTAACTCAACCTGCCCCCCTCCGAGAGGCCCAATGAGCACAGTCAGGCACTGGGGCAGGAGACTCTGCTTTGCTCTCTTCCAGGAGCTTTGTTTTATAGTTTCTGGATCTTGGTCATTGATGGGATTACATGGATGTAACTTAGAAGCTACTGTCTGATATTGAGGTCTTTAATTCACTTTAACCTGACTTTTGTGCCTGGCGTTAGACAGAGATTCAAGTTCATTTTTTTGCAGGTAGCTATCCGTTTTTTTCAGCACCACTTGTTGAAGAGGGTTTCCTTGTTGGAACCTGTTTTTAGAGAATAAACAAGACTGGAAAATCTTCATCTAAACTCACAAGGAAAAATTTAATGAATCACAGCAAAACTGGAAAAAGTTTAGAACAGATCCCTCAAAAATACAAAAAGTAGCAAGAGATTGCTATTTACAAATTTATGCCATTAAATTGGATTCATTTTTAAATAATAAATATCGTATAAGATTTTTTAAAATATCATTTGCTAATATGATTGATTTTGATATAAAATAGAACAAAATAATAGAAAGTTTCTCCATTTCATAAATAAATTACATGATATTTATCTTCTACATAGTTTGGAGAAATGGAAGTAGGGATGCAGATGATAAAATTAGATTCAGTTTTGTAAGGGGTTTAGTAGAAAGTATATTTTGAAGCAGTTTTCTTTATGTGAAAGAATACTGACTCCTTAGTTTTTGGAAAATAGACCAAGATTACTCATCCTTTCCAATGGTGCTGTATTGGAAAGGATGAGTAAAGTGGGTTTCTAAAATCTCAGGACTAGGACAAATGGAAACGTTACTGAGACCACTCAAGAAATTCAAAAATCTACGGGATGATGATTATGATGATGATGATGAGACCAAGATTTATAGAAACTATATTCAATTACAGCAGAAGCAGTTGTAGTGATAGGATATAAATTTTCTTCCAATTTTTCAAAATAATAAAAGTATTAGAATAATTTTTGTGTTCTTGCAAGTGCTTAATTTTAGAAGCAAGGGACTTTGATTAACACAGTATTTCTTCACGATGGTTTATTATTGGCTTTGGACTACCTTTTCCCTAATGTCATTTGAGAAGGCTAAAAGCTTTATTAATCAAAAAGTTCATAGTAGCCATTGTGTGGTTATTATTATTCCTCAAGGATGAACTAAGGTCACAAAGCAATTATATCCTGCCATCTCTAATTTAGAGCTGATGATGGAGTTATCCTTTTCTCTGGGGTCCTCTTCATGCTTTGTAAAATTAGAACCCATGCCTCTTGCTTGAATTATAAACAAGTATATCCATATATCTAGTTTATTTAGGTTATAATGTTTACTTATTATCCACTTTCCAATGTGTTCTGTATTTCTAAGAAGAAATAGAAAAGGCCAGAGAGACAGTACAGCTGTTAGGACGCTTGCCTTGAACACACAACTCGGGGTTCAAATCTTAGCATCCTATATGGTCCTTTGAGCACTGCTAGGAGTAATTCCTGAGCTCAGAGCCAGTAATAACCTCTGAGTGTTGCCATCTGTTGCCCCCAAACCAAAAAAGAATGGAAGAAACTTCTTATATCTTGAGCATGTTTTTTAATTTTATATTTTTATTGAATCACCATGAGATACACAGTTACAAAGTTTTTCATGATTGGATTTTAGTCATACAATGTTCCTATACCCATCCCTTCACCCGTACACATTTCTCACCACCAGTGTCCCCAGTTTCCCTCCTGTCCTCTGCCCCCACTTTCTTTTCTCTCTCTTTCTCTCTATCTCTACCTTCTCTCTCTTTCTCTCCATCCTTTTGGGCATTATCATTTGCAATACAGATACTTAAAGGTTATTATGTATATCACTTTATCTACTTTCAGCACTCAGTTCTTGTGCAGACTGATCATTTCCAACTAGTATTGTCATAGGGGTACCTTCTCCATCCTAATTACCCTTGACCAGATGTGTTCATGTGTGTGTGCACCCAGTGTGTGTCATTAATCACTGTATCACTGTCATCCCATTGTTGGTCGATTTACTCGAGTGGGCACCAATAACATCCCTATTCCTCCCAGCCATGAGATTGTAACAACCTCTCCTTACTTGTCTTTCCCAACGTTTGGAGGCTCTTTCAGGGTCAGGGGAATGGGACCTATCGTTACTGTTTTTGGCATATCAAATATAGCACATGTAGCTTGCCAGGTTCTGCCCTGCAGGCAGGATATGGGATACTCTTGGTAGCTTGCTGGGCAATCCAAGAAGTATATATATAGTGTGTGTCCCCACCTCAGCCTCCCTCTATGGCAAGCATCTCTCTCTCCCTCTCTCTCTTGCTCTTTCTCCCTCTCTCTCCCTCTTTCTCTCACTCCCTTTCCCTTCCACTCTATCTTCTTTTGGTCATTGTTGTTGAGTTTGCAGAGATTCTTAGTAAAGCTATGAGACTGAGCAGTTTGCATGGCAGTAGCAGTGGGGTGTAAGTAGGCTGTTGGGACTTTGGCAGGGCAGAAATCCTGCCTGGCCTCCCCGAATGATGCTCCAGAATTTTCGGTCAGGAGACCAGTGTATCCATTAATTTTGCTGCTTGGCTTGTATCTCCTCTGAGATTTAGTTCATGAATCTGAAGAGCACGGCTAGTAGGTGGGTCAGCAAAGTGGTGGCTGTGGGAGGTGGGTAAAAAACTTTCACTGTAGCACTGTCATCCTGTTGCTCCTCTATTTGCTCCAGTGGGCACCAGTAACATCTCCATTGTGAAACTTGTTACTGTTTTTGTCATATCAAATACTCCACAGGGAGCTTTCCAGGCTCTGCCGTGCAGGTGAGATACTCACGGTGGCTTGCCGGGCTCTCCAAGAGTGGTGAAGGAATCAAACCCTAGCCGACCACCTGCAAGGCAAAAGCCCTACCCGACAAAATAATTATTACATATATTACATGTTCCATCTCTTAAATAATTCTTCAACTCTCTAAGTTTTCCATACAGACCATGACTCCTGAATTTTATCTGTTCCTCAAAAATTATGGTCCAACCCTCTCCAAAGATTCCACTAACACGTTAGTTAGTTATTTATGTATAATCCCTACAGGCTCATATTATTCAGGACTTATTTCAAAGAACCCATAAGAACAGGTTTCTTCCCCATCTTCTCTTGAATGAGCTTTCCAAAGTATTTTTGATACACACAAAAAGAATGTGACTACATTACTGTAAAGCAGGAGACCAAGATATTTTTAGGACCTGTCTTTAATTAACTACGGATGGAAGTGACTCCATCTTATCAAAGTTGTGTGATGATAGAATTTAAATTCCCTCCCTTTTTGGCTCAGGGAGTGAAAGCATGAGTATTTGTGGTGTTTATGAATCAGTATCAGGCACAGAAGAAAGATTCAGGTTACCACGGCGAAACTTCTAACAGCAGCAACTTTAGGTGTGTTGTTCTTTTTAAATCATCTTTCGTCCAATATCAGAAGACAAAAAATTCTTGTGAACAAGCAAGTTCTTGGTAATTGTTTGATGGTTATTATCATCATTCCTCTTAGGGAAAACTCTCCTATTATCTACTGCCAAAAACATTTCTCCTCTCTGGGGAACCAAAGGCAAGGAAACAACTTTCTGCTCCCCCATCCCCCAATTTGTGTCTAATTTGGAGTTTGCGGTAAGGGAATTGATACTCCATAAGGATCTTCTCCATAATTGTGAAGCTTGAATTTAAAATCATCACTTAAGTTTTAAACAACCCTGTACCCAATAAATAGCTCTTATGTTATTTTGAACTGATAATTCTTCCTATTGCAATGCATCTCTGAGATATCTGGAGACTCCACATGCTTCATGGTACTCAGAGTCTTCTAGAGATGAATGGAAGACTTCTCCATGCCTTATAAGTGATGGTATATATGTCCTACATGTCCACCACTTAAGAGACAATGTCAGGAATAATATCATGTCCAGTAGTAATTGTATGTGTGTGTGTGTGTATGGGTACGGTGAGTGCATGCTTGAATGAAAGAATGAGAGTTAACGTATTAGTGTGTGGTATTATGTCATAGCAAGACTTTATCTCTTGTAGAATGAGTGATCCCTACGTTTTTTATTCAGCTACAAGGAAATGTCTCTTGATAGTTTCAACTATTAAACATTCCCTTTTCCCCCATATTTTATCCCAATCTGTAATTGTCTTAGTCTCTGCTGCCATTATCTGAGTGTGATTACATACCATTTGATACATAAATTACTGTAGTAATATTTAATTAATACTTCTGTTAACAGCTGCACTTCTAGCATATGTTTTGTACCTAGTGGATACATACTTATTTAACATTTTAACAATAATTCGTATCTTGCTATTAACCTTTTTTGAGCTGTTCTATTGATCTAGAATAAAATAAGAACTTTCCTTTCATGATATGAGAGAAATGCATACATATTCCAGTTCTGTGAAAATTCTCTCACATTTTACTTATCTATGATGATCATGGTCCTGAATTTTCTGTTACTCAAGCAACAAAACTGAGACCTCCAAATGTAACTCAAATACTTAATTTTGAAAATATTCACATGACAGCCTGTTATTATTCAGGACTCATTTTAAAGAACACATAGTAAATATACTTCTGAACTTGCAAATTATCATTTAGCAATTACTACCAAAGTTGAGAACATGTACATGTAAATAAGTAAATGGCTATATTCATATATATGTATAGCTTAAAGATATTTCTAGGAATTTTATTCAATATATGTTATGTGAAAGTAAAATATGTTATATATGAAATATTTCTAAAATGGAAAAATATTGGAAAACCCAACTCTACCAGACTACTTCTTAGCACCTAATTTTGATAAATTGATTATTACTCAGTAGCGACTATAATATTGCATAATTTATCTCAGATAATTACACTAAATTAATAGGTTTAATGTAATAGACTGAAGAATATAGAAATTACAAAGATAAGGCTAATTGTGAAAATTGGGACCTTATGTATTCTCTGTTGACTCTCAAAATCAATGATGAATCCAATAGCAAGATAAATTCTCAGTTCTTAATTGTTGACTAAGTCTTTAAATGGTATGTAAAATCTACTTTTGTTTTTGTTTGTTTTGTTTTTTGTTTAGGGGCCACACTCAGATGTGCTCAGGGGTTATTACTGGCTCTACACTCAGCAATTACTCCTGGCTACGCTCAGGGAACCGTGTGGGATGCAGAGGATCAAACCCAGGTCCGCCGTGTGCATGGCATGTGCCATACTCATTATACTATCACTCCAGCCCCTAACTTTACTTTTGCTTTTGTTTTGGGGGTCACATCCAGTGATACTCAGGATCTAATCCTGGCTCTGTACTCTCCTGAGTTACTACTAGCTCTCCCTCAGCAGTTACTCGTGGCTGTGCTCCGGGAGGCATTTGGGATGCCAGGGATAGAACCCATGTCTGCTACGTGTAAAGCAAATGCGGTACCCGCTGTACTATCACTCCAGACTCAGTATGTAAATTCTATTTGGGGGATGACACAATATGTCGTTCTCTTTTCTGGTCATTTTCAAGTGTTCACATGGCAGATATAAGAAAACTGACCTAAAGAAGAGGGAGTGTATCAGTAGTATAATGTGAAAATATGACAAAAATGTTGAAAATAAGTCAATTATTTATTTGTCATAAACACCCAAGTTAGGAAAATGATAAAAGAAAGCTTCTTCTGGTAAACAATATTGGGCAGACATTGACAAATAATGTTCACATTTGTAGGTTCAGGACATTATTGGAAGGAAAAAATATCTCTGAAGATCCGAGAATTTGAAAAAAATATTTTTTCTGAGTTGAACCTAAGAACATGGTGGAAAATTAGAAGAGAGACAATTTTTTTCTATATACTACAAATATTCTTTGGTCAGAGTGGTAGTATAGCAGTAAGGGGGTGTAATCCCCAGCACCACGTATAGTCCCGTGAGCACTTCTAGGATTGATCCCTGAGTGCAGAGCCAGGAGAAATCCCTGAGCACTTCAGGGCATGGCCCCAAAGCAAAACAATCCCCCAAAAGGCTTTCGAAGGAATAATTGCAAATAAAGTTTTTTGAGAAATGAGATGTAATTGTCTTAAATGAAGCACTCCTATAAGACATTTTACTAGATCCTGTACGTTGCTGGCACAGATTCTTCATCTTAATCAATTATCCTGCCAGTTACATGTGATATTTCTACTATTTCCCCAGTATTGATAGATTATAAACAAGACCAGTACACTGATTGGTTATATCTTGAATAAATCCATGAAAATTAGCACTAACTCTAGCATGTATGAAAGTGGGAAGGATTAAGGAAGGTCAGGAGAAATCTGGGGTCATTAGTGCTTTTAATTGTTGATAGATAACTGACCTAATCTTGCAATGTAATTTAGTAAATTCAGATATTTTTTTTTTTTGGATTTTTGGGTCACACCCGGCAATGCACAGGGCTTACTCCTGGCTTTGCACTCAGGAATTAACTTCTGTAGTTGCTCAGGGGACCATATGGGATGCTGAGAATTGAGCCGGGTCGGCCGCATAAAAGGCAAATGCCCTACCCACTGTGCTATTGCTCCAGTCCCAATAAATTCAGATTTAAATCATGAAATCCTTATATAAAAATATTACCCAAGCTGATCCTGATTCTGGTTTTTCATGGCTTCTCTTAAAGAAATTGTGCTTTTCTAGGTAGACACTAATATAAAATTGAATGTCCCCAAAACATGAGCTATTCAGATCAATACTTATGAGCTGACTCATTCTAAACCATGTATTCCTATGTGATAGTCAATAAACTTTATTATTCTTAAAATGTCTATCTCATTTTAAATTTCCAGTCAAGAAGACAATGAGGTGGGACAATATGAGCTGTGCGTCTGAGTTCCTCCTCTTGGGGCTCCCCAGCTGGAGAGAGAAACAGGACCTATATTACGCCCTTTTTCTGACCATGTACCTGACCACGGTTCTGGGGAACCTGCTCATCATCCTGCTCATCAGGCTGGACTCCCGCCTCCACACCCCCATGTACTTCTTCCTCAGCCACCTGGCTCTCACTGACGTCTCTTTCTCTTCAGTGACAGCCCCAAAGATGCTCTTTAACATGCAGACACAGAGCCAATCCATCTCCTACGCTGGGTGTGTATCTCAGGTGTATTTCTTTCTACAATTTGGGTGTTTGGACAACCTCCTTCTCACCTCCATGGCCTATGACAGGTACGTGGCCATCTGTCACCCCCTCCACTACACCACCATCATGAGTCAGAGTTTATGTTTCTTGTTGGTAATGATGTCCTGTATCCTGTCCTCTGCAGTTGGCCTCTTGCACACCCTCCTCTTGGCCCGTCTCTCTTTCTGTGGAGATAACATTGTCCCCCACTTCTTCTGTGATCTTTCTGCCTTACTTAAGATGTCCAGTTCAGATACCACAGTGAATGAACTGGTGATCTTTACGGCAGGGGTAGTGGTCATTACTGTGCCATTTATGTGCATTCTGGTCTCTTATGGGCGGATTGGGGCCACCATCCTGAGGGTTCCCTCTACCAAGGGGATCTTCAAAGCTTTGTCCACCTGTGGTTCACACCTCACTGTCGTGTCTCTCTACTATGGATCAATTATTGGACTCTATTTTTTGCCCTCATCCTTTAACTCCAATGAGAAAGATGTCATCGTGGCTGTGCTCTACACTCTGGTGACGCCCATGCTAAATCCCTTCATCTACAGTCTGAGAAATCGTGATATGAAAGGAGCTCTGGGAAATGTTCTTAACAGAATAATGTTTTCACCAAGATGAGTATCGTTTACGTAAAATTTAATATAAGACCCGGCCTATCCTGCATAAGCAGCATAAACATCATTATATTTTGATTTATAATGTTTTTTTTTCTTTCTGGGTGACATCCAGCAATGCACACGGGTTATTTCTGGCTTTGCACAGGGGACCATATAGGATGCTGGGAATCAAACTCGGGTCAGCCGCATGCAGGGCAAATGCCTTACCCGCTGTGCTATTTCTCCAGCCCCTGATTCACAGTGGTTTTAAACAAATTTTTCTTTTTAATTGAATCACTGTGAGATACACAAAGTTGTTCATGCTTGGGCTTGAGTCATACAATTTGGCATCACCTTTCTCTCCACCAGTATGCATTACACCACCAATGTTAGAGCAGTCAGAATCATCTTGAATCATCTTGAACATAGTTGAACAGTTTGTTTAAGGTTTTGATTACTGTAGAATGCCTGCATGGGTGGATGTCCATATAACCTTAACAGCATAATTGCACTTTCCAATTTTTTCTTGTTCTATTTTAATATGTTGTTTAAATCCACTTATATATTAATTTTAGTGTCAATACAAGTTTTTATTTTGCATATTCTTAGTGTTTATAGAACTTATGTAGAAAATTTTCTTCTATAAGTAAAATTTTTTTCTTTTTCAGATTAATTTTATGTTGCAAAACATTACTTTTCCATACTTTCATTGCTGTTACAGCGTGACACCAATCATATATATTATAATTAGATAAAAATGGATGAGATACTTTAGTATTAAACCTGTATTTATAAATTGCATTGAGGAAATCATAGATAGGCATAAATCTTCAAGATTTTGACTTCAAAAAAGTCTTCAATAATAGAACTCCATTGGCAAGGACAACCAAAGCAGAAGGTGGTCACCTGCACTTTAACTCAGAAGGCATCTAGCCATATAAATAATTCATTAATTTGAAAAATATATGTTGATCTAAGTTCATTTCACATATTAATACAGTATTTAGGATATGGGTAAAATCCAAATGTCCAATTACAGATGAATGGATAAAGAAGTTATGGCATATGTATGCAACGGAATACTATGCATCTACTATAAAAGATGAAATCGCAAAGTTTCTTCAATTTTGACTGGAACTGAAAGATCGCATGTTAAGTAAAATTAATCAGAGAAATAAGTATACATATTGGAAGATCTCACTTACCTGTGGTATATATAGAAACAAAACAAAGGAATAGACATGATAAAATCACGACAAACTCATGACCTTGTATAACAAAACTTAGTTTATCAATAAGAAGAGAAATTGATGAAGAAATAGACTAGACGTGATATAAGGACACTGGTGGAGAGTATTGATCACTTTGGTGGTAATGAGGTGTAGTTATTGTATATCAACACCATAAGCTTTTCTGCGGCTCCACGAGCTCGACCCCGGAAGCAACTGAACTACTTTGGTCACGAGAAGCTCCACAAAAATGCCTCCAGACTGTGTGATCAGAGCCACTGCCCCATGTGCCATCAGCGGGGCAAGGTTTTTCTTTCCAGGCTTCTCCATCATATGAGCACCACAAAAGGGAAGTAAAAGCTTGCAGGGATGCAATTACTGGCAGAATTTTCCCTGGACTATATGTAAAAATCTAACCATGTGACCTAATATCTCTTAATTGTCAACAATGTGAAATGGTCTCTTTTTACCAGGTCTGACTGTGGGGGGAAACTCCAAAAAATAATACTGAGTTTTTTTTTGAAATATTGAAGGTAATCAAAGTAGCAGCCATTTTTCTAGACTGTGAACTAAGCAAAGCCCCACGCCAGCTGAGGTGAGGAAATATCCTCCTTTCTCGGTTCTTTTCCCTTTTCTGGGAGAAACGCGGTGTGGCATCCACCATATTATGAGGTCTATTAAGCAGGCATGAACTTAGGGGCACGGGAACGGGCTGGGGGAAAGAAATTATGTACTTGGATCAGCGGGAAGCTTGGGCAGTCTCTGGCTGATACCAGCACATGCTCCACCAAGATTCGACCCGGGTGGCCACACTTTTGTGCGACCGCGATGCTGCTGATCAACCAGAATCCAGAGCCCAACTAGACTACTTTTGGTTCCAGAAACTACTTGCAGCCATGTCTCTAGACTGAACTAAGCCATAGCCCCATGCCGGCCGAGGACGGGAAATATCCTTTTTTCTCGTTGGGCGGTGTGGTGTCAGCCATAATGTGAGGACTATTCATTAAGCAGGCATGAACTTGGTGGCGCGGGAAGGAGGGGGAAAAAATTCTATGTACTTGAAACAGCAGGACCTCATATCTCTCCAGTCTCAGCAATGGAAAACTAATTATCAAATGCTTCATTGGCAGTAGGACTGTCTTTCTTGGGGAAAAAACTCTAACAATAGTGAATTTTGTGTTGAAATATGGAATGTAATCAAGGTAAAGCAAAAATGAAGTGAAATTTATCAACTAAGCAGGTGGGGATGGGGGGGTTGGAGGGTGGAGGTTGGGAGGTATACTGGGGTCTTAGGTGGTGGAATATGGGCACAGGTGAAGGGATGGGTGTTTGAGTATTGTATAACTGAGACATATGCCTAACAACTTTTTAACTTTCCACATGGTGATTCAATAAAATAAAATTTTTAAAAAATGTCTAACCACTTCGGATTCACAGACAACTCAGAAACATTAAATAATGTGTGCTTTGTTATTTTAAAAAAAACCACCATAAATGTTAACCCTATTATAAACATGGTACATTAACTTAAACAATATTTCAAAATTACCTCCACAATTAAAGAAAAGAAACAAAAATAAACAAATAGAACTACATTCAAATAAAAAAAAAACTTCTGCACTGAAAAAGGAATGAGAACTAAAATAAAGACACAGATTGGGAGAAAATCTCTGTACATCGCACATCAAAGGGCTAATTTCCAAGATATATAAAGCACTCTCTCTCTATATATATATACATGTATATATTTATAGCTCAACAATTTATAAATAATGAATAACCCCAACAAAAATGGAGGGGGGGAAATGAAATGACAATTCCTTTTAAATGACATTAAGACGGCCAACAGACATACATCAAGGTACTGATCAGCATTGATTTTATCAAAATGGCAATGTTGCTATCACTTCATACCAGAGAGAAGGGTCTATATCCAAAAGTCTGAAAGCAAATAAATGCCGACAGGGATGTGGCAAAAAAAAAAAAAAAATTAACTACTGCTAGTGGGACTGTTGCTTGGTCAGTGTCTCTAGAAAAAAAATAGCTTGACCACTTCTCCAAAACTTAAGGTTAGAATTTCCATTTGACTCTACAATTCTACTCTCAAGCATTTCTCTAAAGAACACAAGTTATTTCTTGTCATAGGGTCATAAGTTTTGCATGCAATTCCATGATACATTTGGAATTTATTTTCTAGTGACTTAAATCAGAAAACTAGTTCTACTTTTATTTGTTCCTTTTCTTTTAAAAATATAACTATCCCTTTTCTTACCTGATATCAGTAATTTAAAATACTCCAGAATTTCAGGAGTATAACTAGACACTCTATATGTTATGCTTTCCTTTAAAGTATCTTTTTGTTTAATATTTATCACTATAAGTTCTAATTAAGTCATTTTGTGTCTATATTTTGAGAAAAAATGTAAAATAGTATGATTATTTGGTAAGTCAGGAAATAAGAAATAGATTTTTGTTTCACTTGAATGTAGTATCTTTAAAAGTTTGAGAAAGCTTGGTACATAGAAACAGAAATAAAATTGTGCTTTCCAAGGGTCTAGGGGAAAATATATAGGATAGTGTATATAAAGGGTACATATTTTCATTTGTTTGAAGGATAAATTATGAGGAATTAATTATAAATAATATGCAGAGAATGTTAATTCTATAGTAGCGTGTACTCGAAAGGTGCTAAGAGTGGGGTTAAACTTTCTCACCTGACACATAAAAGAAGTTACTGAAGTGAAGCGAGGGGTGTTTTCATTATCTCAACCCTATTAACTGTTCTACAGTTAATGTTTATATCAATCATCGCATTATACATATTTGCTTATAATTTCTCAACTTTGCCCACTTCTAGAAATTTTTAAGTTTAAATATATATTATGGTAACATACAAAAAGACATATGACAGATATACAGTAAAATATAAGAACACAGTGTGTTGTATGCATATTGTAAATGTGGTATCTATATATACAAGTAAGCATAAGTCATGAAAAATACAAAGGTATGCGCGAGTGGAAGTTGCGATGTGAGTGCATGTTGTTCTCAGGCTCTCAGGGCTGCTCTCTGGGCTCTTGGGGCGGCTCTCTCTCTCTCTTTCTCACTCTCTCTCTCTCTCTCTCTCTCTCTCTCGCTGCTCACATTCAGTGCTCTCAAGCTGCTGTGTATGGACCGGATTGGGATGGCTCCTCCTTGTTCTTTGCTTCTGTGGCTGCCGCTGTGCTCTCTTCTATCTGTCTCTCTATCTCTGTCTCTGTCTCTGTAGTCTCTCCTCTGGTCTCTCTGTCTCTGCTTCTTTGTCTTATCTCTTGCTTCTGCATCTTCTCTGCTGCTTCTGTGTCTTCTCTCTGCTTCTGTCTCTTCTCCTTGCTTCTGTCTTACCTCTACCCTTCTGTCTTGCCTCTGCCTCTTCTCCTTGCTTCTGTGTTTTCTTCCTACTTCTGTTACAGTCTTAGTTTATATAGCAATCATATAGGGTGGCAACACGAAGGTGGGTTGAACACTAACAAATCAACAAAGAGGTGTAAAACCACTTCTCTAGGAGATTAACGAAATCTCATCTAAGGCAATTGCTCCAGATTACTAGGAGATCTGCTCAAGGGTGGGATCCAAACAAGGGTGTGTCACTTTCTTTCTTCCTCAGCTAGTAATCAACTTAAATAGTTATAGCAAATTTACTTCTAATATTTCTAGCAATGTCATTTTGTATCAGCACACTAAGAGATATATTAGACTTAAAGTTTGGTTCTTCCTGAGGACATCTCACTATATTTTTTAGACCACAGTCCTCAGGTCAGGTTAGTCTTCCTAACCCCAGCAGGGTCTTAGTCTCGTCTTCACTTTTGGATCATGACAGCATTTGTCTACGGCCATCCTCTCAACTTATAGTCGAGTATTGTGTCACTTTACTCACATTAATTCCTGCAGTATTTTTCCTCCCACCCTATTCTATTTTTTTAAGACAATTATGTGAAGTAGAGATGAGAGAGGCAGAAGCCCCAGAAGATTTACTGCTTCCTCTCTGTACACTTCGGCCACCTTGAGGACTTCTGGGGAAATCTAAGACTTCTAAGAGTCTCTGGTCTGCTGGAAGCCTTGCTCTTTGCAGGAAAGAAGGTCAGTCTAAGACCTTACTCAGGCCTTTCAAATCCATCACGTTCACCTCTCAGAAAAGAATTTCAGGAGTAGATTAACTGTAGCACTGTAGCACTGTCATCCCATTGCTCATTGATTTGCTCAAGCCGGCACCAGTAACATCTCCATTGTGAGACTTGTTTCTGTTTTTGGCATATTGAATATGCGCCACATGGAGCTTTCCAAGCTCTGCCATGAGATTAACAGTAAAGTAAAAAAAAAAAAGGTTTTTTTTGGAAGTTCTGAGGAAAGGGAGAGAAAAGGGAGGGGAGGAGAGAGAGAGAGAGAGAGAGAGAGAGAGAGAGAGAGAGATTAATGTATTCAAGAGAGAACACAGGATTCTCCAGAGTGGTCCAGAGATAGAGCCAGAACAAATCCCCAAATTAGGTATTAAGGGGGCTGGAGTGATAGCACAGCGGGTAGGGCATTTGCCTTGCACTCGGCCGACCTGGGTTCGAATCCCAGCATCCCATATGGTCCCCTGAGTACCGCCAGGAGTAATTCCTGAGTGTAGAACCAGGAGTAACTCCTGTGCATCACCGACCCAAAAAGCAAAAAAAAAAAAAAAAACTTAGGTATTAAAAATACAGCTCTAGAGGGAGGTGTTTGGGCAGCCTATGTTCCTGCCAGCAGCACGTGCTCAGGAAGCATATGCTCACGCTGCCTTTGCTTGCAGGGTTTCTCCCCTTAGGGCTTTCTTCCTTTTGGTTCCCTGGGTTTTAGTGATGAGCATTTTCCCAATATTTCTTATATTAAACACCGCGTGTGCCTTCATGTTATATCAGTCTTTCTTAGAAAATGGATCAACCACTTTCTTCTTGGCTCCCTTTTTATTGCCTTTGGTAAGGCACTTGTGTTTGCCGATCACTGTGGTGCCACTCGGCAGTCAAAAGGGCTAAAGCATTTTAAACAAATTTTCTTTTACTGAGCTATTTTTTGGCTATGTCCCACCATTATCTTCAGGCTTGGAGGGTTTCCTTTGATAGGTCTTCTGTAAATCTAAGGGGTGCTCCTTTGTAAGTGATTTCCTTCTTTGACCTTGTTGCTTGCTGTATGAACTATTTTTTGATCTGTTTTTTTACTGAAAAAATTTTTATTGTTCCATTTGCTATTTTGCTGTAACAGAGAAATATAAAATAAATCATTTTGTACGTTGTAAGAGGCAGGCTTGGGGTTGGGGTCAGTGGTAGAAGGAAGGTCACACCGGTGAGGGATTGGTGTTGGAACATTGAATGCCCCAATGAACTGTATTATGAACAAGTTCATAAACCATGTGTTCAAGTAAAGTTTTAAAAAACCCATTTGTCAATGTTCAAAGTTACTGCAACACCACTAACAAAGGGCCCATGACCCTCCTTTGACCATCATTTTAGTGATTATTAGTCCACCTGAGTTTCTTTTATACTTTTTTTCATCTAATTTGGCCAATTTTTCGATTTTGTTGTATATATCTATGTATCTTGTTATTAAACTATAATGTATTACAGGTAAGATTTGAAGCAGGTCTTGAACAGTAAGTAGAAACTTGCACAGTAGAGGGTATAAAGATATAGGTCTACAAAATAACATCTAGAACCTGGAAGTAGAGTAACAATATTTTGCGATCCAAAGAGATACTTTGAAAATACCATTTAATAAATCTTGTAGCAATGTGGATTTTACTTTTATCTCGATGTTTGTAGTACAAGGAATCCATTGGGTTTCCAATTTTGAGGGAAAAGTCTTTTCAGCTCTTGAATTCAGCAAAGTAGACTTGCTAACTGTAGAACTGTAACAAATTTCTACCAAAGGAAGTTCATTTTATAGCTGGTAGGCAATAGATCAACATTTATGGAAATTATTTTCCATTGTGCTGAGTCTAATTGTGGTGATAGAATATAAATTCCTTCATCATTTTGTTTAGATGATGAAAGCATTATAATATTTCTGTTTTTCTTGTAATAGTTAGAGATACTGGAATAAAAAGAGAATTAGATGATCTCAGTCAACCTCCATTTTTACTGTTCTTTTTCAAAAATTAAAGATTTTATTTTAGCCACCATGATTTACAATACTGTCAATGTTATAGTCTATGCATATAACATTCCAGTTCCACATGTCCTCACCAGTGTCCAGTGCCCTCTATCTTTGTCTCAGGGCCCCCCTTAAACTTTTCCACCCCCCAATTCCAACTCTCCCTGATGTGCTAAGCTCAGTTCTATAGAACCTGAGAACTGGTTTAAAGGACTGAGTTTTTCATGGTATTATTCACACTGAATCACAGTTTTCTTAGAGGTAACTTAAAAGGCAAAATACTTGTGAAACACAAAACTCCTAGCAGGTTTTCAAGGATGAATTCTCTATTGCCTAGTACCAACAAACGGTTCTCTCAAGGGAACCAATGGGAATGAAGTAATTATTTGTCTCCTCTTTGTTTAGTTTGAAGCTTAGATGGGGGAGCTGTTCCCCAGAGTCTTCTCAATGATTATAAATTTAGAACCCCCACTGATTGCTCAGGAGTTGTAAACAAGTATACTTTGATATATCTATCTTTCTTGGTTTTGAACTGACAATTCTTCTTCCTTCTCCAATGTACCATTAAGCCTCTCAGAGACTCTGTCTGCTTCACTTTGGCTTCTAGATAAAAATGAAGAACTTGCCCATGACTCATAGCTTCAGGTATTATGTGCTAATTCCCTAAGAGGTAGTGGTGGAACAGGAGAATCACCTTCAGCAGTGAGATGTTGTGTGTATATATGTTGAGTCTATTCGTGTGTATATGCATATACAGCGAACTATGGTGTTATAGTTTTTTGCTATTTGTCATTCTGAGGTCTACAGATATTACCACATGGAATTATGTTTTGGTTGAGCTTCTAATACTCTCTTGCTCTTCTTTCAACCTGCAGTGTATTGTTCATTTCCCCATATTTTATCCCAAAGTTGTAATTATATGTATCTCTATCTTCACCTCTAGTTCAAGGGTAAGTGGACGTCACCATATACCTGAACTACAGTATAACAGCCTCCTAGCAGCACTACTGATTTGCTGTTTTGTGTCTTTGCTATGTGGACAAAGTAACCAATGTAATATTTAAATTATTTCATTCATAACCTCACTTAAACCTTTCTGTGGGTGCTCAATTGCTTTGAAAATAAGATCAAACCTTTCCAGTTTGACAGAAAAACACTTACATAATTTTCCTCCTAGCTAATTCTCCAAGCTCAGAGATTTCCCATGGTGACCATGCTCTGATTCTTTTTTTCCTGTCCCTCAACTATCAGAGTCCTGCCCTCTCTAAATCTTTAATTAGAAATTCCATTTTTTTACTTTCATGCAGAAGACTTTTAATATGCAAAGCATATTTTAAAATCCTTAAGAACAGATTATTAACATATAATGTTTATTTAATAATATCAATTAAAATGTGTATATCATCTAAAGTTATTTCTAAGAATTAATACTACAGATATAACTGATGTGTAAATGTAATATATAGATATTATTTATAAAAAAATTCTATAATGGACATTAAAAGCTACAAAATTTCCATCTGAGTCAGCATGTTAATTGTGAGTGATTGATTTGTGATGATAATTAGCAACACTGCACATGACTTCTGTGCCAGGAACTTAATAATGCAAGGACTGCTGTGATTAACTCCATTTAAGTTGAAAGAAGTGGTAGCTTGGAAAAAGTTCCAATGGAAATGATGAATGCTATCATGAAGCCTTTTTTTAAAATTCTTATTATTTTTGTCACTTTTATGTGGACAAACACATGAGTGGCTTATATCAAGAAGAGAGAGAAATGATACTGTTAGGATGTAAACTGCTTAGAAAATAAAAATTAATTATAAATTCACAAATCACGAAATCCCGTTGATCGTTGACTGGCTCGAGCGGTCGCAGTAACCTCTACATTCGTCCTATCCCTGAGACCTTAGAAGCCTCCCTCTTCACGGCCATCCCGACGATGCCGCGTGGGAGGCTCCTTCAGGGCCAGGGGAGTGAGATTCACCTGGTTACTGGCTTTGGCATATGGATACACCATGGGAAGCTTGCTAGGCTGTCCCATGTGGGCAGGAAGCTCTCAGTAGCTTGCGAGTTTCTCCCAGAAGGAAAAGTAGGTTATAAGATATCGGTTATAATCTTTATCATTAGAAATTACTGGCATAATCCTGTCTCAGTTTTTTTTAATGGGGGAGAAAGAGAGGGGTGAAGAAGGATGATACTGTAACGCAAGGACATGTTGGGCGGGTTTCTGAGTAGTTTGCTAGTGGTGGAGTGCAAGTGCTGTAGCATTACATGAAAACCATACATGTGAAGACAAATGCAAATCTGTTACCTAAACCACAATAATAAATGTAAATTTATTTATAAATAAAAATGTATTTATATTTACAAATATATATTTCAATATAAATTTAAAGCCAAAGGGTAATTTAAACAAAATAGCTAATAACTCCCTGTACCCAAAAGGAAGAATGGTGAGAAATTGCAAATGTGGAGAGTGGAAAGAATTAACTTAAAGACTAATCACAATATTACAAGGTATGTTGCTAGATCTTTCACATTTTTGGCTGATATTCTTGTTACTACTGCCTTTTCTTAAAGCAATTGCAAAGAATGGTTCCACAAGTCTCTAAATTTTGATGTGTGGGCGATCGAAAAGGCTCCACTGCGCTGTCTCTTATAGTAAAATCCTTGGAAATAGAACATGAGCTAACCCTTAGGACGAGAGTCAGAGGAAAAGTGAAGGAGGGATTATAGACAATGAGCATGTCTCTCACATTAAGTAGATATTTCTGACTTATCTTTGCACTCAAATATCCTAATCTCAGATGTTAATGATGAACTCTGAATCTACTCATGCTTTAATTTGAATTTTCTGATATTTTATAGTTTCTGTGAAAGAGATTTGTTGATTCTAGCTGGACAAAAAATATTTTGATGTCAGACCAAAGCTTGCCATTCGTGAGACCAAAATATGAGCCAGAATGGTTAAACAAAATGACCAGGTTTATCTAAATCCATACTCTTTTCTGGGATAGGCTTCTAATCCTTCCGTAATATCATCTCTCTTTCATATCTAGCAATCAAAGACCATGAAGATGGAAAACCAGAGCTGTGCATCCGAGTTCATCCTCTTGGGGCTCCCCAGGTGGACAGAGAAACAGGACCTATATTATGCCCTTTTCCTGTCCATGTACCTGACCACCGTGCTGGGGAACCTGCTCATCATCCTGCTCATCAGGCTGGACTCCCGCCTCCACACCCCCATGTACTTCTTCCTCAGCCACCTGGCTCTCACTGACGTCTCTTTCTCTTCAGTGACAGCCCCAAAGATGCTCTTCAATATGCAGACACAGAGCCAATCCATCTCCTACGCTGGGTGTGTTTCCCAGACGCATTTTTTTCTATTTTTTGCTGATATCGACAGCCTCCTTCTCACCTCCATGGCCTATGACAGGTACGTGGCCATCTGTCACCCCCTCCACTACACCACCATCATGAGTCAGAACAAGTGTATCTTGCTGGTCACCGTGTCCTGGGTTCTATCCTGTGCTTGTGCCCTTCCCCATACCCTGCTTCTGATCCGGCTCTCTTTCTGTGGAGACAATGTTGTCCCCCACTTCTTCTGTGACCTCTCCACCTTACTTAAACTGTCCACCTCAGACACCACAGCCAATGACCTGGCTATCTTCACTGTGGGCACAGCTGTGATCACTGTACCGTTCATATGCATCCTGGTCTCTTACGGTCGCATTGGGGCCACCATCCTGAAGACCCCCTCTGCAAAGGGAATATTCAAAGCCTTTTCCACATGTGGGTCACACCTCACTGTAGTTTCTCTCTACTATGGATCAATTATCGGACTCTACTTTTTACCCTCATCTAATACCTCCAGTGAGAAGGATGTTGCTGTTGCTGTAATGTACACTCTGGTCACACCCATGTTAAACCCCTTTATCTACAGTCTGAGGAATCGGGATATGAAAGGGGCTCTGAGAAATTTGCTAAGTAGGGCAATATTTTCACCAAGATGAACAGTCTATGCCCTATAACTGCCCATCCTGCAAATGCAACAAGAACATTATTTCTTCTATGAGCTCTTGTTTCATGATGAATCTTGGCATGGCATCCTGGGGATATGTTTTAGTTTGTATAATTTTCTCTGTTACTTTTCTTCTTTTATTTGTGCCATGTGAAAGGTTTATTGAAAATATGTCTTCCATATTGATTTATCTAAAATTGCCTTCCAAATGATTCTTCTAAAATGTTTTTGTTCTTTGCTTGTGTTCACTGTCCCACAAACTTTTTCATTTTCTCTGTGGTTGCAATTTTCAAAAAAATTCATTTATTTATTCATTCAATTGGGTAGTTTTTATTTATTAGTTATTTTAGTCAATCACAACCTTGATGCCCAGTTTCTTATTTTTTGAATAACAAAAAATATATTCTGTAACTTAAAAATTGTATCTCTGTGCCTAATTTTGTAGCACATTTGATGTATTTTGTGAGTAACATTAATTTCAAATAGTTTTTCTAAACTGTTGCATTTTTAAAAACAATCCTTATAGTTTATTTGTCAAGTGAATAGGACTTGACAAATAGAAATCAACATTTCTATCACATCATCAAGTTAGAGTGATGGTGATAGGATACATTACCGTTCTGTTTCCTTATTTTGAGTGGGCTTGGCCACACATTGAACCTATATGGTTTTCATAAGATCCAAGAAAATGTATGTGGTGAGTCTGAGACTGGAGTCTGGTGCCTAATTCCAATTAAATTCAAATCAAATTAAGATTAAATTGATTTGATCTCCTATGTGAGAATGGCTAACTGGTCAAAGAGTACAGTCACAGTAAAAATTTTTACAGGAGAATTTATTTTTTATTGAGTCACTGTGAGATACTATTACAAGCGTTCATGTTTGAGTTATAATCATAGAATGATCAAACACCCATCCCTCCACCAGTACACATTCCCCACCACCAATATCCCTGTTATACCCCCCACTTTTCCACCCTCCCCCTGCCTCCATGGCAGGCAATTTCCCCCATACTCTCTCTCTTCTTTTGGGCATTATGGTTTGCAATACAGATTACAGTAGAAATTTTAAAGTGACTTTCCTAGTGATGAGATAATTTTGGGAGATCCTTCTATTTCCAATATGAGGTTCAGCCTTTCAGTGTTTGTTAAGAATGCCTATGAAGAATACTAAGAAACCCAGGCAAGACTTACATGTGGTAGTTTACTCTAAGTATGTCTGAATGAAAACCAAAAACTTCTGCCCCTAATACATGCATATAGTATCCTCTGTTTTCCATTAAAAGAGTTATCTGATACATGATCAGTAGAATTCAGAACTGAAGTGACTAAGGGGGTGTGAAGGGTACAGGGGAAGGGAACAAAGGTACAGTGATCTTAAAACACTGGTGGAAGGATTGCTATGGTAGAAATGTAATTTTAAATCAGTTATTTTGAAGTTATAGTAAACTATGACACGTCAACAAAAATAAATTTAATTCCTGCACTGTAGCACTGTAGCACTGTCGTCCTATTACTCATTGATTTGCTGGAGCAGGCACCAGTAATGTCTCCATTGTGAGACTTGTTACCTAGCTGAGTTTATAAATGATCAACTTTTATCTTCCATTCTTGGGAAATTACCTTGTTCAAGGAAAAGACTGGCTTTAATGTTACATGCCAACGATGTGGCAAATATATCCCTATAATTATTTGACATGGCAATGTAGCACTGTCGGCCCATTGTTCACCAATTTGCTCGAGCGGGCACTAGTAACATCTCCATTGTGAGATTTGTTGTTACTGTTTTTTGGCATATCAAATGCCCGCAGGGCAGAGCCTGGCAAGCTCCCCGTGGCATATTCAATATGCCAAAAAAAGTAGCAACAAGTCTCACTTGGAGACGTTACTGCGGCCCGTTCGAGCAAATCGATGAGCAATGGGATGACAGTGACAGTGATACAGTGACAGTTTTGGGCATATCAAATACATCACGGGTAGCTTGCCAGGCTCTGCTGATCGTTCTAAGTAGTCTGATTAAATAGATAAACAGAGAAAGTTCAATTTACTAGAGATAATTTAACTTGGTCAATTCAATAAACTAGAATAATTAAGTGCATTTCATACTCACACACATGTTTGTGTGAAACCCTGAGTTCTCTAATAATATTTTAACAAATGTAGTGAAATTTTATTCAAATTTTATAAGTATTCTAAGGCATATGATGTATAAAATGTAGTAAGCATAGTTTGAATTAACGTGTGTGAATAGGGGCTAAAGCAATAGTTCAGTGGGTAGGGCATTTGCCTTACACACGGCCAATCTGGTTTCAATCCCCGGGATCCCATATGGTCCCCCAGCGCCGCCAGGAGTAATTCCTGAGTGCAGAGCCAGGAGTAACCCTGGAGCATCACAGGTGTGAACCAGAAAAGCAAATTTATAAAGTGTGTGAATATATTTAAATAATACATTATATGTGTACATACATTAAATATGACATATTGTCACACTTCAAGAAGAGTAAAAATTCACAATCTTTAGACTGGCACAAAATTTAAAGCATTTCTATGCCCATTTTTTTCCTCCTCCTAAATGGTATAGTCCTTTCCTTTCCTTTGGGAAATACATAGTATCTTTTTAAAAATGTAGTATTCCATTACTTTCCCACAGGTCTTCAGATTTTTTTAGTGTTAGGGTATATTGATCCTTCCATATTTTTTGCTGTAGACAGACATACAAATAAAATGATGCTAGACTTGTTTTTCTGTATTTCACTTTTTTACCTAGGATTTTTCTTATCCACATTATATAATATTCCACTGTTAGATAAAAATACACTTTATTGTTTTTTATAATTTCTTTTTGCTTTAGTGTTTTGCTTTTATGAGTAATACTCCTTTATACATAGTGACATATTGCACGCATGAAAAGTATGTGTAAGTTATATACACAGAAGGCTGTTAGTAGGCATGTATATATTGAACATAACTTTTACTGCTAAACCTTTACAGACTTGTCCTGAGAATACAATCTGAAAAGACCCCATACTGTAAATTATAACTATATGGCTTCTGGAAAATGCAACCATAGAGAGAGTCAAAAGATCGGTGGTTGCCTCAGATACAGATAGACAAGGTTGAATACATAAAGAGAATATTTAGATCAGTGAAACTATTTTGTATGATCCTATCACTATAGGTACATATCAATATATGTTTTTCAAAACCTGAATTCCATAAAAGACAAAGTGTGGACTCTAATGTAAACTATAAACTGTAATTAATAAGACATAAGTATCTGTGCCATTATAACATGTACAATTTGGACTAATATGTTAATAATGGGAGAACAGGTGGGGTGGGTAAAATATATGAAAATTATGTGCTCAACTTTTGAAAGAAAGATTAAAAATGTAATCATATTAATTACTACAGTAAAAGATTTTTATAAGATCCAACACTAATTCATGCTAAAACCTAGCTGTTATACTTCATGTTATCAGAAGTAACAGTAAGGATCCTAATATATACCTACAAAGAATATATGAAAAATAAAATGTCTAAAAACTCTGTGAAACTTTCATATCTTATTTTTCTAAAAATTTGGCAACAATGAGTGGTGAAATTCTGGAACACTTGGAGATAAAATACAGGATCACAGAACTTCAAAGGCAGGGAGATAAACAGGAGTTATCTGGTTTCAACACTGTACAACATGACCTGCAAAACATCTCTGGGTATAACCCCGAAGACCCAAAGAAATGTCAGGTAGTCTAGTTTGTGCCTAATGGCTCAGTGACTACCACCAAATTATTGACCCTACAGTACATCCCTAACAGCATCCCACAGTGCCCACTGAGCACAACTTGGGAGGTAATTTTTTAAAATAAATTTAATTATAGAATTTCAAATTTTTATAAATTGTTACTTCTCTCATTTAACTTAATGATTACTGCTACATGAATTATATTACACGTAACTAATTGCATGTGCAAGTATTTTGTCCTTCACTGGAAATACCAAGTCTTTTTCTTTTTTCTTTTTTTGTTTTCTTATTTGGGGGGTCACACACAGGAGTGCTCAGGGGTTACTCCTGAAGGGCTCAGAGGACCACATGGGATGCTGGAGATTGAAACCAGGTCGACCATCTGCAAGACAAGCACACTACCTGCTGTACTATTACTCCAGCCCCTCAAGTCTTTTTAGAGTTTATCTCTGCAAAGGCCTCAAAAACAATTCTCATGGTGTTCCTTGACATGCATGATATGCACCCAAAAAAGAGGCACATACTTTCATAATGTTCTTCATTTGTTTATACAACTGAAGTGCTTGCTTGGACAACTGAAGCAATCTCAGGAAACAGAGATTCACCTCGGAAGATTAACCAAAAATAAAGCTAAAATGAAACATTTCAACCTAATGCCCAAAATAGATGGTTCTAAACAATTAATGAGTAGGAATGACAAGCTCAGGAATCCTCGAAATCCTCCTACAATAATTTACTCCACAGCAGTAATATTTAGCGAAACACAAAGTTCCTAGTAGAAGCTTTGGGTTGTATCATCTTTCCTCCACGGAGGAATTCTCTATTGCCTGCTATCAACAAACAGTTCTTCTCCAAGGGAACTAAAGGGAATAAAGTAAAAGTTTCCCAACTCTGTGACTAATTTGGAATCTGAGTGGGGAGTTGTTCCCCAGGGTCCTCTCCATACTTGTGCAGTCAGTGCCCACACTGATCATCCAAGAGTTGTAAGCCAGTGTACATTGATATATTTATCTTAAGTTTGAAAATTCTTCTCCCTAGTGCAATGCATCTTTGAAACTCTTAGAGGCTTAATCTGCTGCATTGTATTCTGTGCCTTCTAGAGAAAAATGGAAGGAACTGGCCTGCCCAGTAGCTGAAGGTATTATGTGTTCATCACTTAAGAGGCAGCAGTGAAAGAAAAGGAATCCCTTCAGCAGTGAGATTTCAAGGGTGAATGTGTTTGATGGCATGTGTGTGTACCTATGTCCTGTGTGTGCTCTTGTGTTCTAGCAGAGTTATTTGTCGATACAAAGAATAGCATGTTATCATGTGAAATGATGCATTTTGGTTAAGTCTCTAAATTTTGGGTTAAGTTTCTCCTATTTTGGGGAAAAAATAGGAGATATTGTTTTGTCTTTCAGTCTCCAATGTTTTGGTTGGTTTTTTTCCCTCCATATTTTCTCCCAAAGTTGAAATTATCTTCATCTCTACATCCATAGTTCACATTAAATTTTATACCTAAACTATCACAATAACCACTTAGCATGATTCTTGCTAACATCCCTGCTTTGTTATAGCATTCATACAAAGTATCCAACAGAGAATTGAAAATGTTATTCACAACTTGACTTAAACCTTTCTGTGGGTGTTTTATCACTCTGAGAATAAGATTTAGACTTTTCATTGTAAATAATGAAATTTACTTATATCTGAATCCATATATGTATCTCCTTGATACAAGGTAGAGTATCCTCTGAGTGAAATCGGTCAGAGGGAGAGGGACAGACATAGAATGATAGCACTTGTGGCTTCTTCACCAACTTAGCTTGTTTAATAATACAAAATTCAATACTTTGTATTTTAAAAAGGTTTTAATTCAATAATTCAAATAATTCAAAATTTTGAATGTATATCTTCCAATGTTATTTGAAAGAATCTACCCTAATAAGATATGTGTAATAGTAATAATGTCATATAAACAATATTATTAACAAAGTTTTTCTGGAAAGGGCAGAATTATAAAAACCTAAATATCTGTCATTTAATCACTTAGCTGTAAGGATCAGATTCATGACAATGACTAGTCACACTGAACATGATTTTTCACTCAGTGAACTGAATAATTTAGAAACTGATATTTTATTCAAATTAAAACAATTGCTGTTAAGCCCTCAAATTAATGATTATTCCTATAGGGATGATATTTTATTTCCTTTCCTAATTATTTTGTTCATGTTCACATGGAGAAATGTAAGCATAACCTATTTTGAGAGAAAGAGATGATACCAATAGCAAATATGACAGAAAATTCAAAGAAAATATTAGAAATCACTGGTATAAAAAATAGTGTTGGCAGTATGAAAAAAAAACGAGGCTCTATTTCGTGAATTATATGGGAAAGACAGATGCAAAGAACTTAGTCTGGACACTTCCAGGTTCTGAGTAGGTCAAAATTCAGAAATATTGTGGCAAAAAGTAATAAAAGAAAATCATTTTTAAGCACACTTCATAAAAATAAAATTCTTTAGGAAGAATAATGGTCAAAAGGAATATTATACAGCTGTTAGAAAAGATCTAATCTTGAAGCCTGATCCAACTGGAATATAATATGTTAAAATAGCTCATAGGGATAATAACAGCCAGTGAATTATATAACTCATCTGTGGTATATCACTGTATCACTGTTGCCCCATTGCTAATTGATTTGCTCGAGTGGGCACCAGTAATGTCTCCATTGTGAGATTTGTTACTGTTTTTGGCATATCGAATTGGCCACAGGTAGCTTGCCAGGCTCTGCCTTGAGGGCAGGATACTCTCAGTAGCTTTCCAGGCTCTCCAAGAGGGACACAGGAATTGAACCCGGGTCAGCTTCATGCAAGTCAAAAGCCCTACCCGCTGTGCTATTGCTCCTGCCCCTGTGTTATATAGGAAAACAAAATGAGAAAATATTATTGAACAAACACTGGCCTTGGATTAGAAAATGGAGATTTCTAATAAGAGAATTGAGGTGGGAAGGAATGATGGCATTAAAACTAGAATTAAAGGAAGAACATTTTTGGTGTCTGTGTTTTGGTTATTGTATAATGCATATACTTTACATAAGAACCATAAATTCTAATACTATTGCAAACATGTTACAAAAGTTACTAAAATAAAAATAATAAAATTTAAAACAAAAATAATTTTAAAAAATAGTTAATAAAAAAGAGAGAATACTGGTGGCCTATAAATGATTAGGAGAGGGAAAGAACTAACTTAAAGACTAGTGGAAATACATTATATGTTCAACACCATTATGTTATTAACTTAAATTTTGGTTTCTACTATTTTTTTTCTAAAGCAGTTACATAGAATGCTTCCACTAAGTTTCCAAGCACTGATTTACTGGTGATCCATAGTAATTCTTTGGGTTGTCTCATGTCAGTCAAAGCTCTGGAAATAAATCATTACCAAAACCATTGATACAAGGTCTGTAATATAGTACCCAAGTTTTATTACTGACAAAACCCCTAATTTGTGTTGTGGATGGGTGAGATAATTCTGTATTTGTCCTTCAGCCTCTGATTCATTTTGCTCAACATACTACCCTCCAATTCCATCCATATTGTTATGAAGTATGTCACATTAAAATGGAACAATTATTTACTAGCTACTTGACATATCTTGTCCATTTCATTTCCTAATTTCAGATTTTGGTGAAAACCTCTGAGATTTCTCATGTTTGGCCATGATCTGATGTGATATCTATCCTGATATTTCATTGTTTCTGCAAATGATATTGGGTTCATTATGAAAGTTCACATAAAATCTTGATGACAGATGATCAGTTACCCATTGCGAGCTCCAAACGGAAGCTATTGTGATTGGAACTCATGGACAGAACTTTCTAAAAGCATGACCCGTTATTGGACTAATCACTTATTCTTTCATATAGGCATGCATGCAGGCAAGATACTCACAGTAGCTTGCCGGGCTCTCCAAGAATAGTGAAGGAATCAAACCTTAGTCGCCCACCTGCAAGGCTAATGCCCTACCCGACAAAATAATTATTACATATATTACATGTTCCATCTCTTAAATAATTCTTCAACTCTCTAAGTTTTCCATACAGACCATGACTCCTGAATTTTATCTGTTCCTCAAAAATTATGGTCCAATCCTCTCCAAAGATTCCACTAACACATTAGTTCTTTATGTATAATGCCTACAGGCTCATATTATTCAGGACTTATTTCAAAGAACCCATAAGAACAGGTTTCTTCCCCATCTTCTCTTGAATGAGCTTTCCAAAGTATTTTTGATACACACAAAAAGAATGTGACTACATTACTGTAAAGCAGGAGACCAAGATATTTTTAGGACCTGTCTTTAATTAACTACGGATGGAAGTGACTCCATCTTATCAAAGTTGTGTGATGATAGAATTTAAATTCCCTCCCTTTTTGGCTCAGGGAGTGAAAGCATGAGTATTTGTGGTGTTTATGAATCAGTATCAGGCACAGAAGAAAGATTCAGGTTACCACGGCGAAACTTCTAACAGCAGCAACTTTAGGTGTGTTGTTCTTTTTAAATCATCTTTCGTCCAATATCAGAAGACAAAAATTCTTGTGAACAAACAAGTTCCTGGTAATTGTTTGATGGTTATTATCATTATTCCTCTTAGGGAAAACTCTCCTATTATCTACTGCCAACAACATTTCTTCTCTCCGGGGAACCAAAGGCAAGGAAACAACTTTCTGCTCCCCCCACCCGCCAATTTGTATCTAATTTGGAGTTTGCAGTAAGGGAATTGATACTCCATAAGGATCCTCTCCGTAATTGTGAAGCTCGAATTTAAAATCATCACTTAAGTTTTTAACAACCCTGTACCCAATAAATAGCTCTTATGTTATTTTGAACTGATAATTCTTCCTATTGCAATGCATCTCTGAGATATCTGGAGACTCCACATGCTTCATGGTACTCAGAGTCTTCTAGAGATGAATGGAAGAGTTCTCCATGCCTTATAAGTGATGGTATATATGTCCTGTGTGTCCACCACTTAAGAGACAATGTCAGGAGTAGGATCATGTCCAGTAGTGTGTGTGTGTGTGTGTGTGTGTAAGGTGCGTGCATGCTTGAGTGAAAGAATGAGAGAGAGTTAACTTATTAGTGTGTGGTACTATGTCATAGCAAGACTTTATCTCTTGTAGAATGAGTGATCCCTACTTTTTATTATTCAGCTACAAGGAAATGTCTCTTGATAGTTTCAACTATTAAACATTCACTTTTCCCCCATATTTTATCCCAATCTGTAATTTTCTTAATCTCTGCTGCCATTATCTGAGTGTGATTATTACATATCATTTGATACATAAATTACTGTAGTAAATTTAATTAATATTTCTGTTAACAGCTGCATTTCTAGCATATGTTTTGTACCTAGTGGCTACATACTTGTTTAACATTTTAACAATCATTTGTATCTTGCTTTTAACCTTTTTTGGGCTGTTCTATTGATCTAGAATAAAATAAGAACTTTCCTTTCATGATATGAGAGAAGTGCATACATATTCCAGCTCTGTGAAAATTCTCTCACATTTTACTTATCTATGATGATCATGGTCCTGAATTTTCTGTTACTCAAGCAACAAAACTGATACCTCCAAATGTAACTCAAATACTTAATTTTGAAAATATTCACATGACAGCCTGTTATTATTCAGGACTCATTTTAAAGAACACATAGTAAATATACTTCTGAACTTGCAAATTATCATTTAGCAATTACTACCAAAGTTGAGAACATGTACATGTAAATAAGTAAATGGCTATGTATATATGTATAGCTTAAAGATATTTCTCGGAATTTTTATTCAATATATGTTATGTGAAAGTGAAATATGTTATAAATGAAATATTTCTAAAATGGAAAAATATTGGAAAACCCAACTCTACCAGACTACTTCTTAGCACCTAATTTTGATAAATTGATTATTACTCAGTAGTGACTATAATACTGCGTAATTTATCTAAATATAATTTAGATAATTATGCTAAATTAATGCATTTAATGTAATAGACTGAAAAATATAGAAATTACAAGGATAAGGCTAATTGTGAAAATTGGGACCTTATGTAATCTCTGTTGACTCTCAAAATCAATGATGAATCCAATAGCGAGATAAATTCTCAGTTCTTAATTGTTGACTAAGCCTTTAAATGGTATGTAAAGTCGACTTTTGTTTTTGTTTGCTTTGTTTTTTCTTTGGGGGCCACACTCAGCTGTGCTCAGGGGTTATTACTGGCTCTACACTCAGCAATTACTCCCGGCTATACTCAGGGAACCGTGTGGGATGCAGAGGATCAAGCCCAGGTCAGACGTGTGCATGGCATGTGCCATACTCATTGTACTATCACTCCAGCCCCTAACTTTACTTTTGCTTTTGTTTTGGGGGTCACATCTAGTGATACTCAGGATCTAATCCTGGCTCTGTACTCTCCTGAGTTACTACTGGCTCTCGCTCAGCAGTTACTCGTGGCAGTGCTCCGGGAGGCATTTGGGATGCCAGGGATAGAACCCATGTCTGCTGCATGTAAAGCAAATGCGGTACCCGCTGTACTATCACTCCAGACTCAGTATGTAAATTCTATTTTGGGGATGACACAATATGTCGTTCTCTTTTCTGGTCATTTTCAAGTGTTCACATGGCAGATATGAGAAAACTGATCTAAAGAAGAGGGAGTATATCAGTAGCATAATGTGAAAAAATGACAAAAATGTTGAAGATAAGTCAATTATTTATTTGTCATAAAAACCCAAGTTAGGAAAATGATAAAAGAAAGCTTCTTCTTGTAAACAATATTGGGCAGACATTGACAAATAACGTTCACATTTGTAGGTTCAGGACATTATTGGAAGGAAAAAATATCCCTGAAGATCCGAGAATTTGAAAAAATATTTTTTCTGAGTTAAAACTAAGAATATGGTGGAAAATTAGAAGAGAGACACTTTTTTCTATATACTACAAAAATTCTTTGATCAGAGTGGTAGTATAGCAGTAAGGGGGTGTAATCCCCAGCACTGCGTATAGTCCCTTGAGCACTTCTAGGATTGATCCCTGAGTGCAGAGCCAGGAGAAATACCTGAGCACTTCAGCGCATGGCCCCAAAGCAAAACAATCCCCCCAAAAGGCTTTAGAAGGAATAATTGCAGATAAAGTTTTTTGAGAAATGAGATGTAATTGTCTTAAATGAAGCACTCCTATAAGACATTTTACTAGATCCTTTATGTTGCTGGCATAGATTCTTCATCTTAATCAATTATCCTGCCAGTTACATGTGATATTTCTACTATTTCCGCAGTATTGATAGATTATAAACAAGACCAGTGCACTGGATGGTTATATCTTGAATAAATCCATGAAAATTAGCACTAGCTCTAGCATGTATGAGAGTGGGAAGGATTAAGGAAGGTCAGGAGAAATCTGGGGTCTCTAGTGCTTTTAATTGTTGATAGATAACTGACCTAATCTTGCAATGTAATTTACTAAATTCAGATATTTTTTTTTTGGCTTTTTGGGTCACACCCAGTGATGCACAGGGGTTACTCCTGGCTTTGCACTCAGGAATTAAGTCCTGGAAGTGCTCAGGGGACGATATGGGATGCTGAAAATTGAGCCCGGGTCGGCTGCATGCAAGTCAAATGACCTACCCGCAGTGCTATTGCTCCAGTCCCAGTAAATTCAGATTTATATCATGAAATCCTTATATGAAAATATTACCCGAGCTGATCATCATTCTGATTTTTCATGGCTTCTGTTAAAGAAATTGTGCTTTTCTAGGTAGACACTAATGTAAAATTGAATGTCCCCAAAACATGAGCTATTCAGATCAATACTTATGAGCTGACTCATTCTAAACCATGTATTCCTATGTGATAGTCAATAAACTTTATTATTCTTTAAAATGTCTATCTCATTTTAAATTTCCAGTCAAGAAGACAATGAGTTGGGACAATATGAGCTGTGCGTCTGAGTTCCTCCTCGTGGGGCTCCCCAGCTGGACAGAGAAACAGGACCTATATTACGCCCTTTTTCTGACCATGTACCTGACCACGGTTCTGGGGAACCTGCTCATCATCCTGCTCATCAGGCTGGACTCCCACCTCCACACCCCCATGTACTTCTTCCTCAGCCACCTGGCTCTCACTGACGTCTCTTTCTCTTCAGTGACAGCCCCAAAGATGCTCTTTAACATGCAGACACAGAGCCAATCCATCTCCTACGCTGGGTGTGTATCTCAGGTGTATTTCTTTCTACAATTTGGGTGTTTGGACAACCTCCTTCTCACCTCCATGGCCTATGACAGGTACGTGGCCATCTGTCACCCCCTCCACTACACCACCATCATGAGTCAGAGTTTATGTTTCTTGTTGGTAATGATGTCCTGTATCCTGTCCTCTGCAGTTGGCCTCTTGCACACCCTCCTCTTGGCCCGTCTCTCTTTCTGTGGAGATAACATTGTCCCCCACTTCTTCTGTGATCTTTCTGCCTTACTTAAGATGTCCAGTTCAGATACCACAGTGAATGAACTGGTGATCTTTATGGCAGGGGTAGTGGTCATTACTGTGCCATTTATGTGCATTCTGGTCTCTTATGGGCGGATTGGGGCCACCATCCTGAGGGTTCCCTCTACCAAGGGGATCTTCAAAGCCTTGTCCACCTGTGGTTCACACCTCACTGTCGTGTCTCTCTACTATGGATCAATTATTGGACTCTACATTTTGCCCTCATCCTTTAACTCCAATGAGAAAGATGTCATCGTGGCTGTGCTCTACACTCTGGTGACGCCCATGCTAAATCCCTTCATCTACAGTCTGAGAAATCGTGATATGAAAGGAGCTCTGGGAAATGTTCTTAACAGAATAATGTTTTCACCAAGATGAGTATCGTTTACGTAAAATTTAATATAAGACCTGGTCCATCCTGCATAAGCAATACAAACATCATTATGTTTTGATTCATAATGTTTTTTTTTTCTTTTTGGGTCACATCCAACAATGCACACGGTTGTTTCTTGCTCTGCACTCAGGAATTATTCCTGGCGGTGCTCAGGGGACCATATAGGATGCTGGGTATCAAATTCGGGTCAGCCACATGCAGGGCAAATGTCTTAGCCCCTGTGCTATTTTTCCACCCCCTGATTCATAGTGGTTTTAAACAAATTTTTCTTTTTAATTGAATCACTGTGAGATACACAAAGTTGTTCATGATTGGGCTTGAGTCATATAATGTGGCATCACCTTTCTCTCCACCAGTATGCATTACACCACCAATGTTACAGCAGTCAGAATCATCTTGAACATAGTTGAACAGTTTGTTTAAGGTTTTGATTACTGTAGAAAGTCTGCATGGGTGGATATCCATAAAACCTTGACAGCGTAACTGTACTTTCCAATTTTTTCTTGTTCTATTTTAATACGTTGTTTAAATCCACTTATATATTTATTTTAGTGTCAATACATGCTTTTATTTTTGCATATTCTTAATGTTTATAGAACTTATGTAGAAAATTTTCTTCTATAATTAAAAATTTATTTCTTTTTCAGGTTAATTTTACGTAGCAAAACATTACTTTTCCATACTTTCATTGCTGCTACAGCATGATACCAATCATATATATTATAATTAGATAAAAATGGATGAGATACTTTAGTATTAAACCTGTATCTATAAATTGCATTGAGGAAATCATAGATAGGCAGAATTCTTCAAGAGTTTGACTCCAAAAAAGTCTTCAATAATAGAACTCCATTGGCAAGGACAACCAAAGCAGAAGGTGGTCACCTGCACTTTAACTCAGAAGGCATCTAGCCATATAAATAATTCATTAATTTGAAAAGATATATGTTGATCTAAGTTCATTTCACATATTAATACAGTATTTAGGATATGGGTAAAATCCAAATGTCCAATTACAGATGAATGGATAAAGAAGTTATGGCATATGTACAAACGGAATACTATGCATCTACTATAAAAGATGAAATCGTGAAGTTTCTTCAATTTTGATTGGAACTGAAAGATAACATGTTAAGTAAAATTAATCAGAGAGATAAGTATACATCCTGGAAGATCTCACTTTTCTGCAGTAGATAGAGAAACAAAACAAAGGAATAGACATGATAAAATCACGACAAACTCATGACCTTGTATAACAAAACTTAGTTTATCAATAAGAAGAGAAATTGACGAAGAAATAGACTAGAAGTGATATAAGGACACTGGTGGAGAGTATTGATCACTTTGATGGTAATGAGGTGTAGTTATTGTATATCAACACCATAAATGTTAACCCTATTATAAACATGCTACATTAAAACAATATTTCAAAATTACCTCCACAATTAAAGAAAAGAAACAAAAATAAACAAATAGAACTACATTCAAATAAAAACAAAAACTGCGCTGAAAAAGGAATGAGAACTAAAATAAAGACACAGATTGGGAAAAAATCTTTGTACATCGCACATCAAAGGGCTAATTTCCAAGATATACAAAGCACTCTATATATATGTACACATATACATATATATAGCTCAACAATTTAAAAATAATGAATAACCCCAACAAAAATGGAGGGAGGGAAATTAAATGACAATTCCTTTAAAATGACATTAAGACGGACAACAGAAATACATCAAGGTATTGATCAGCATTGATTTTAGGAAAATGTACATCAAAATGGCAATGTTGGTATCACTTCATACCAGAGAGAATGGTCTATATCCAAAAGTCTGAAAGCAAATAAATGCTGACAGGGATGTGGCAAAAAATAAATAAATAAATAAACTTTAACTACTGCTAGTGGGACTGTAGCTTGGTCAGTATCTCTAGAAACAATATAGTTTGAAGATTTCTCCAAACCTTAAGGTTAGAACTTCCATTTAACTCTAAAATTCTACTACCAAGCATTTCTCCAAAGAACAAAAATGTATTTCTAATCCTAGGGTCATAACTTTTGCATGCAATTCCATGATACATTTGGAATTTATTTTCTAGTGACTTAAATCAGAAAACTAGTTCTACTTTTATTTGTTCCTTTTCTTTTAAAAATATAACTATCCCTTTTCTTACCTGATATCAGTAATTTAAAATACTCCAGAATTTCAGGAGTATAACTAGATACCTCTATATGTTATGCTTTCCTTTAAAGTATCTTTTTGTTTAATATTTATCACTATAAGTTCTAATTAAGTCATTTTGTGTCTATATTTTGAGAAAAAATGTAAAATAGTATGATTATTTGGTGGGGCAGGAAATAAGAAATAGATTTTTGTTTCACTTGAATGTAGTATCTTTAAAAGTTTGAGAAAGCTTGGTACATAGAAACAGAAATAAAATTGTGCTTTCCAAGGGTCTAGGGGAAAATATATAGGATAGTGTATATAAAGGGTACATATTTTCATTTGTTTGAAGGATAAATTATGAGGAATTAATTATAAATAATATGCAGAGAATGTTAATTCTATAGTAGCGTGTACTCGAAAGGTGCTAAGAGTGGGGTTAAACTTTCTCACCTGACACATAAAAGAAGTTACTGAAGTGAAGCGAGGGGTGTTTTCATTATCTCAACCCTATTAACTGTTCTACAGTTAATGTTTATATCAATAATCGCATTATACATATTTGCTTATAATTTCTCAACTTTGCCCACTTCTAGAAATTTTTAAGTTTAAATATATATTATGGTAACATACAAAAAGATACATGACAGATATACAGGTAAATATAAGAACACAGTGTGTTGTATGCATATTGTAAATGTGGTATCTGTGTATACAAGTAAGCATAAGTTGTAAAAAATACAAAGGTATGCGCGAGTGGAAGTTGCGATGTGAGTGTGTGTTGTTCTCAGGCTCTCAGGGCCGCTCTCCGGGCTCTCGGGGCGGCTCTCTCTCTCTCTCTCTCTCTCTCTCTCTCTCTCTCTCTCTCTTTCTCACTCTCTCTCTCTCTCTCTCTCTCTCTCGCTGCTCATGTTCAGTGCTCTCAAGCTGCTGTGTATGGACCGGATCGGGATGGCTCCTCCTTGTTCTCTGCTACTGGGTGTGCCGCTGTGCTCTCTTGTATTTGTCTCTCTATCTCTGTCTCTGTCTCTGTAGTCTCTATTTGATCTCTCTGTCTCTGCTTCTTTGTCTTATCTCTTGCTTCTGTGTCTTCTCCACTGCTTCTGAGTCTTCTCTCTCCTCTTCTGTCTCTTCTCCTTGCTTCTGTCATACCTCTCCCTCTGTGTCTTCTCTCTGCTTCTGTCTCTTCTCCTTCTTCTGTCTTGCCTCTGCCCTTCTGTCTTGCCTCTGCATCTTCTCCCTCACTTCTGTGTCTTCTTCCTACTTCTGTTACAGTCTTAGTTTATATAGCAGTCACATAGGGCAGTAACACGAAGGTGGGTTGAACACTAACAAATCAACAAAGAGGGGTAAAACCACTTCTCCAGGAGATTAACAAAGTCTCGTCTAAAGAGATTACTCCAGATTACTAGGAGATCTGCTCAAGGGTGGGATCCAAAAAAGGATGTGTCGTTTTCTTCCTTCCTCAGTTAGTAATCTGCTTAAATAATTATAGTAAATTTACTTCTAATATTTCTAGCAATGTCATTCTGTATGATCACAGTAAGAGATATATCAGACTTAAAGTTTGGTTCTTCCTGAGGACATTCACTATATATTCCAGACCACAGTCCTCAGGCAAGGTTAGTCTTCCTAACCCTATCAGGGTCCTAGTCCCGTCGTTACTTTTGGATCATGACAGCATTTGTTTATAACCATGCTCTCAACTTATAGTTGAATATTGTGACGCTTTGGCCTGGCCCATTTCAATGCCAGGGTAGCTCACAGCTTGCCCTGGGTCCATTCTGTCCCTCGTCGGGACCCTGCTTTTGGGGTCCTAGGAACTAAGGGCAACTGAATTGAGAAAGCAGATGCCCAGGACTAAATATTATTGGAGCCAATCAGCTCCCAATTTACAAAGCATAATATTAACCATATTATCTATTTTCCTGTGTCCATACAGACAGGACATTGCTTTAAGGTAAACTAAGTTCCCTGTGGCAAGGCTGAAAGGATAAACCCAATGTTATCCTACAATAAATAGAATAATTTTAATCTGTTTTGCTTTTGTTGTATAGTGTTATCTTTTGAAATGTATTAATATTATGTAATGTTTCACAATGAGATTATAACACACTGTGTGCTTTATTTGGATGCCGCACAACCAGCAAAAGTTAAGAACTAATCCTGATCCAGTACTCAGGGGTCAAAGCTGTACCAGGAATCAAAGGCAGTGCTCCAGCATGAAAAGGCAATTGCTCAGTTCACTGGGTTATCTCTCGGGTTCACTCTTCTTTATTTGGTGGGTGGGGGAGGGCTCGGGACCACACCCGACAATGCTGAGGGCTCACTCCTGGCTCTGTACTCAGATATCACTGCTGGCCATGCTCAGGGTACCATATGTAGGTAGTGCCAGGGATCAAATCAGTATCTGTGGCATGCAAAGAGATCACATTAATTCCTGCAGTATTTTTCCTCCCACCCTATTCTATTTTTTTAAGACAATTATGTGAAGTAGAGATGAGAGAGGCAGAAGCCCCAAGAACATTTACTGCTTTCTCTCTGTACACTTCTGCCACCTTGAGGACTTCTGGGGAAATCTAAGACTTCTAAGAGTCCCTGGTCTGCTGGGAGCCTTGCTCTTTGCAGGAAAGAAGGTCAGTCTAAGACCCTATGCAGGCCTTTCAAATCCATCACGTTCACCTCTCAGAAAAGAATTTCAGGAGTAGATTAACTGTAGCACTGTAGCACTGTCATCCCATTGCTCATAGATTTGCTCGAGCTGGCACCAGTAATGTTTCCATTGTGAGACTTGATGTTTCTGTTTTTGGCATATTGAATACGCCACACGGAGCTTGCCAGGCTCTGCCGTGAAATTAATGGTAAAGTTTAAAAAAAAAAAAGGTTTTATTTGGAAGTTCTGAGGAAAGGGGGAGAAAAGGGAGGGGAGGAGAGAGAGAGAGCGAGAGAGGGTAATGTATTCAAGAGAGAACACAGGATTCTCCAGAGTGGTCCAGAGTAGAGAGATAGACCCAGAACAAATCCCCAAATTAGGTATTAGAAATACAGCTCTAGAGGGGAGGTGTTTTGGCAGCCTATGTTCTTGACAGCAGCACCTGCTCAGGCAGCTTATACACACGCTACCTTTGCTTACAGGGCTTCTCCCATGTAGGGCTTTCTTCCTTAGGCAAGAGTCTGCTGCAAGGGTGTGGTGGCCAAGGGGTGTGTCTGGGAAAAGATGCTGGTTTTCTTTGATATTCTTTTTCTGGCCTTTGTTTCTGTTGGAGCTTCTCTCAGAGTAGGGTTCAGCCTTCTCTGGGTCTTTTTAGCGCCAGGTAAATGTCTTATCAGGTGTTAGTTCCTGTGTCCATGAGGTGGGTCCTGGCAGACTCAGGGCTAGTTAATTTTTATTACTTCCCAAGGACGCATTGTCATGGGGGACCCTTCCCTATCCACCTGTCTGCCTGCTTCAATCTGCCTGCCTACCACTCACCCACCTATTTTAGTCCATCTCCTTGTCTTAAACCCCTTTAATAGACCATTATTCCGGAGTATTTATGCCACTCCCAAGCTATTTTGAAGAAACCATTACCTGTATGATACCTGTATGTGACACTCTCTACCTGGGTTGAAGCAAGAACACCAGCCCCTTTGGGGAACACACAACCCAATGAATAGGCAGAAAGTGTTGGCTTGAGGCTTAAGTGCGTGTTTATGAGCGTAATAAAGGGGCAAGGGAGGAAGTCTCCATACCTGGTGTTGTACCATTACAAAGAAAAATCTCAGATCACTGGTGGTGAATTGCAGTGTGTGAGTTCTCCTCGCTGGGGTCATGGGCTGGTATTTCTCTTAAGAGCAATGTGAAGTTGTCTGACTTTGGAAAGATACATGGAAATCCATTTGTGTGGGTCAGCCTTTGTCTTAATCACTCAGTGGTCTCTCCAGAATCTGCTCGATGACCAGCTCAAGAGTGAGAAGAGGCTTCTGTACCTGTTCCAGCATCAGCACCAACTTAGAATAAATTATAAATATAAAATAGAAGAGTATTTATGCTTCAATTTGATCTTTCCAATTTTTTAAGCTGACCATAATTTCCCCCATGGTTTAGCTAATAAGGCTACAGTAGTGTTAAAATTTATGGTGTTGTCTCCAAATTCTACAATACTGACAGCCCAGTAGGAGCCCAGCAAGTTGAATGGGAAATAGAATAAACACCCACTAAGTTCAATAAGCAAAAACAGTAACACAAAAGGCTGCTCAGTAAGTCCTCAGCCAATGACTTTAATACCACCATTGTGAGATAAAATATTTTTTTTGTTTCCATAAATAAAACTTTTATTTGTTACCAATGAACATCTGAATTTTAAACAAATTCTTGGGCTGGTGGTTCGTACCCATCAGCCCGTTCAACTTTAGCGCCTGTCTCATCTCCAGCAGCTTTTCCAGGACTGCTACCTTCACCATGAAGCTCCATGAGTTTTCCCAATCCAAACTTAGGTTTCTTCAGCATTTTCACTTTTCTAACAAAGACATCACAGAATGGGTAAATAGACTGGCAAGCCTTTTCTATGTCTTTCCCAATGCTGTCTGGAATCAATTTATTGACCATCTCTTTTAAGTCCTTTGTCTGCACCTCTGATTTCCTCTGATGGAGTCATGGTCTCCATCATCTTCTTCCGAATCTGGCGAACCTGCTGATGCTGAGCATAAGAGGTCTTCTGAATCTAGCTAATGCGCTTTTTAGTGAAACCAACACAGAATAGATGAAGCAAATAGCCATCGGTAGTCTTGACATCAACATGAGCCTCAATCATGGTCTGCCGTTTTTTGACCATGGAGCACATTTTGTCACAGATGAGGTCCATGCCATGGAAGTCTGTTGGGCAGTATTTTCCCTGAACATCCTCATAATCAGCTTGAATTTCCTAAAATTAACTTCATCATTCTGCATATCAACAAGGCTCACTTCAAATACATGAACCTTGAGGCCATTGGATGCAATTTTGGTTCCCTGGGTTTTAGTGATGAGCATTTTCCCAATATTTCTTATATTAAACATCACGTGTGCTTTCATGTCATACCAGTCTTTCTTAGAAAATGGATCAACCACTTTCTTCTTGGCTCCCTTTTTATTGCCTTTGGTAAGGCACTTGTTTTTTCCTGTCACTGTGGTGCCACTAGAGAGTCAAAAGGGCTAAAGCATTTTAAACAAATTTCTTTTACTGAATTATTTTTTGGTTATGTCCCACCATTGTCTTCAAGCTTGGAGGGTTTGATAGGTCTTCTGTAAATCTAAGGGGTGCTCCTTTGTATGTGATTTCCTTCTTTGACCTTGCTGCTTGCCGTATTGTGTCTCTATCCACAGCATCCAACATTCTGACTATGATCTGCCTTGGAGTCTTTTTATTAGGGTCCCTTTTTGCTGGTGCCCTTTGGGCTACTTGGATCTGGATGCCTGCCTTCTCCACTTCTGGGAATTTCTTAGCAATGATGTCTTTAACTGTGCTTCTGGTACTCCAATCATTCTTATGTTGTTCCTCTTGAGGTCATCTCCTAGGACTCATTCGCTCTTAAGCCATTTTGAGGTCTTTTGCCATTATTTGTTGTTGTCTGTAAGCTTTCTACAGCTCATCTTCAAGATCACTGATTCTGTCTTCAACTGTAGCCATTCTACTGTTGAGGGCACCTATGAACTATTTTTTGATATTTTGATATTTTTTTACTGAAATAATTTTTATTGTTCCATTTACTATTTTGTTGTAACAGAGAAATACAAAATAAATTATTTTGTACCTGCTAAGAGGCAGGCTTGGGGTTGGAGTCAGTGGTAGAAGGAAGGTCACACTGGTGGTGGGATTGGTGTTGGAACATTGAATGCCCTATTTCATCTACTGATTCTTTTAGTTGTGTGACTTCTGTTCGTAGCTTTGAAATTTCTGCTCTCATTTCTTCCTGGATTATCTTGGTGGAGCGTTCCAACGCTGCATCCATATCCTCCCTTAATTTATTGGATGTTCGTTCCATAGTTGTGTTGAGTTCGTGAATCATCCTCACAATTTCCTCTCTGAATTCTCTATCTGAGAGGAGGGTGTATTTCTGGGAGGTCGCTGCTGAGGTTAGTGAGATATTTTCTTGGCTCTCTCCTAGTGGTGGGGATTTTCTCAGTTTCTTCATGTTGTTATGGGCTTTGCTATCTGGAGCTCTCGTTAGCTTGGGAGGAACCTCCACTGAAGATTTTTGGCTATGCTTTTTTGACAAAGTACTTTTCGGTGCAAGTTGATGTATTCATTGACAGTTTTTGTGAAGTTAGGATAGGCTAGGTTAGTTGAATATTAACATATAGTAACTAAGATGATGAGGGAGTTCTTCGGAGGAATGGGTTCAATCAATTGTGGCCAAAGGACAATGCATGGAATGGTAGGAAAAATATCTGCGGCGGCATTCGCGGCCTGTGCTCCAGAAAGAGGCCACGCCCACTTTTGAGGCCACACCCCAAATGAGAGGACACGCTCCTAACCTGTTCAGACACGGGAGGGCGGGATCAGGCGCGGTGGGCGAATGAATGACTGGGACCTGCCCGGCGGGGCTGGGGTGCTCCGACCTGTCCCGCTGCCGCGGGCGGGCACCAGGAACATTGAATGCCCTAAAGAACTGTATTATGGAAAGCTTCATAAACCATGTGTTCAAATAAAGTTTTAAAAAACCCATTTGTCAATATTCAAAGTTACTGCAACACCACTAACAAAGGGCCCATGACCCTCCTTGACCATCATTTTAGTGATTATTAGTCCATCTGAGTTTCTTTTATACTTTTTTTCATCTAATTTTGCCAATTTTTAGATTTTGTTGTATATATCTATGTATCTTGTTATTAAACTATAATGTATTACAGGTAAGATTTGAAGCAGGTCTTGAACAGTAAGTAGAAACTTGCACAGTAGAGGGTATAAAGATATAGGTCTAGAAAATAACATCTAGAACCTGGAAGTAGAGTAACAATATTTTGTGATCCAAAGAGATACTTTGAAAATACCATTTAATAAATCTTGTAGCAATGTGGATTTGACTTTTATCTTGATGTTTGTAGTACAAGGAATCCATTGGGTTTCCAATTTTGAGAGAAAAGTCTTTTCAGCTCTTGAATTCAGCAAAGTAGACTTGTTAACTGTAGAACTATAATAAATTTCTACCAAAAGAAGTTCATTTTATAGCTGGTAGGCAATAGATCAACATTTATGGAAATTATTTTCCATTGTGCTGAGTCTAATTGTGGTGATAGAATATAAATTCCTTCATCATTTTGTTTAGATGGTGAAAGCATTAGAATATTTCTTTTTTTCTTGCAATAGTTTGAGACACAAGAATAAAAAGAGAAATAGATTATCTCAGTCAACCTCCATTTTTACTGTTCTTTTTCAAAAATTAAAGATTTTATTTTAGCCACCATGATTTACAATACTGTCAATGTTATAGTCTATGCATATAACATTCCAGTTCCACATGTCCTCACCAGAGTCCAATGCCCTCTATCTTTGTCTCAGGGCCCCCCTTGAACTTTTCCACCCCCCAATTCCAACTCTCCCTGATGTGCTAAGCTCAGTTCTATAGAACCTGAGAACTGGTTTAAAGGACTGAGTTTTGCATGGTATTATTCACACTGAATCCCAGTTTTCCTAGAGGTAACTGAAATGGGAAAATACTTGTGAAACACAAAACTCCTAGCAGAGTTTTCAAGGATGAATTCTCTATTGCCTAGTACCAACAAACGGTTATCTCAAGGGAACCAATGGGAATGAAGTAATTATTTGTCTCCTCTTTGTTTAGTTTGAAGCTTAGATGGGGGAGCTGTTCCCCAGAGTCTTCTCAATGATTATAAATTTAGAATTCCCACTGATTGCTCAGCAGTTGTAAACAAGTATACTTTGATATATCTATCTTTCTTGGTTTTGAACTGACAATTCTTCCTTCTGCAATGTATCATTAAGCCTCTCAGAGACTCTGTCTGCTTCACTTTGGCTTCTAGATAAAAATGAAGAACTTGCCCATGATTCATAGCTTCAGGTATTATGTTTACCTAATTACCTCATAGGCAGTGGAGGAACAGGAGAATCACCTTCAGCAGTGAGATTTTGTGTGTATATATGTTGAGTGTATTCGTGTGTATATGCATATACAGTGTACTATGGTGGTATTGTATAGCTTTGCTATTTGTCATTCTGAGGTCTACAGATATTACCACATGGAATTATGTTTTGGTTGAGCTTCTAATACTCTCTTGCTCTTCTTTAAACCTGCATTGTATTGTTCATTCCCCATAGTTTATCCCAAAGTTGTAATTATATGTGTCTCTATCTTCACCTCTAGTTCAAGGGTAAGTAGACGTCACCATATACCTGAACTAACAGTATAACAGCCTCCTAGCAGCATTATTGATTTGCTGTTTTGTGTCTTTGCTATGTGGACAAAGTAACCAATGTAATATTTTAATTATTTTTTTCATAACCTCACTTAAATCTTTCTGTGGGTGCTCAGTTACTTTGAAAATAAGATCAAACCTTTCCATTTTGACAGAAAAACACATACATAATTTTCCTCATAGCTAATTCTCCAAGCTCAGAGATTTCCCATGGTGACCATGCCCTGATTCTTTTTTTCCTGTCCCTCAACTATCAGAGTCCTGCCCTCTCTAAATCCTTAATTAGAAATTCCATTTTTTTTTCTTTCATGCAGAAGACTTTTAATATTCAAAGTACATATAAAAATCCTTAAGAACAGGGGCTGGAGCGATAGCACAGCAGGTAGGGCGTTTGCCTTGCATGCGGCTGACCCAGGTTCGATTCCCAGCATCCCATATGGTCCCCTGAGCACCGCCAAGAGTAACTCCTGAGTGCAAAGCCAGGAGGTAACCCCTGTGCATTGCCGGGTGTGACCCAAAAAGAAAAAAAAAATCCTTAAGAACAGAGTATTAACATATAATGTTTATTTAATAATATCAATGAAAATTTGTCTGTCATCCAAAGTTATTTCTAAGAATTTATTTTACAGATATATCTGATGCGAAAATGACATATAAAGATTATTAATAAAAAATTACTATAATGGACATTAAAGGCCACAAAATTTCCATCAGAGTCAGCATGTTAATTGTGAGTGACTGATTTGTGATGATAATTAGCAACACTGCACATGACTTCTGTGGTAGGAACTGAATAATGCAAGGACTGTTGAATTGACTCCACTTAAGTTGAAAGAAGTGGTAGCATGGAAAAAGTTCCAATGGAAATGATGAGTGCTATCATGATGACTTTTTAAAAATTCCTATTATTTTTGTCACTTATATGTGGACAAACACATGAGTAGCTTATATCAAGAAAAGAAATAAATTATGCTGTTAGGATGTAAAACAGTTAGAAAATAAAAATTAATTAGGAATAACTGGCATAAGTCCTGTCTCATTTCTTTTAAATGGGGGAAAAAAGAGAGGGGTGATGAAGGATGATACTGTAACACAAAGACGTGTGTGGGGGGGGTTTCTGTGTACTTTGCTAGTGGTGGAGTGCAAGTGATGTAGCATTACATGAAAACCATACATGTGAAGACAAATGCAAATCTGTTACCTAAATCACGATAATAAATATCAATTTATTTATAAACAAAAATATAACTTTAAATTTAAAGCCAAAGAGAAATTTAAATAAAATAGCTAATAATTCCCTGTACCCAAAAGGACAAATGGAGAGAAATTGCAAATGTGGAGAAGTGGAAAGAATTAACTAATAACAATATTACAAAGTATGTTGCCAGATCTTTCACATTTTTGGCTGATATTCTTGTTACTACTGCCTTTTCTGGGAGCAATTGCAAAGAATGGTTCCACCAAGTCTCCAAATTTTGATGTGAGGCTATCCAAAAGACTCCAGTGTGCCGTCTCTTATAGTAAAATCCTTGGAAATAGAACATGAGCTAACCCTTAGGACGAGAGTCAGAGGAAAATTGAAGGAGGGGATTATAGACAATGAGCATGTCTATCACATTAAGTAGATATTTCTGACTTATCTTTGCACTCAAATATCCTAATCTCAGATGTTAATGATGAACTCTGAATCTACTCATGCTTTAATTTGAATTTTCCGATATTTTATAGTTTCTATGACAGAGATTTCTTGATTCCAGCTGGACACAGAATACTTTGATGTCAGACCAAAGCTTGCCATTCCTGAGACCAAAAGATGATCCAGAATGGTTAAAATAAAAAGATGACCAGATTTGTCTAAAACCATACTATGTTCTGGGATAGACTTCTCATCCTTCCGCAACATCATCTCTCTTTCGTATCCAGAAATCAAAGACGATGAAGATGGAAAACCAGAGCTGTGCATCCGAGTTCATCCTCTTGGGGCTCCCCAGCTGGACAGAGAAACAGGACCTATATTATGCCCTTTTCCTGTCCATGTACCTGACCACCGTGCTGGGGAACCTGCTCATCATCCTGCTCATCAGGCTGGACTCCCACCTCCACACCCCCATGTACTTCTTCCTCAGCCACCTGGCTCTCACTGACGTCTCTTTCACTTCAGTGACAGCCCCAAAGATGCTCTTTAATATGCAGACACAGAGCCAATCCATCTCTTATGCTGGGTGCGTATCTCAGGTGTATTTCTTCTTATGTTTTGGGATTTTGGACAGCTTCCTTCTCACCTCCATGGCCTATGACAGGTATGTGGCCATCTGTCACCCTCTCCACTACACCACCATCATGAATCAGAGTCTGTGTATCCTACTGGTCACTGTGTCCTGGGGTCTATCTAGTGCTGCTGCCCTTTTCCATTCCCTGCTTCTGATCCGGCTCTCTTTCTGTGGAGACAACGTTGTCCCCCACTACTTCTGTGACCTCTCTGCCTTCCTTAAGCTGTCCACCTCAGACACCACAGTCAATGACCTGGCTATCTTTACTGTAGGCACAGTCGTGATCACTGTACCGTTCATATGCATCCTGGTCTCTTACGGTCGCATTGGGGCCACCATCCTGAAGACCCCCTCTGCAAAGGGAAGATTCAAAGCCTTTTCTACATGTGGGTCACACCTCACTGTAGTTTCTCTCTACTATGGATCAATTATTGGACTCTACTTTTTCCCCTCATCGAATACTTCCAATGAGAAGGATGTTGCTGTTGCTGTAATGTACACTCTGGTCACACCCATGTTAAACCCCTTTATCTACAGTCTGAGGAATCGGGATATGAAAGGAGCTCTGAGAAATTTGCTAAGCAAAGCAATATTTTCACCACGATGAACGTTCTATGCCCTATAACTGCCCATCCTGCACATGCAACAAGAACATTATTTTTTCTATGAGTTCTGTTTCATGATGAATCTTGGCATGGCATCCTGGGGATATGTTTTAGTTTGTATAATTTTCTCTGTTACTTTTCTTCTTCTTTTTGTGCCATGTGAAAGGTTTATTTAAAATATTTCTTCAATATTGATTTATTTAAAATGGCCTTCCAAATGATTCTTCTAAAATGTTTTTGTCCTTTGCTTGTTGTGTTCACTGTGATACAAACTTTCATTTTCTCTGTGGTTGAAACTTTCCATAAAATTTGTTTATTTATTCATTCATTCAGTTGGGTAGTTTTTACTTATTAGTTGTTTTAGTCAATCACAACCTTGATGCCCAGTTTTTTATTTTTCAAATAACAAAAAATATATTCTGTAACTTAAAAATTGTATCTCTGTGCCTAATTTTGAAGTACATTTGAGGTATTTTGTGAGGAACATTAATTTCAAATAGGTTTTCTAAACTGTTGTATTTTTAGAAAGAATCCTTATAGTTTATTTGTCAAGTTATAGTCAGAGTGATAGTGATAGGATACATTACTGTTCTGTTTCCTTATTTTGAGTGGGCTTGGCCACACATTGAACCTGTATGGTTTTTGTAAGATCCAAGAAAATGGAGTGGTAGATCTGGGATTAGAGTCTGATGCTGAATTTAAATTAAATTCAAATCCAATTAAGATTAAATTGATTTGATCTCCTATGTGAAAATGGCTAACTGGTCAAACAGTATGGTCACAGTCTAGAATTTTTTTTTATTGACTCACTGTGAGATACCATTACAAACATTCATGTTTTAATTACAATCATAGAATGATCAAACACCCATCCCTCCACCAGCACACATTCTCCACCACCAATGTCCCCAGTATACCCCTCTATCCCCCCTCCCCCTGCTGCCATGGCAGACAATTTTCCCCATACTCTCTCTCTACTTTTGGGCATTATGGATTGCAATACAGATTACAGTAGAAATTTTAAAGTGACTTTCCTAGTGATGAGATAATTTTGGGAGATCCTTCTATTTCCAATATGAGGTTCAGCCTTTCCGTGTTTGTTAAGAATGGCTATGAAGAATATTAAAAAACCCAGGCAAGAGTTATGTGTAGTAGTTTACACTAAGTATGTCTGAATTAAAACCAAAACTTCTGCCCTAATACATTAATATAGTATCATTTGTTTTCCGTTAAAAGTGTTACCTGATACATGATCAATATAATTCAGAACTGAAGTGACTAAGGGGATGTGAAGGATACAGGAGCAGGGAACAAAGGTACAGTGATTTTAAAACACTGGTGGAAGGATTGCTATAGTAGAATTTTAATTTTAAATCAATTACTTTAAAGTTATTGTAAACTATGACACATCAATAAAAATAAATTTAATTCCTGCACTGTAGCACTGTAGCACTGTCGTCCCATGCCATTGTTCAACAATTTGCTCGAGCCAGCACCAGTAACGTCTCCATTGTGAGACTTGTTACCTAGCTGAGTTTATAAATGATCAAGTTTTATCTTCCATTCTTGGAAAATTACCTCTGTCCAAGGAAAAAGATGACTTTAATGTTATATGCCAATGATGAGGCAAATATCTCCCTATTATTATTCTATGTAGCACTGTACCACTGTCGTCCCATTGTTCATCAATTTGCTCGAGCGGGCACTAGTAACATCTCCATTGTGAGATTTGTTGTTACTGCTTTTGGCATATCAGACATATTGCATGCATGAAAAGTATGTGTAAATTATATTCACAGAAGACTATTAGTAGGCATGTATATATTGAACATAACTTTTACTGCTAAACTCTTTACAGAGTTGTCTTGAGAATACAATCTGAAAAGACCCCAAAAGACCCCATACTGTAAATTATAACTATATGGCTTCTGGAAAATGCAACCATAGAGAGAGTCGAAAGATCAGTGGTTGTCTCAGATACAGATAGAGAAAGTGAATACATAAAGAGAATATTTAGATCAGTGACACTATTTTGTATGATCTTATGACTGTAGATACATGTCAATATACATTTTTCAAAACCTGAATTCCTTAAAAGACAAAGTGTAAACTCTAATGTAAACTATGAACTGTTATTAATAAGACATCAGTATCTGTGTTATTATAACATGTGCAATTTGGAATAATATGTTAATAATGGGAGAACAGGTGGGTGGGAAAAATATGTGAAAATTTTGTGCTCAAGTTTTGAAAGAAAGATTAAAAACTCTAATCATATTAATGACTGTAGTAAAAGCTTTGGACAAAATCCCACACTAATTCATGCTAAAACCTCTCAAAAAATAAGTGTGGGAAATACCCTCCTCAAGATAGTACTGGCCATCCTTAACAAAAGGATAGCCAGTATGATTTTCAATGTGAAAAGCTGAAATAAAAGCATTTCCTCTGAGATCAAGTACAAGCAAAGAAGTTTCTCAATTTTTATCCAAAATAGTATTAGGAGTACTAGCAAAAGCACAAAGGATACAAAAAGATATCAAAGGGATCTAAATTGGAAAAGAAGTCAAATTGCCATTATTTGCAGATGTCATGATTATATATATATATATATATATATATATATATATATATAAAAGAACATAGAGTCCAATAAAGAACTCTTAGGAACAATTAAATACAGAAAAGTAGTCAGCTAAAAATTCAACACACAAAAATATGCTGTATGCCTATGTGCAAATGTTTTCCCCAAATTTTACACTTACAAATTCATTCTTTTATTTTTTTTGCTTTTTGGGTCACACCTGGTGATGCACAGGGGTTACTCCTGGCTCTGCACTCAGGAATTACCCCTGGCCGTGCTCAGGGGACCATATGGGATGCTGGGATTTGACCAGGTCGGCCGAGTGCAAGGCAAACGCCCTACCCGCTGTGCTATCTCTCCAGCCCCTTACAAATTCATTCTTGATCCAACTCAAATTATAAATTCTCCCTCTAGTGTGAGAAGGAGAATTTATAATTTATAATTCTTCTTCCAAAATAGAAACTTCCTCTATTTTGTACTTAAAGCTAGCTATTATACTGCATGTTATCAGTAAGGATCCTAATATATACCTACCCTAATAAAGAATATATGAAAAGTAAAATATCTGGAAACTCTGTGAAACTTTCATATCCTGATTTTTCTAAAAACTTGGCAACAATGAGTGGTAAAATTCAGGAACACGTGGAGATAAAATACAGGATCTCAGAACTTCAAAGGCAGGGAGATAAACAGGAGTTATCAGGTTTCAACCCACTATACAACATGACCTGCAAAACATCTTTGGGTATAATCCCGAAGACCCAAAGAAATGTCAGGTAGTCTAGTTTGTGCCTAATGGTTCAGTGACTAACACCAATGTATTGACCCCACAGTACATCCCTAATAGCAGCCCACAGTGCTCCCTGAGCACTAATGGGAGGTAATTTTTTAAATAAACTTAATTATCGAATTTCAAATTCTTATAAATAGTTACTTCTCCCATTTAACTTAATGATTACTGCTACATGAATTATATTACACGTAACAAATTGCATGTGCAAGTATTTTGCCCTTCACTGGAAAATACCAAGTCTTTTTCTTTTTCCTCTTTTTTTTTTTCTTGTTTGGGGGTCACACACAGGAGTGCTCAGGTGTTACTCCTGAAGGGGCTCAGAGGACCACATGGGATGCTGGAGATTGAAACCTAGTCAGCCGCATGCAAGACAAGCACTCTAACTGCTGTACTATTGCTCCAGCCCCTAAATTCTTTTTAGAGCTCATCTCTGTAAAGGCCTCAAAAACAATTCTCTTTAATTTCCATAGTGTTCCTTGACATGCATGACATGCACCAAAAAAAAAGGGGGCACATTCTTTTATAATGTTCTTGATTTGCTTAAACAACTGAAGTGCTTGCTTGGACAACTGAAGCATTCTCAGGGAACAGAGATTCACCACAGAAGATTAACCAAAAATAAAGCTAAAATGAAACATTTCAACCTAATACCCCAAATAGATGGTTCCAAGAAATCAATGAGTAGGAATGACAAGCTCAGGAATCCTTGAAATCCTATAATAATTTACTCCACAGCAGTAATATTTAGTGAAACACAAACTTCCTAGTAGGAGCTTTGGGTTGAATCATCTTTCCTCCAAGGAGGAATTCTCTATTGCCTGCTATCAATAAACAGTTCTTCTCCAAGGGAACTAAAGGGAATGAAGTAACAATTTCCTAACTCTGTGACTAATTTGGAAACAGTTTGGGGGGGTTGTTCCCCAGGGTCCTCTCCATGGTTGTGAAGTCAGTGCCCACACTGATCATCCAAGAGTTGTAAGTAAGTGTACATTGATATATTTATCTTAAGTCTGAACCGAAAATTCTTCTCCCTAATGCAAGCATCTTTGAAACTCTTAAAGGCTTCATTTGCTGCGTTGTATTCAGTGTCTTCTAGAAAAAAATGGAAGGAACTGGCATGCCCAGTAGCTGAAGGTATTATGTGTTCATCACTTAGGAGGCAGTGAAAGAAAAGGAATCCCTTCAGCAGTGAGATTTCACGGGTCAATGTGTTTGATGAGCATGTGTGTATATGTATGTCCTGTGTGTACTATAGTGTTCTAGCAGAGTTATTTGTCGATACAAAGAATAACACATTATCATGTAAAATGATGTATTTTGGTTAAGTCTCTAAATTTTGGGTTAAGTCTCTCCTATTGTTGGGAAAAAAATAGGAGATATTCTTTTGTCTTTCAGCCTCCAATGTTTTGGTTGTTTTTTTCCTCTGTATTTTCTCCCAAAGTTGAAATTATCTTCATCTCTACATCCATAATCCACTTTAAATTTTATACCTAAACTACCACTATAGCCACTTAGCATGATTCTTGCTAACATCCCTGCTTTGTTATAGCATTTCATACAAAGTCTCCAACACAGAATTTAAAATTTGTTATTCACAACTTGACTTAAACCTTTCTGTGAGTGTTTTATCACTCTGAGAATGATTACGACTTTTCATTGTAAATCATGAAATTTGCTTATATCTGAATCCATCCATGTACCTCCATGATACAAGGGAGAGTGTCCTCTGAATGAAACCGGTCAGAGGGAGAGGGACAGACATAGAATGACGCACTTATGGCTTCTTCACCAATTTAGCTTGCTTAATAATACAAAATTAAAAATTTTGTACTTTACAAAGATGTTAATTCAATAATTCAACTAATTCAAAATTTTGAATGTATATCTTCCAATGTTATTTGAAAGAATTTATCCTAATAAGATATGTGTAATAGTAATAATGTCATATAAACAATATTATTAACAAAGTTTTGCTGGAAAGGGCAGAATTATAAAAACCTAAATATCTGTCAGTTAGTCACTTAGCTGTAAGTATCTGATTCATGACAATGACTAGTAACACTGAACATGATTTTTTTATTCAGTCAACTGAATAATTTAGAAACTGATATATATTCAAATCAAAACAATTACTGTTAAACCCTCAAATTAATAATTATTCCTGTAGGGATGATATTTCATTTCCTTTTCAAATTATTTTCTTCATGTTTACATGGAGAAATGTAAGCATAACCTATTTAGAGATAAAAGAGATGATACCAATAGCAAATATGACAGAAAATTCAAAGAAATATTAGAAATCACTGGTATAAAAAATAATGTTGGCACTATGAAAAAAAGAGGCTCTATTTTGTGATTTATATGGGAAAGATAGATGCAAAAAAACTTAGTCTGGATACTTCCAGGTTCTGAGTAGGTTAAAATTCAGAAATGTTGTGGCAAAAAGTAATAAAAGCAAATCATTTTAACCAAATTTCATAAAAATAAAATTCTTTAGGAAGAATGATGATCAAAAGGAATACTATACACCTATTATAAAAGATTTAATCTTGAAGTTTGATCCAACTGGAATATAATATGTTAAAGTAGCTCCTAGGGATAATGACAGTCACTGAATTCTATAACTCATCTGTGCTATATCACTGTATCACTGTTGTCCCGTTGCTAATTGATTTGCTCGAGTGGGCACCAGTAACTCTCCATTGTGAGACTTGTTACTGTTTTTAGCATATCGAATTGGCCACAGGTAGCTTGCCAGGCTCTGCCTTGCGGGCAGGATACTCTCAGTAGCTTTCCAGGCTAGCCTAGAGTGGCAGAGGAATCGAACCCGGGTCAGCCTCCTGCAAGTCAAATGCCCTACCCACTGTGCTATAGCTCCAGCCCCTATGATATATAGAAAAACAAAATAAGAAAATATTATCGAACAAACACTAGGTCTTGGATTAGAAAATGGAGATTTCTGGGGCTGGAGCGGTAGCACAGCAGGTAGGGCGTTTGCCTTGCACGCGGCCGATCCACGTTCGATTCCCAGCATCCAATATGGTCCCCTGAACACCTCCAGGAGTAATTCCTGAGTGCAAAGCCAGGACTAACCCCTGTGCATCGCTGGTGTGACTCAAAAAGCAAAAAAAAAAAAAAAAATGGAGATTTCTAAAAAAAAGAATTGAGGTGGGAAGGAATGGTGGCATTAAAACTAAAATTAAAGGAAGAACGTTTATGGTGTCTGTATTTTGGTTATGGTATGATGCATATGTTACATAAGAACCATAAATTTGAATACTATTGCAAACATGTTGTGAAAGTTACAATAACAAAAATAATAAAGTTTAAAACAAAAATAATTTTAAAAAATAGTTAATAAAAAAGAAAGAATACTGGTGGCCTAAAAATGTTTAGGAGAGGGAAAGAACTAACTTAAAGGAAAGACTAGTGGAAATACATTATATGTTCAACATCATTATGTAATTAACTTAAATTTTGGTTTCTACTATTTTTTTTCTAAAGTAGTTACATAGAATGCTTCCACTAAGTTTCAAAGCACTGATTTACTGGTGATCCATAGTAATCCTTTGGGTTGTCTTATGTCAGTCAAAGCTCTGGAAATAAATCATTACCAAAACCATTTATAAATGGTCTGTAATATAGTACCCAAGTTTTATTATTGACAAAACCCTTAATTTCTTTGGTCGATGGGTGAGATTATTCTGTATTTGTCCTTCTGCCTCTGATTCATTTTGCTCCACATACTACCCTCCAATTCCATCCATATTGTTATGAATTATGTAACTTTATTATTTTTTTTTATTATAGTTTATTTTTAATTAGTGAGTCAACGTGAGGGTACAGTTACAGATTTATACATTTTTGTGCTCATGTTTCTCCCTTACAAAGTTTGATAACCCATCCCTTCACCAGTGCCCATTCTCCACCACCAGTAAACCCAACATCCCACCCCCCCTTCCCAGTCCCGTCTCCCCCCACCCCACACTGCCACTATGGCAGGGTATTCCCTTTTGTTCTTTCTCTCTGATTAGGTGTTGTGGTTTGCAATAAAGGTGTTGAGTGGCCATTGCGTTCAGTCTCTAGTCTATATTTGGCCCGCATCATCTTTCCCCCACATGACCAACAACCACATTTTACTTGCTGTTCCCTTCTCTGAGTTGCCCAGGATGAGAGAACAGCCTCCAAGCCATGGTGACAACCTCCTGGTACTTATTTCTACTATTCTTGGGTGTTCGTCTTATAGTCTATTATTCTATATTCCACAGATGAGTGCAATCTTTCTATGTCTGTCTCTCTCTTTCTGACTCATTTCACTTAGCATGATACTTTCCATGTAGATCCACTTATATGCAAACGTCATGACCTCATTTTTTCTAACAGCTGCATAGTATTCCATTGTATATATGTACCAGAGTTTCTTCAACCAGTCATCTGTTCTAGGGCACTCGGGTTTTTTCCAGATTCTGGCTATTGTAAACAGTGCTGCGATGAACATATAAGTGCAGATGTCACTTCGACTATACTTTTTGGCTTTTCTGGGATATATTCCCAGCAGCGGTATTGCTGGGTCAAATGGGAGCTCAACCTCAAGTTTTTTGAGAATTGTCCATACTGTTTTCCAAAAGGGCTGAACTAGCCGGCATTCCCACCAGCAGTGTAGAAGGGTCCCTTTCTCCCCACATCCTCTCCAACAGCGGTTGCTTTTGTTCTTTTGGATGTGTGCTAGCCTCTGTGGTGTGAGGTGGTATCTCAAAGTTGTTTTGATCTGCATCTCTCTGATGATTAGTGATGTAGAGCACTTTTTCATGTGTCTTTTGGCCATACGTATCTCTTCCTTGGTAAAGTTTCTGTTCATTTCTTCGCCCCATTTTTTGATGGGGTTGGATGTTTTCTTCTTGTAGAGTTCAACCAGTGCTTTATATACCCTTGATATCAACCCCTTATCTGATGAGTATTGTGTAAATATCCTTTCCCATTCTGTAGATAGTCTTTGTATTCTGGTCGCTGTTTCTTTTGCTGTGCAGAAGCTTTTTAGTTTAATGTAGTCCCATTTGTTGATCTCTGTTTTTACTAGATTGCTTAGTTCCGTGTCATCTTTGAAGATACCTTTATCTTCAATATCCTGGAGGGTTTTGCCTACCTTGTCTTCAATGTACCTTATGGTTTGTGGTCTGATGTTGAGGTCTTTAATCCATTTTGATCTGACTTTTGTGCATGGTGACAGATCGAGTTCTAAGCCCATTTTTTTGCATGTGGTTGTCCAGTTGTGCCAGCACCATTTGTTAAAGAGACTTTCCTTGCTCCACTTCACATCTCTTGCACCTTTATCAAAGATTAGATGATCATACCTTTGAGGTTGTGTGTGGGGATATTCCACCCTGTTCCATTGGTCTGCAGTTCTGCTTTTGTTCCAGTACCATGCTGTTTTAATTGTTACCGCTTTGTAGTAGAGTTTAAGGTTGGGAAGGGTGATGCCTCCCATCATCTTTTTCCCAAGAATTGTTTTAGCTATCCGTGGGCGTTTATTGTTCCATATAAATTTCAGGATTGCTTGCTCCGCTTCTTTGAAGAATGCCATGGGTATCCCCATAGGGATCGCGTTAAATCTGTATAATGCTTTGGGGAGTATTGCCATTTTGACAATGTTGATTCTCCCTATCCATGAGCAGGGGATATTTTTCCATTTCCTCATGTCCTCTTTTATTTCATGAAGTAGCGTTTTATAGTTTTCTTTGTAGAGGTCCTTTACTTCTTTAGTTAAGCTGATTCCAAGGTATTTGATTTTCTTGGGCACGAATTATGTAACTTTAAAATGGAACACTTATTTAATAGCTACTTGACATATCTCAGCCATTTTATTTCCTAACTTCAGATTTTGGTGAGAAACTCTGGGATTTCTCGTGTTTGGACCTGATCTGATGTGATATCTATCCTGATATTTCAGGGTTTCTGCTAATGAGATTGTGTTCATTCTGAATGGTCACATAATATCTTGATGACAGATGATAAGTTACCCATTGCGAGCCCCCAAACGGAAGCTATTATGATTGGAACTCATGGACAGAACTTTCTAAAAGCATGAGCTGTTATTTGACTAATCACTTATTCTTTCATATAGGCACCTCTGTTTTTCTTTTCAGGAAATGAGAAGACCATGAAGATGGACAATCAGAGCTGTGCGTCTGAGTTCCTCCTCTTGGGGCTCCCCAGCTGGACAGAGAAACAGGACCTATATTATGCCCTTTTCCTGACCATGTACCTGACCACCGTGCTGGGGAACCTGCTCATCATCCTGCTCATCAGGCTGGACTCCCGCCTCCACACCCCCATGTACTTCTTCCTCAGCCACCTGGCTCTCACTGACGTCTCTTTCTCTTCAGTGACAGCCCCAAAGATGCTCTTTAATATGCAGACACAGAGTCAATCCATCTCTTATGCTGGGTGCGTATCTCAGGTGTATTTCTTCTTATATTTTGGGTGTTTGGACAGCCTCCTTCTCACCTCCATGGCCTATGACAGGTACGTGGCCATCTGTCACCCTCTCCACTACACCACCATCATGAGTCAGAGTCTGTGTATCCTGCTGGTCACTGTGTCCTGGGGTCTATCCTGTGCTGGTGCCCTTTCCCATACCCTGCTTCTGATCCAGCTCTCTTTCTGTGGAGACAACGTTGTCCCCCACTTCTTCTGTGACCTCTCTGCCTTACTTAAGCTGTCCACCTCAGACACCACAGCCAATGAACTGGCTATCTTCACTGTGGGTATGGCAGGTATTACTGTACCGTTCATAAGCATCTTGGTCTCTTATGGCTGCATTGGGGCCACCATCCTGAAGGTCCCCTCTACCAAAGGGATCTTCAAAGCCTTTTCCACATGTGGGTCACACCTCACTGTAGTTTCTCTCTACTATGGGTCAGTTATTGGACTGTACTTTTTCCCCTCAGCCAATAACTCCAATGACAAGGATGTCATTGTTACCATAATGTACACTCTGGTGACCCCCATGCTAAACCCTTTTATCTACAGTCTGAGGAATCGGGATATGAAAGGAGCTCTGGGAAATCTACTTCATAGAACAATATTTTCACCATATTGAGCATTATATTCATATAAGGTTTATATATAACCTTAACTTCATATAAGGTTTGCTCAATTATGTACATGATGCCTGAACATTATTTCTTCACTAAATTGTTGCTTCTTAGTGAACACTTTTACTAGTATACTCTGTGTTACATTCATGTTTATTTTATAGTATTAACATACACAATTACTGCATGCCACCACCACCACTGAAGTGCCCATCATCCTCCACCCCTGACTCTTTGCTTCCCATGGTTCAAACCTTTCCTTTCCCCCATCTCTCCTCTTTGATTGACAGTTATAGTTTTGGTGCATTCTCACCTTCCTTAGCCGCAGCCTATGTGCTTGAGATCTTACACTTGTGCTCCTGTATTACTTCTGTGTTACTTCTAGTCAATATTATTGTTGCCCTTACCCTACCCCAACATGGAACTCTCAGGTCTGTTATATAGCACCCAAGTTTTATTATTTATAAAACCCTTAATCTGTTTTATGTATAGGTGAGATCATTCTGTATTTGTCCTTCTGCCTCTTATTAATTTTGCTTAATATACTACCTTTCGATTCCATCCATATTCTTCTAGAGTATGTAACTTTACTTTTTTTGGCTGCATAATGTTCTATTTTATACCAAGCTTCTTTACCCGTTTATCTGTTGTTCTATATTTGGGTTGCTTCCATATCCTGGCTATTGTCATAGGAACTACAATGGGACTAAGTGTGCATGCATCATATCAAATTAATGTTAATGTTAGGGGATAGATATCGAGAAGTGGGATATCTGAGTCAAATCATCAGAAGGGTCAAATATTTCCATTCTTGCATGTTTGAGAAATCTTCAGAGTGTTTTCCATCGAGACTGAGCCACATGACTTTCTCACCAATAAAGAATGAAGGATCATTATTCACCTTACTCTCACCAACACTTACTTTCTTTTCTTTTTTTAATATAAGCCATTCCCACAGGCGTGAGTAGATTTTTCATGTGGCACACACTTCAATCTGTGCTTTACTTAGCATATGGTTTTCTCTTTGTTCAGGTTTCCTCTTTATTTTTGTTTCATGAGTAAGGCTCATTAAAAATTTAGCTTAAAGGAAAAAAGAAAGAAAGAAAGAAAGAAAGAAAGAAAGAAAGAAAGAAAGAAAGAAAGAAAGAAAGAAAGAAAGAAAGAGAAGAAGAACAAAAATGAGTTTTTTAAGTGTATATTTATTCTTTCATTCTTCCTGATCTAATGCTATACTTTATCTTTTGGGGGACATACCTAGCATTGCTCAGGGATTACTCCTGCCTCTGTGCTCAGGTTTCATTCCTGGCAGTGCAAGGATCAAGGCAAGTATGCCAAATATGCAAGACAAGTGTCCTGCCCACTGGTACTTGCTCTTCTACCCTAATGCTATACTTATTTTTCTATCTCTTCTTTTGTTGTGTAGCATTTTTCTTGTGATATCTAGCCACATTATATTCTATTCTATTGGTGATTATACGGCACTTAACTTTTCCATTTTAATGGTCCAATGCTTGCCATGCGCCTGCACACCTGCCTTTTGACCTCACTACCTCCTCAATACCGAGTCCAGCTACTTCATCAAAGTGTGTCTATTTGCCATTTTGCCTGGCCCTTTCATTTTGAGTCTGAAAAAGAACTGATTAATAGAATCCCAGCAATTCAAAGAAGAGACCCTCAGTGGTCTGAGTTAAGAGCTATGGGAATAGGTTGGTGGGTCAGGAATATTAATACACTTAGGCGATGCATGGAAAAGGTTGCTAAGGCTTCTTTTCAAAGAAATAACGATACCTTGGATGCTGCGATATTCTACCTTTCTATGAAGTAGAAAGCGGTAGTGTGTGATGTGTTTAGGTCACAGCATGATGAAAAAAAATGACAACATTTTTCAGCCACAACTTTAATGAAGATTGGTGGAGCAAGGCTGCTTTGAAAAATGCTTTCGCTTTACTCAGAAAACAGCGCTTTGAACAATCAGTTGCATTCTTCTTGTTAGCAGGTTCACTGAATGATGCCATTGAGGTGACACTTGGCAATGGTCAGGGATTATTCCTGGCTGTTTACTCAGGGATTACTCCTGGCAAGGTTGAGGGGACTATATGTGATGCCAGGGATCAAATCTGTGTTGGTCACATGCAAGATAAGTGCCTTACCCATTCTGCCATCTTTCAGCCCTGAAAATTTTTTTGTAGTGAATGTTGCTTTCCAGATAAGATGTACTGTACTCTTCAAGTTTAAATGCATGAAAAATGGCAAAAGATGACTTCTGGTTTTCTTCCTGGTCATCTCTTCATTCTTTTTGGGTCACACCCGGTGATGTACAGGGGTTACTCCTGGCTTTGCACTCAGGAATTACTCCTGGCGGTGCTCAAGGGACCATATGGGATGCTGGGAATTGAACCCAGGTCGGCGGCGTGCAAGGCAAACGCCCTCCCCGCAGTGCTGTCACTCCAGCCCCTCATCTCTTCATTCTTAGCTCTCCTCTCTGGCATAGTAAATCCTTTATTTTTTAAGTGGATTTATAGATTAGGAATGGAAACATTTACATTTTACTTTGTACTGTGGTTGTCTTAGACATGAGAAGTTGAATGTGAAGAGAATTTTTTTTAAGTATTTTTTGCTGGGGACTCAGTTGACAATGCTCTGGGGTTACTCCTGGCTCTGTGCTCAGGGATCACTCCTGGTACTTGGCGACCATATGTGGTGCTGGGGATTGAATCTCAGTTGGTTTCAATGTGGCAAGGTCACCCGCTTTATTCTCTCCAGCCCTTCAAAATGGCATTTTTTTAAAAATCTTTTATTGATTCACCATGTGGAAAGTTACAAAGCGTTCAGGTTAAAGTCTCAGTTATACAATGCTCAAACACCCATCCCTTCACCAGTGCACATATTCCACCACCAAGAATCACGATATACCTCCCCCCTTCCCCCCACCTCCCCAGCCCCCCACCCCACAGGTGTAACTGGTAAATTTCACTTTACTTTCACTTTACTTTGATTACATTCAATATTTAAACAAAAAATTTCACTATTATTGATTTGGAGTTTCTCCCCCCTAAAGTCGGTCTGCTGAAAAGAAAGCATTTGGTAATTTGTTTTCCATTGCTGAGAATGAAGAGATATGAGGTCAGGAGGCCACACTAGCAGCAGCATAGTTTTGGATTTCTGTATTTTAGTATCAAAATGGCATTTTTGATGTAGAAATTTTGACTGTTGAGTAAGTAATTATAAATATTGTTATTTATTCAGGGCATATTCCTCATAGGATGCATAAGTATCACTAAGAGCAACAGCCTTGACATAAAAAACATAATTGGAAACAACATATTATAGAAGAAATAAAAATATAAGTATACTATAAAGTTAAAGTGCTTTGGAATCAATCACCTTTTCAAAATTATCTCAATTGTATGGATTTTTAAAATGATGAGTGTTTATAATAGGAAGTGGGAAATTTAACCCAGAAGGTCTTCAGACAAGAGAAATTTTGTTGTTGCTTTGGGCCACACTCAGTATTCAGGGATTACGACTGGAGCGATATCACAGCAGATAGGGTGTTTGCCTTGCACGCAGCCGACCCGGGTTCAATTCTTCCATTCCTCTCAAAGAGCTCGACAAGCTATCGAGAGTATTTCGCCTGTGCAGCAGAGCCTGGCAAGCTACCCATGGTGGATTCGATATGCCAAAAATAGTAACAAGTCTCACAATGGAGCCATTACTAGTGCCCCCTTGAGCAAATTGATGAACAACGAGACGACAGTGCTACAGTGCAATGGTCAAAATTTCTTATTTCGGTATTTTGCTATTATTAGCAATTATTATTATTTGATATTATTAATATATTACTGCTGTTCTTATTTTTCACTGATTTTTGTATATATCCAAAGATTATGTAAATTATATTCCCAGATAATTTTGAAGAAAATAATTAAAGAGAGTGAAGATATGGAGATTTTAGTCATAAAAATAAATTTAGAACTTTCTTAAATCTAAGTGTTCCATATTAAAAGGCAGAAAAATTACTAGATAAGTTCACTGGGGTACTGGAGATACCTGAATCTGCAAAATTTCAAAAGCAAAAAGAAAATTTTCTGAAGTTCAGAGACTAAAAACAGCAAAGAAACAAAGCAGCTACTAAGTGCATTTCGGTATAATAGCAAATCATCTAAAATTGACAACTTGAGGGACCCTCTGTGCCTAAAGACTTTGATTCCAGAGACCTAACACATTCGGGCATCCAGCGCAGCTTCTAATAGCAATGCACTGGGACTGCGAACTGGGCTGCAACTCTGTGCTGCCCGGGGGTGGATCTTTCCTCCCCACCCTGTCTTCCTGCACGGAAAATGGCGGCGGCGGCACCCACATGGCAGGCGCCATCTTCTAAGAATCCTAACCCAGAGGTATTCGGTTTTTACACTTGGGGCTCCTAGGGACTCATGGGAAGGGGGTGTAACCGGCACGCCCTCGGCCCAGATAAATTTGGAGCTGCTGAAAGTGATTTTGATTCCAGAGACTTCTTACAGCAATGCACTGGGACTGTGAGCTGGGCTATGCAATTTCTGGCAGAATTTTCCCTGGACTTTATACAGAAATCCAAAACCGCACAGACGCAGCAGCATCCGCATGACTTAATGTCTCTAATTGTCAGCAATGTGAAACAGTTCCTTTTGAACAGGTCTGACTTGGGGGGGAAACTCCAATACAGTAAGTTTTTGTTGAAATATTGAAGGTTATTAATGTAGCAGCCACCTCTCTGGACTGTGAACTAAGTAAAAGTCCCACGCCGGCCGAGAAGAGGAAATATCCCTCTTTCCAGGTTGTTTCCCATTTTCAGGGAGAAATGCGGCGTGGCGTATACCACACTATGAGGCTCGGGAAGGGGGATGGTGGGGGGAAAAAAGGGAAAAGGAAAAAGGAAAAAAAAATGAGTTATGTACTTGGAGCAGGAGCAGTGGGGCTACATATCTCTTCATTCCCAGCAATGGAAAATTAATTATCAAATGCTTCCTTGGTAATAGGGCTGTCTCTCTTGGGTGGAAACTCCAATAACCATAGTGAGTTTTGTGTTGAAATATGGAACATAATCAAAGTAAAGAGAAAATGAAGTGAAATTTATTAGTTATACAGTAGGGGGTTGGGGGTGGGGGCAGGGGTATACTTGGGGTTTTTGGTGGTGGAATATGGGCACTGGTGAAGGGATGGGTGTTTGAATATTGTATAACTGAGACATAAACCTGAGAACTTTGTAACTAATAAAATAAAATAAAATTGACAACTTGAGTCTCAAAAAGATACTAGCAAAAGAGAATGAAGCAGACAACTTATATGAAGAAATATAAAACCCAGTGCTTCTGAAATTTTATTAAAATCATCAGCTTAGAGATCCAAGAAGCTAAATAAGATGAAATATAAATTCTAAAAAAAAGAACTACACCTAAGTACATCATAGAGAAAGACAGTGAGAAAATCAAACAAGAAACTAAAACATCCAGAGGAACACTAATAAAGAAAATCTTTAAATTGTGATAGTTTATTCAAGTATACTAATAATATCTAACATTGAAAAATATTGCATTATGACATTTTGAATTCTGTGCCTCTAAAAATTTGTTTTAAATTTAATTGTACTACTATTGAGGTAATAAGGTTTGCAATAGTGAATTTTGGTAATATTTAATTTTTTTAGGCACTGTGATTGACAAAGCTCTTAACAATAGTTTCAGATATACAACATTCCAACTTCATCACACCACCATTGTCCACATTCTTCCACTGATAACCACAGTTTCCCTCCCACCCCCAACATGTCACCTTGACAATCCCATTTTTATATGAAATTATTGTGATTTGGGTCCCGTTCTTACAAAAGTCTTGACTTTCAGTAGTTTAGACATATAGATAGCCCTCCCTCTTTCACACACACATGAGCCCTCCACCTCTGACCCTGGCCCTTAAGTTGCCTTCAAACTGCCTCCTATTGCTTTTCTCTCCATCTCTCTCTTCCTTTATGGCATTTTTTTGTTCCTAATATCTAGGGTCAAGTGTTTGCCCACTTTTGATACCATCCATTCCCTTATCATGTTATTCTTTATAGCATAGATTAGTTAAAACATCAGTGTTTTTTTTTGTCGTTCTCACTTAACACAAGATCCTCCAGTTCCATCCACCTTACAGCAAATTTCATGACTTCATCCTTACTTGTGACTGCATGGTATTCCATTGTGTGTATATTGTGTATTTAAATTTAATTTTATTACTATTGAGGTAAAAAGGCTTATAACTGACTTTACAGTATTTGTTTTTATTTAGGCACTGTGACTTACAAAGTTGTTGACAATGTTATTATGTATATATCTTTATCCACACATCTGCCATTGGATATCTGGGTTGTTCCCATGTTCTGACTATTGTAAACTGCAGTGACCAGAGGTGTGCAGTTTACAATAGTCAGAGGTGGGAATATATATATATATACATATATATATCCAGAGAAATATATATATATATTCCTACCAGCAATGACTAGAGTTCCTTTTTTACCACATCCTCATCAACACAACTTTATTATCTTTTTGATACATGCCATTCTCATTTGTGTGAGATGAAATCTCATTGTTTTAATTAGAATTTCCCCAACAATAAGTGAACATCCATTTAATATATCTTGTAGCAACATGGATTTTACAATTATCTCATGTTTGCAGTACGAAGTATCCATTGGGTTGCCAACTTTGAGGAGGAAGTCTTTTCACCTCTGAAATTCAGCAAAGTAGGCTGGCTAAATATAGAACTGTAATAAATTTCTACCAACAGAAGTTCATTTCATAGATGGTAAGCAATAGATCAACATTTATGGAAATTATGTCTCATTGTGGTGAGTCTAATTCTGGTGATAGAATATAAATTGCTTCATCACTTTGCTTAGATGGTGAAAGTATTAGAATATTTCTGCTTTTCTTGCAATAGTATGGGACATAGGAATGAAAAGAGAATTAGATTATCTTAGTCAATCTCTATTTTACTGTTATTTTACAAAAATTAAACATTTTATTTTAGCCACCATGATTTACAATACTGTCAATATTATAGTCAATGCATATAACATTCCAGCCCCACCTGTCCTGTACCAGTGTCCACTTTCCTCTATCTTTGTTTCAGAGTCCCCCTTGAACTTCTCCATCCTCCAATTCCCACTCCCTTTGCCACGATAAGCCCATTTCTATAGAACCTGAGAACTGGTTTAAAGGACTGAGTTTTGCATGGTATTATTCATACATAATCACAGTTTTCCCAGAGGTAACTAAAAAGTCAAAATACTTTGTGAAACACAAAACTCCTAGCAGAGTTTTCAAGGATGAATTCTCTATTGCCTAGTACCAACAAACGGTTCTCTCAAGGGAACCAATGGGAATGAAGTAATTATTTGTCTCCTCTTTGTTTAGTTTGAAGCTTAGATGAGTGAGCTGTTCCCCAGAGTCTTCTCAATGATTATAAATTTAGAATTCCCACTGATTGCTCAGCAGTTGTAAACAAGTAACTTTGATATATCTATCTTTCTCGGTTTTGAACTGACAATTCTTCTTCCTTCTGCAATGTATCATTAAGCCTCTCAGAGACTCTGTCTGCTTCACTTTGGCTTCTAGATAAAAATGAAGAACTTGCCCATGACTCATAGCTTCAGGTATTATGTGCTAATTCCCTAAGTGGTGGAACAGGAGAATCACCTTCAGCAGTGAGATTTTGTGTGTATATATGTTGAGTCTATTCGTGTGTATATGCATATACATCGAACTATGGTGTTATAGTATAGCTTTGCTATTTGTCATTCTGAGGTCTACAGATATTACCACACGGAATTATGTTTTGGTTGAGCTTCTAATACTCTCTTGCTCTTCTTTAAACCTGCAGTGTATTATTCATTTCCCCATATTTTGTCCCAAAGTTGTAATTATATGTATCTCTATCTTCATCTCTAGTTCAAGGGTAAGTGGACTTCACCATATTCCTGAATTACAGTATAACAGCCTCCTAGCAGCATTACTGATTTGCTATTTTGTGTCTTTGCTATGTGGACAAAGTAACCAATGTAATATTTAAATTATTTCATTCATAACCTCACTTAAATCTTTCTGTGGGTGCTCAATTGCTTTGAAAATAAGGTCAAACCTTTCCATTTTGACAGAAAAACACTTACATAATTTTCCTCATAGCTAATTCTCCAAGCTCAGAGATTTCCCATGGTGATCATGCCCTGATTCTTTTTTTCATGTCCCTCAACTCTCAGAGTACTGCCCTCTCTAAATATCTAATTAGAAAGTTCATTTTTTTACTTTCATGAAGAAGACTTTTAATATTCAAAGTACATATAAAAATCCTTAAGAACAGGTCCGACTTTGGGGGAGGGAAACTCCAAACAATAATAGTGAGTTTTTTGTTGAAATATTGAATGTAATCAAAGTAAAGAGAAAGTAAACTGAAATTTATCAGCTACACAGGTGGGATGGGGGGCTGGGGTAGTGGAGGGGAGGTTTACTGTGGTTCTTGGTGATGGAATATGTGCACTGGTGAATGGATGGGTGTTCGAGCAATGTATAAGTGAGACTTAAGCTTGAAACCTTTGTAACTTTCCACATGGTGATTAAATAAAATAAATTAATTAATTAAAAAAATCCTTAAGAACAGACTTCTAATATATAATGTTTACTTAATAATATGAATTAAAATGTGTCTATTACTCAAAGTTATTTCTAAGAATTAATCTTATAGATATATCTGATGTGAAAATGTCATATACAGGTACATATACAATTTTTATATGAAAATGTCATATACATTTTTAATAAAAAATTGCTTTAAAGGGCATTAAAAGCCACACAATTTCCATCAGAGTCAGCATATTAGTTGTGAGTGACTGATTTGTGATGATAATTAGCAACACTGCACATGACTTCTGTGCCAGGAACTTAATAATGCAGGGACTGTTGCGATGAACTCCATTTAAGTGAAAGAACTGTTAGCATGCAAAAATTCCTCATGCAAATGATGAATGCTATCATGAAGACTTTTTTTATCTCCTATTATTTTTGTCACTTTTATGTGGACAAACACATGAGTAGCTTATATAAGAAGAGAGAGAAATGATACTGTTTGGATGTAAAATGTAGAAAATGAAAATTAATTGGAAATTACTGACACAAATCCTGCCTCATTTTTTTTTTTGCTTTTTTGGGTCACACCCAACGATGCTCAGGGGTTACTCCTGACTTTGCACTCAGGAATTACTCCTGGCGGTGCTTGGGGGACCATATGGGATGCCGGGGATCGAACCTGGGTCGGCCGCGTGCAAGGCAAACGCCCTACCCGCTGTGCTATCGCTCCAGCCCCCTCATTTTTTTTTAAATGGGGGAAAAAAGAGAGGGGAGATGAAGGATGATACTGTAACACAGGACATGTGTGGGGGGTTTTGCTAGTGGTGGAGTGCAAGTGTTGTAGCATTACATGAAAACCATACATGTAAAGACAAATGCAAATCTGTTAACTAAACCACAATAATAAATATAACTTTATTTATAAACATAAATTTATTCATAAATATAAATTTAAATATCAATTTAAAGCCAAAGAGTAATTTAAATAAATAGCTAAAAACTCCCTGTACCCAAAAGGAAGAATAGTGAGAAATTGCAAATGTGGAGAAGTGGAAAGAATTAAATAAAGATTAATCACAATATTACAAAGTATGTTGCTAAATCTTTCACATTTTTGGCTGATATTCTTGTTACTACTGCCTTTTCTAGAAGCAATTGCAAAGATTGGTTCCACCAAGTCTCCAAATTTTGATGTATGGGCAATACAAAAGTCTCCACTGCGTTGTCTCTTATAGAAAAATCCTTGGAGATAGAACATTAGCTAACCCTTAGAATGAGAGCCAGAGGAAAATTGAAGGAGGGGATTATAGACAATAAGCATGTCTATCACATTAAGTAGCAATTTCTGACTTATCTTTGCACTCAAATATCCTAATCTCAGATTTAAATGATGAACTCTGAATCTACTCATGCTTTAATTTGAATTTTCTGATATTTTGTAGTTTCTATGACAGAGATTTCTTGATTCTAGCTGGCCACAGAATACTTTGATGTCAGACCAAAGCTTGCCATTCCTGAGACCAAAAAATGAGCCAGAATGATTCAAAATAATGACCAGATTTGTCTAAAACCATACTATGTTCTGTGATAGACTTCTCATCCTCCCAAAATATCATCTCTCTTTCATACCCAGCAATTACAGACCATGAAGATGGGAAACCAGAGCTGTGCATCCGAGTTCATCCTCTTGGGGCTCCCCAGCTGGGCAGAGAAACAGGACCTATATTATGCCCTTTTCCTGTCCATGTACCTGACCACCGTGCTGGGGAACCTGCTCATCATCCTGCTCATCAGGCTGGACTCCCGCCTCCACACCCCCATGTACTTCTTCCTCAGCCACCTGGCTCTCACTGACGTCTCTTTCTCTTCAGTGACAGCCCCAAAGATGCTCTTCAATATGCAGACACAGAGCCAATCCATCTCCTATGCTGGGTGTGTTTCCCAGATGTATTTCTTTCTGTTTTATGCTGATATCGACAGTTTCCTTCTCACCTCCATGGCCTATGACAGGTACATGGCCATCTGCCACCCCCTCCACTACACCACCATCATAAGTCAGAGTGTGTGTTCCCTGCTGGTCATTCTATCCTGGGTCTTATCCTGTGCTAGCGCCTTTTGCCATACCCTTCTCCTTGTCCGTCTCTCCTTCTGTGGAGAAAACACTGTCCCCCACTTCTTTTGTGACCTTTCTGCCTTACTTAAGCTGTCCACCTCAGACACCACAGTCAATGAACTGGTTATCCTTACCGTGGGAGTGGCGGTCATCACTATACCATTCGTATGCATCCTGGTCTCTTATGGCCGCATTGGGGCCACCATCCTGAAGACCCCCTCCACCAAGGGGATCTATAAAGCCTTTTCCACATGTGGGTCACACCTCACTGTAGTTTCTCTCTACTATGGATCAATTATCGGACTGTACTTTTTCCCCTCATCCAATACCTCCAATGAGAAGGATGTTGCTGTTGCTGTAATGTACACTCTGGTCACACCCATGTTAAACCCCTTTATCTACAGTCTGAGGAATCGGGATATGAAAGGAGCTCTGAGAAATTTGCTAAGCAAAGCAACATTTTCCCCACGATGAACATTTTATGCCCTATAACTGCCCATCCTGCACACACAACAAGAACATTATTTCTTCTCTGAGCTCTTGTTTCATGATGAATCTTGGCATAGAACTCTGGGGATATGTTTTAGTTTGTATGATTTTCTCTGTTACTTTTCTTCTATTTTTTGTGCTATGTGAAAGGCTTATTGAAAATATGTCTTCCATATTGATTTATCTAAAATTGCCTTCAAATGATTCTTCTAAAATGTTTTTGTCTTTTGCTTATTGAGTTCACTGTCCCACACACTTTTTTCATTTTCTCTCTAGTAGTAACTTTCCATAAAATTCATTTATTTATTCATTCATTCAGTTAGGTAGTTTTTATTTATTAGTTATTTTAGTCAATCACAACCTTGATGCCCAGTTTTTTATTCTTTAAATAACAAAAAATATTTTCTGTAACTTAAAAATTGTATCTTTGTGCCTAATTTTGTAGTACATTTGATGTATTTTGTGAATGACATTAATTTCAAACAGGTTTTCTAAATTGTTTTATTTTTCAAAACAATCCTTATAGTTTATTTGTCAAGTTATAGTCATAGTGATGGTGATAGGATACATTACTGTGCTGTTTCCTTATTTTGAATGGGTTTGGCCACACTGAACCTATATGGTTTTCGTAAGATCCAAGAAAATGGAATTGGTGGACCTGGGACTGGAGTCTGGTGCCAAATTCAAACTTGACTTAATCTCCTGTGTGAGAATGGCTAACTGGTCAAAGAGTATGGTCACAGTAAAAAAAAATTATAGTAGAAATTTTTTTTATTAAGTCATTGTGAGATATGATACAAACCTTCATATTTGAATACAATCATAGAATGATCAAACACCCATCCGTCCACCAGTGCACATTCTCCACCACCAATGTCCCCAGTATACACCTCCATCCCACCCTTCCCCTGCCTCCACAGCAGACAATTTCCCCCATAATATCTCTCTACTTTTGGGCATTATGTTTTGCAATACAGATTACAGTACAAATTTTAAAACGACTTTCCTAGTGATGAGATAATTTTGGGACATCCTTCTATTTCCAATATGAGGTTCAGCCTTTCCGTGTTTGTTAAGAATGCCTATGAAGAATACTAAGAAACCCAGCTAAGACTTATATGTGGTAGCTTACTCTAAGTATGTCTGAATGAAAACCAAAAACTTCTGCCCTTAACATGCATATTGTATCCTCTGTTTTCCGTTAAAAGGGTTACTTGATACATGATTGGTAGAATTCAGAACTGAAGTCACTAAGGGGGTGTGAAGGATACAGGAGTAGGGAACAAAGGTACGGTGATCATAAAACACGGGTGGAAAGATTGCTATAGTAGAAATGTAATTTTAAATCAATTTTTTTAAAGTTATAGTAAACTATGACACATCAATAAAAATAAATTTAATTCCTTCACTGTAGCACTGTATCACTGTCGTCCTGCTCTTCATTGATTTGCTCGAGCAGGCAATAATAACGTCTCCATTGTGAGACTTGTTACCTAGCTGAGTTTATAAATGATCAAGTTTTATCTTCCATTCTGGGGAAATTACCTCTGCTCAAGGAAAATAATGACTTCAATGTTATATGCCAATGATGTGGCAAATATCTCCCTATTATGATTTGACATAGAACTGTAGCACTGTCATCCTGTTGTCCATCGATTTGCTCAAGCGGGCACCAGTAATGTCTCCATTGTGAGATTTGTTTTTACTGTTTTTTGCATATCAAAGGCCCGCAGGGCAAAGCCTGGCAAGCTCCCCATGGCATATTCAATATACCAAAAACAGTCGCAACAATTCTCACTTGGAGACGTTACTGCTGCCGCTCGAGCAAATCGATGAGGAATGGGATGACAGTGACAGTGATACAGTGACAGTTTGGGGCATATTGAATACACCATGGGTAGCTTGCCAGGTTCTGCTGATCATTCTAAGTACTCTGATTAAATGGATAAACAGAGAAAGTTCAATTTACTAGAGATAATTTAACTTGGTCAATTCAATAAACTAGAATAATTAAGTGCATTTCATTCTCACACACTTTTTTTGTGAAATCCTACGTTCTCTAGTAATACTTTAACAAATTTAGTAAAATTTTATCCAAATTTTATAAGTATTCTAAAGCGTATAATGTATAACATGTAGTAAGTATAGATTAAATTAACATGTGTGAATAGGGGCTGAAGCAATAGTTCAGTGGGCAGGGCATTTGCCTTGCACACAGCCTACCTGGTTTCAATCCCCGGGATCCCATATGGTCCCCCAGCACCTCCAGGAGTAATTCCTGAGCGCAGAGCCAGGAGTAACCCAGGAGCATCACCAGGTGTGAATCAAGAAAAGCAAATTTAAAATGTGTGTGAATATATTTAATTAATATATTATAAGTGTATATATAATAAACAAGATAGTCACACTTCAAAGAAGAGTAAAAATTCACAATCTCTAGACTAGAACAAAATTAAAAGCATTTTTAAGCCTATTTTTTTCTCTTCTTAAATGGTACCATCCTTTCCTTTCCTTTGGGAAATACATAGTATCTTTTAAATAATGTAGTATTCCATTACTTTTCCACAGGTCTTCAAATTTTTTTAATGTTAGGGTATATTGATCCTTCCATATTTTTTGTTCTACACATACATACAAATGAAATGATGCTTGACTTGTTTTTTTGTGTTTCACTATTTTACCTAGAATTTTTCTTATTCACATAATATAATATTCCACTGTTACATAAAAATACAATTTACTTTTTTATAATTTCTTTTTGCCTTAGTGTTTTGCTTTTATGAGTAATACTCTTCTACACATAGTGACATATTGCACCAATGAAAAGTATGTGTAAGTTATATACACAGAAGACTGTTAGTAGGCATGTATATATTGAACATAACTTTTACTGCTAAACTCTTTACAGAGTTGTCTTGAGAATACAATCTAAAAAGACCCCATACTGTAAATTACAGCTATATTACAGCTATATATAAATTACAGCTGGAAAATGCAACCATAGAGTTGAAAGATCAGTGGTTGCCTTAGATACAGATAGAGAAGGTTGAATACATAAAGAGAATATTTATATCAGTGAAACTATTTCATATGATCCTATCACTATAGGTACATATCAATATGCGTTTTTCAAAACCTGAATTCCATAAAAGACAAAGTGTGAACTCTAATGTAAACTATGAACTGTTATTAATAAGACATAAGTATCTGTATCATTATAACATATGCAATTTGGACTAATATGTTAATAATGGGAGAACAGGTGGGTGGGGAAAACATATAAAAATTTTGTGCTCAACTTTTGAAAGAAAGATTAAAAATGTAATTATATTAATTACTGTAGTAAAAGCTTATGATAAGATCCAACACTAATTAATGCTAAAACCCCTCAAAAAAATAGGTGTGGGAAATGCCCTCCTCAAGATAGTACTGGCCATCTTTAACAAATTGATAGCCAGTATGATTTTTAATATGAAAAGCTGAAATAAAGGCATTTCCTCTGAGATCAAGTACAAGCAAAGAAGTTTCTCCATTTTCATCCAAAATAGTATTAGGAGTGCTAGCAAACGCACAAAGGTCAAAAAAAGAAATCTAAGGAAAAATTGGAAAAGAAGTCAAATTACCACTATTTGCAGATGTCATGATTATATATATATATATATCATAAAGAGTCCAATAAAGAACTTTTAGAAACAATTAAATACAGAAAAGTAGTCAGCTAAAAATTCAACACACAAAAATATTTTGTATGCCTATGTGCAAATAATGAAGATGAAGCTATCAAAGAGTCTAATACATTCCAAATATGTCCAAAAATATCCAGTGCCTAGGAGTCAAATTCATAAAAGGAGTGAGAGACCTATGCCATGAAAACTCAAAGTCACTTTTGGAAGAGACCTTAGAAAATGAAAAATTATTTCTTGTTCATATATTGGAGGAATTACTATTGTCAAAATGATCATCCTAACTCAACTATTATGTAGATTAGATGCAATTCCTGTCCAAATTCCAGTGATATTCTTCAAGGACTTAAAATACGAAACAATGAAGGTTATATGGAATGACAAAAACAACAGAATAGAGACTGGAGAGATAGTACAGTGGGTAGAGTGCTGCTGCCTTGCATGTGGTAAACCTGGGTTCAACCCTGGAACCACATATCCCAACCTGATCCCATGAGTGATCCTTACATGCAGAGCCAAGAGTGAGCCATGAGCACCACTGGGTGTGCCACCCCCACAAAAAAGACCACTCTACTAGCCAAAGCCATACTGAGGTATAAGAAGCTGGGTGATATCTCTATATAACTGAAACTATATTATAAACCTATGATAATCAAAATAGCACTGGTTCTGTTATAAGGACAGATTCTAACCCTACCAATGGGTTAGAATTGAGTACCCAAAGAAAAAAACCCAAATCTGTGGTCGTATAATTTTCAACAAAGGAGCTGTATATATTAAGTGGAATAAAGATATCCTGTTTAGCAAGTGGTATTGGGAAAAGTGAAAACCACATGTTAAAAAATGAAGTTGAATCCGTATCTCACAATGTATACAAGTGGATCACAGACCTTGAGATCAGACCAAAATTTATCAAATATACTGTGGAAAAATACGGCCAGAATACTCCAAGAGTTATATCACAAGGTCTTTTCAATGACATGATTTTACTCGTAATGGCAACAATGGCAAAAATAAATAAATGGAACTACATCAAATTAAAGAGCTTCTTCATGGGGAAAAAAAAAAGGCTAACACTATATGACAGTCAGCTGAATGGGAGAGAATATTTGCACTCAGCACACCACACAAAGTGTTAAATTCAAGGTACACACAAAGATCAACAACAACCTCAGGGCCTGAGTAGCACTGCAGTCCTGAGCCCTGGCTTGGAACTGTCAACTCTGTCCAACCAGACTCCTGAGCATCACTAAGGACGACACATTTGTTTTGTTTTGTTTTTTTAATTATAATTTTTTCACTCATACAAATAGTTATTTTTCCTGTCTAATACAAAGACTCTGCATGTTATCATCTCATATTCATGTTTTCATCTCATCACTATTAAAAATAAACTAATTTTAGTCCTTTTCTCCCCAGGGTCTCAGGAATGAATCTCAAACAATCCCACAGTGTTTCACAATGCGTATCCATGGACAGTAAAAGAGGCACGTTCTCTCTTTTTAAACAATTAATCAACTAATTAATTAACTTTTATTTATTTATTTATTTATTGACTCACCATGAGATAGTTATGAAGCTTTCATGTTTGCGTTTCAATTGTACAATGATGGAACACCCGTCCCTCCACCCTTGCACATTTTTCATCACCAATGTCCCTAGTATCTGCCCCCGTTCCAACCCTCCCCTTACCTCTGTGGCAGCCAATTTCCCCCATACTCTCTCTCTCCTTTCGGGCATTATGGTTTGCAATAAAGATACTGAGAGGCCATCACATTTGGTTCTTTATCTACTGTCAGCACACATGTACCATCCCGAACAATCCCTCCAACCATGATTAACTTAGCGATCCCTTCACTATTCCAGCTGCCTTCTCCCCCAGCTCACGTGGAGCAATATTCCTGGCCCTTGTATCTACTGTCCTTGGGTGTCAGTCTCATATTATATTATTTTATATGAAGAGGCACATTCTCAATCAAGATGCCCTCATTTTTTCAGTAGAGTAGAAAAAGTGCTTGTTTAGACCATCATTGCCATATCTGGGGAAGAGTTCTGTGAATTTCCCCTGATGATTAAAAAATGAATAATGTTAAATTGGAAGATTTCAGCTCAAAGCCTAAAATAGTGGGTTACAAAGGATTATGGGGCAGGAGCTGAAAATATAATATTCATTGAATTGCTTCCCCGATACCCTAGTATACATCAGAAATGCTTTTGAAAGCACCAAGCTCACAGCAATATGAACTTTATATCACCTTTCTCCAAAGATGAATTCTCTGTGGCTTCCACAACAACCAGTTCTCCAAGGGAACCAGAGGGAACCAAATGATTATTCCCTCAGCCTGTGTCTAATTTGGAGTCAAAATGGGGATTTATCCCCCAGGTTGTCTCCATGGCTCTAAAGTTGGAGGCAACACTGATTGTTCAGAAGTTGTAAGCAAGTGTACCTAAATAAATGTATCTTAATTGGTTTTGAGCTGACACTGCTCCATAATGAAAAGCATCTCTAAGACTCTTAGATGCTCCATCCACTTCACTGGACTCTGGAAAGATATGGGAGGATTTTCTGAGCCTAAGAACTGAAGGTACAATATACTCATGAGTTATTGCCTTTAACTGGAGGGAAAATGTTTTTTATGTTAACTTGGTATACAGAATTTCAACATAATAGCTTTTAGGTTAAAATTCTGTATAGACTTGTCTAAAACTATGTTCTGTTATATAATATTGCTCATTCTTTCAAATTATAATCTATTTTTTCTCCAAGAAATGAGAAGACCATGAGATGGAAAATCATAGTTGTGCATCCGAGTTCCTGCTCTTGGGTCTCCCCAGCTGGACAGAGAAACAGGACCTATATTACGCCCTTTTCCTGTCCATGTATCTGACCACCGTGCTGGGGAACCTGCTCATCATCCTGCTCATCAGGCTGGACTCCCACCTCCACACCCCCATGTACTTCTTCCTCAGCCACCTGGCTCTCACTGACGTCTCTTTCTCTTCAGTGATAGCCCCAAAGATGCTCTTTAATATGCAGACACAGAGCCAATCCATCTCTTATGCTGGGTGTGTTTCCCAGATGTATTTCTTTGTATTTTATGCTGATATCGACAGCCTCCTTCTCACGTCCATGGCCTATGACAGGTACGTGGCCATCTGTCACCCCCTCCACTACACCACCATCATGAGTCAGAACCTGTGTATCCTGCTGGTCACTGTGTCCTGGGTTCTATCCTGTGCTAATGCCCTTCTCCATACCCTGCTTCTGATCCGGCTCTCTTTCTGTGGAGACAACGTTGTCCCCCACTACTTCTGTGACCTCTCTGCCTTACTTAAGCTGTCCACCTCAGACACCACAGTCAATGAACTGGCTATCTTCACTGTGGGCACAGTCGTGATCACTGTACCGTTCATATGCATCCTGGTCTCTTACGGTCGCATTGGGGCCACCATCCTGAAGACCCCCTCTGCAAAGGGAAGATTCAAAGCCTTTTCCACATGTGGGTCACACCTCACTGTAGTTTCTCTCTACTATGGATCGATTATTGGACTCTACTTTATTCCCTCATCCAATCACTCTAATAACAAGGATGTCATAGTTGCTATATTGTACACCTTTGTTACTCCCATGTTAAACCCTTTTATCTACAGCCTGAGGAATCGAGATATGAAAGGAGCACTAAGAAACATTTTCAGTAGAGCAATATTTCCACAACAGTGAGAATTTTATGTACTGTAACTTTATATAAGGTCTACACCTTCCTGCACAAACAACAGAAAGGTTATTTCTTTCCTGAATTATTGTTCCTTAGTAAAACCTAGTATGGCAATCTATCATCCACTATGCTTCAGTTTTCTTATGGTCTTTATTTAGTATTCTTATTTTTGTGTGATAAAAAATGCTTCTTAAATGTATACATTTCAGGGAACTGTAGAGTTAGTATAGTGGATAGGGAATTTGCCTTGCACAGGGCATGAGGCTGCCTTGATCTCCAGCATCCCATATGGTCCTCCCAGCACTGCCAAGTGCCAGGAGTAACCCCTGAGCACTGTGTATGAATATATATATATATACTTATATATATATGTGTGTGTGTGTGTGTGTCAAATGAATCATCCTAAGATTTTTCCTTTCACATGCTTCCCTTGACCTACAATATTTTTAATTTTGTAGATATATTTTTCAATTACATTTATATGGATATTTATTTTGTTGGGAAGTTTATTATCTAATTATTTATTTTAGTTAACCCATATTTATCTTGCGAAGATTTTCTTTTGCAAAACATCAACAACCCTTTCCTATAGTTTAGGGTGGGGTCATTTAAAGGTGTATGTTGCCCAGGTATATTCATAGTGATGGTGATAGGTTACATTAATTTTTCTTAGCTTGAGTGGGCTTGGCCAAGCATTGAATTGATATAGTTTGTGGAAAAACATCTCAGGATTCACCTAGGCAACTACCTGACACATCGTGAATAATTTCAGATTAAAAATCATTTCACTCTGAATTTTTAAGCTTTATTTCATTGTCATTGAATCTATGATGCGGCAGTCGCCTGGTTTGTAATTTTGCAGGGGTGAGGGAAGGCAGAATTGGGCCACATCTAGCAGTTCTCAGAGCTTACCCCTGGCTCTGTGCTCAGTAATCACTCTCCTGTAAGGCTCAGTGGGTCATATGAATGGTGGGGATCAAACCTAGGTTGACAGCATGCAAGGTAAGTGACTTATTCACTGTAAAATTGCTCTCGCACTGTGTATGTAATCGAGAGAAATGTCTCTTCCTCTCGGGAAACTTTTGGAATCTTCTCAATAATCCTAATATACTAAATTTCCTTTAGGAAGTGCTATGGTATGTGTGTGGGGTGATTTATCATGTTGACTTTCTGTATGAATTTTTAACTTCATACATTTTTTTAATTTGTGGACTTGAAAAAAAAAGTCCCAGGATAATGAAATTGTAGGACTGGTGCAGGCAACTGGTGGCAAAACTCTTTGTGTCTGAGGAAGGCTAAATGGTTCAGGTACTAGAGTGAGAGATGGGATTTTAAAGTCACTTTCCAATTGTGATGCAATTGATGGTGATCATTCCATGCCTAAACGGGGGGTCAGCCTTTCAAGATATGAAGTTATATTCATAGGAATAGGTAGCATGGTAGCACTGTCGTCCCTTTGCTCATCAATTTGCTCAAGCAGGCACCAGTAATGTCTCCATTGAGAGATTCGTTGTTAATATTTTTGGCATATCTAATACACCACGGGTAACTTGTCAGGCTCTGCCATGAGTGGCGGGATATTCTCCGAAGCTTGCCAGGCTCTCCTAGAGGGACAGAGGGATCGAACCTGGGTCAGCCACGTGCAAAGCGAACGTTCCACTGTTCTATCTCATAGGAATATAGGAAGGAATAATATCAAGAAGATCAGGTAGGAATTCAGGATAGCTTAGATTGTATTAAAATATATATACATATATATATATGCTTCTGCCCATGCTATGTGAATATAGAATATTATGTCTCTCTTCAGCTCTTGGGAACTTATCTCTGCTCAAGGAAAACACGAGAAAATGGCATTATCATATGGCAATCATGTGACAAATACATCCCTCTTATTATTATTTTTAACCTGATTAATTGGTAAAGAGAAGGAAGATCATTTTCAGAGAGGCAATTTAAATTTGCCTATATCCTAAACTAGCAATATATGGTGAATATGGGACTCAAATTACATATATATGTGAGATACCTGCAGAGTGGGGAGTGGTCAGGACCTGAAGGTGCGGCGGCCGAAAGGTGCCAAGCGTGGGTGGGGACGTCAGGGCGAGCCCCAAACCTCGGGCAGGGGGCAGGGAGAGAGTTTGTATAATTTTCTCTGTTACTTTTCTTCTCTTTTTTGTGCTATGTGAAAGGTTTATTGAAAATATGTCTTCCATATTGATTTATCTAAAATTGCCTTCCAAATGATTCTTCTAAAATGTTTTGTCCTTTGCTTGTTGTGTTCACTGTCCCACAAACTTTTTCATTTTCTCTGTGGTTGCAACCTTCCACAAAATTTATTTATTTATTCATTCACTCAGTTGGGTAGTTTTAATTTATTAGTTATTTTAGTCAATCACAACCTTGATGTCCAGTTTTTTATTCCTTAAATAACAAAAAAATATTTTCTGTAACTGAAAAATTGTATCTTTGTGCCTAATTTTGAAGTACATTTGATGTATTTTGTGAATGACATTAATTTCAAACAGGTTTTCTAAATTGTTTTATTTTTAAAACAATCCTTATAGTTTATTTGTCAAGTTATAGTCATAGTGATGGTGATAGGATATATTACTGTGCTGTTTCCTTATTTTGAGTGGGCTTGGCCACGCTGAACCTATATGGTTTTCCTAAGGTCCAAGAAAATGGATGTGGTGGACCTGGGACTGGAGTCTGGTGCCGAATTCAAACTTGATTTAATCTCCTGTGTGAGAATGGCTAACTGGTCAAAGAGTATGGTCACAGTAAAAAAAAATTATAGTAGAAATTTTTTTTATTGAGTCATTGTGAGATATGATACAATCCTTCATATTTGAATTACAATCATAGGATGATCAAACACCCATCCGTCCACCACTACACATTATCCACCACCAATGTCCCCAGTATGCCCCTCCATCCCACACTCCCCCTGCCTCCATGGCAGACAATTTCCCCCATACTCTCTCTCTCTCTCTCTCTCTACTTTTGGGCATTATGGTTTGCAATACAGATTACAGTAGAAATTTTAAAGTGACTTTCCTAGTGATAAGATAATTTTGGGAGATACTTCTATTTCCAATATGAGGTTCAGCCTTTCAGTGTTTGTTAAGAATGCCTATGAAGAATACTAAGAAACCCAGGAAGACTTACATGTGGTAGTTTACTCTAAGTATGTCTGAATGAAAACCAAAAACTTCTGCCCCTAATACAAGCATATTGTATCCTCTGTTTTCCGTTAAAAGGGTTACGTGATACATGATCTGTAAAATTCAGAACTGAAGTGACTAAGGGGGTGTGAAGGATACAGGAGCAGGGAACAAAGGTACGGTGATCTTAAAACACGGGTGGAAAGATTGCTATAGTACAAATGTAATATTAAATCAATTATTTTAAAGTTATAGTAAACTATGACACATCAATAAAAATAAATTTAATTCCTTCACTGTAGCACTATAGCACTGTCATTCTGTTGTTCATTGATTTGCTGGAGCAGGCACCAGTAACGTCTCCATTGTGAGACTTGTTACCTAGCTGAGTTTATCAATGATCAAGTTTTATCTTCCACTCTGGGGAAATTGCTTCTGTTCAAGGAAAATAATGACTTCAATGTTATATGCCAATGATGTGGCAAATATCTCCCTATTATTATTTGACATACCACGGTAGCACTGTCGTCCTGTTGTCCATCTATTTGCTCAAGCGGGCACCAATAATGTCTCCATTGTGAGATTTGTTGTTACTGTTTTTGGCATATCAAATGCCCGCAGGGCAGAGCCTGGCAAGCTCCCCGTGGCATATTCAATATGCCAAAAACAGTCGCAACAATTCTAACTTGGAGACCTTACTTGTGCCCGCTCGAGCAAATCGATGAGCAATGGGATGACAGTGACAGTGATACAGTGACAGTTTGGGGCATATCGAATACACCATGGGTAGCTTGCCAGGTTCTGCTGATCATTCTAAGTACGCTGATTAAATAGATAAACAGAGAAAGTTCAATTTACTAGAGAGAATTTAACTTGGTCAATTCAATAAACTAGAATAATTAAGTGCATTTCATTCTCACACACTTTTTTTGTAAAATCCTACGTTCTTTAATAATATTTTAACAAATTTAGTAAAATTTTATTCAAATTTTATAAGTATTCTAAAGCGTACAGTGTATAACATGTGGTAAGTATAGATTAAATTAACATGTTTGAATAGGGGCTGAAGCAATAGTTCAGTGGGCAGGGCATTTGCCTTGCACACGGCCGACCTGGTTTCAATCCCCGGGATCCCATATGGTCCCCCAGCACCTCCAGGAGTAATTCCTGAGTGCAGAGCCAGGAGTAAACCCAGAGCATCAACAGGTGTGAACCAAGAAAAGCAAATTTAAAATGTGTGTGAATATATTTAGATAATACATTATATATATGTGTATATATAATAAACAAGATAGTCACACTTCAAAGAAGAGTAAAAATTCACAATCTCTAGACTAGAACAAAACTAAAAGCATTTTTAAGCCCATTTTTTCCCTCTTCTTAAATGGTACCATCCTTTCCTTTCTTTTGGGAAATACATGGTATCTTTTAAATAATGTACTATTCCATTACTTTTTCACAGGTCTTCAGATTTTTTTTAATGTTAGAGTATATTGATCCTTCCATATTTTTTGTTCTACACATACATACAAATGAAATGATGCTTCACATTTTTTGTGTGTTTCACTTTTTTACCTAGGATTTTTCTTATTCACATAATATAATATTCCACTGTTAGATAAAAATACACTTTATGTTTTTATAATTTCTTTTTGCTTTAGTGTTTTGCTTTTATGAGTATACTCCTTTATACATAGTGACATATTGCACGCATGAAAAGTATGTATAAATTATATTCACAGAAGACTGTTAGTAGGCATGTATATATTTAACATAACTATTACAGCTAAACTCTTTACAGAGTTTTCTTGAGAATACAATCTAAAAAGACCCCATACTGTAAATTATAACTATATGGCTTCTGGAAAATGCAACCATAGAAAGAGTCGAAAGATCAGTGGTTGCCTCAGATACAGATAGAGAAAGTTGAATACATAAAGAGAATATTTAGATCAGTGACACTATTTTGTATGATCCTATGACTATAGGTACATATCAATATACATTTTTCAAAACCTGAATTCCATAAAAGACAAAGTGTGAACTCTAATGTAAACTATAAACTGTTATTAATAATACATCAGTATCTGTGTCATTAGAACATGTACAATTTGGACTAATATGTTAATAATGGGAGAACAGGTGAGGTGGGTAAAAGATATGAAAATTTTGAACTCAACTTTTGAAAGAAAGATTAAAAATGTAATCATATTAATTACTGTAGTAAAAGCTTTGGACAAGATCCAAAACTAATTAATGCTAAAAGCCCTCAAAAAAAATAGGTGTGGGAAATGCCCTCCTCAAGATAGTACTGGCCATCTTTAACAAATTGATAGCCAGTATGATTTTTAATATGAAAAGCTGAAATAAAAGCATTTCCTCTGAGATCAAGTACAAGCAAAGAAGTTTCTTAATTTTCATCCAATTAGCATTAGGAGTGCTAGCAAACGCACAAAGGTTAAAAAAAGAAATCTAAGGAAAAATTGGAAAAGAAGTCAAATTACCACTATTTGCAGATGTCATGATTATATATACATATGAATCATAAAGAGTCCAATAAAGAACTCTCAGAAACAATTTAATACAGAAATGTAGTCAGCTAAAAATTCAACACACAAAAATATGTTTTATGCCTATGTGCAAATAATGAAGATGAAGCTATCAAAGAGTCTAATACATTCAAAATGTGTCCAAAAATATCCAGTGCCTAGGAGTCAAATTCATAAAAGAAGTGAGAGACCTATATCATGAAAACTCAAAGTCACTTTTGGAAGAGACCTTAGAAAATGAAAAATTATTCCTTGTTCATATATTGGAGGAATTACTATTGTCAAAATGATCATCCTAACTCAACTATTATGTAGATTCGATGCAATTCCTGTCCAAATTCCAGTGATATTCTTCAAGGACTTAAAATACGAAACAATGAAGGTAATGAAGGTTGTATGGAATGACGAAACAACAGAATAGGGACTGGAGAGATAGTACAGTGGGTAGAGTGCTGTTGCCTTGCATGTGGCCAATCTGGGTTCACCCTGGAACCACATATCCCAACCTTATCCGGACCCAACCTGATTCCATGAGTGTTCCTTACGTGCAGAGCCAAGAGTGAGCCATGAGCACCACTGGGTGTGCCACCCCCACAAAAAAGACCACTCTAGTAGCCAAAGCCATACTGAGATATAAGAAGCTGGGTGATATCTCTATATAACTGAAACTATATTATAAACCTATGATAATCAAAATAGCACTGGTTCTGTTATAAGGACAGATTCTAACCCTACCAATGGGTTAGAATTGAGTACCCAAAGAAAAAAACCCAAATCTGTGGTCATATAATTTTCAACAAAGGAGCTGTATATATTAAGTGGAATAAAGATATCCTGTTTAGCAAGTGGTATTGGGAAAAGTGAAAACCACATGTTAAAAAATGAAGTTGAATCCGTATCTCACAATTTATACAAGTGGATCACAGACCTTGAGATCAGACCAAAATTTATCAAATATACTGTGGAAAAATACGGCCAGAATACTCCAAGAGTTATATCACAAGGTCTTTTCAATGACATGATTTTACTCGTAAAGGCAACAATAGCAAAAATAAATAAATGGAACTACATCAAATTAAAGAGCTTCTTCATGGGGAAAAAAAACCAAAGGCTAACGCTATATGACAGTCAGCTGAATGGGAGAGAATATTTGCACTCAGCACACCACACAAAGTGTTAAATTCAGGATATCTACAGCACTCACAAAGATCAACAACAACAACAATAAAATCCAAAAACCTTATCAAATATGGAGAGAGAAGACAGACACTTCTATAAATGAGACCTATAGATGACTAGTAGATGTAGATAAAAGTGCATCTAATGTTATCTGTGAAATCTAAAACATGATTATGTGACAGTGAGCCATCATCTCACAGCAGTGAGAAGGAAATGCATTTTTTAAAAGTGAAAAACAATCTGTATTGTCAGGGAACTTGGTGGAAAAGAAAAACTCATTTATCACTGGTGAAACTGTTGTCTGGTTGGGCCCTTGTGGAAACAGTATGGAGATTTATTAGAACTGAACTGAACTTCCATATGACCCAGAAATTCCACTAGCTTCCATCTAGAGTGATGAAGATAGGAAGCAAGGGAGAAGGATGGTAAAGCGATGCAGTGTACTCAAATCTTGCATCTAGCAAATTCATTCACAACTAACTCAAATAAAAATCGTCCTGAAACTTCCTTTGTTTTCATATTAAAGCTAATTATTCAGGGGTGGTATCACTGTATCACACTGTATCACTGTCATGCCATTGCTCATCGATTTGCTCAAGCGGGCACCAGTAACATCTCCATTCATCCCTGTCCCATTCAGGGGAATCAGGCCCATTATTGTTACTGTTTTTGGCATATCAAGTTCGCCACAAGTAGTTTGCGAGGCGCTGCACTGTGAGATTTTGCATCGCTCTCTTCCAGGAGCTTTGTTTTACAGTCTCAAGATCTTGGCTGTTGATGAGATTACATGGCACTGGGGGCAGTTTGTGGGTGTGACTGCCAATCTACTGACAAACTGGGGATCTGGGGGGAGGAGGCGCAGTCCTAATCTGAGCAGGCTTAGAGATCTCAGCCACGGGTCCCGCATGCCTGGGTTCCTCTGTCGGTTCCTTCATGCATGAGGCACATCCAAGCATGTGAAGAGTGGTCTTGAACATGGTTGGGTTTGGGAGGTTGTCGGTTGCTGGGGCTCTGCTTGGGGCGAGGAAGGAAACTGAACCCAACCCCTCTGAAGGGGTCCTAGTGAAGACAGCCTGGTACGGGGGCAGGGGGTTCTGGAGTGGTATCAACGGAAATGGTAACATAATATACTTACCCTGAAAAGAATACATTCTTCAAATTAAAATCTCTCGAAAGAGTTAAATTGGTCATTTTCTGACTTTTCTAAAACTTTGGGATCAAAGAAGTGAAAAACAAGAACATTTGCAAGTCATATACTAAATAAAAATAAAAATAGAGTGACTTGGGGCTGGAGGAATAACAGAGGGGGTAAGGCGCTTGCCTTGCACCCAGCCAACCCAGGTTCGATTCCCAGCATCCCATATGGTCCCCTGTGCACCGCTGGTAGTGATTCCTAAGTGCAGAGCCAGGAGTAACCCCTGTGCATCGCCTGGTGTGACCCAAAAAAGCAATATATATATATATATATATATATATATATATATATATATATATATATATTGACTTGAAGAGAGTTACAGGGGTTAGGGTGTACATCTAGCCCATGCCTGACCCAAACTCAATCCCCTCTGGGATTCTAGAGTCTCTGGACATGACCCCAGAGACCCTGAGCACTGCAGTCGGGGCCCTGGTAGTCTCCGGCACCGCAGGGCCTGAGTAGCACTACAGTCCTGAGCCCTGGCTTGGAACTGTCAACTCTGTCCAACCAGACTCCTGAGCATCACTAAGGACGACACATTTGTTTTGTTTTGTTTTTTTAATTATAATTTTTTTCACTCATACGAATAGTTATTTTTCCAGTCTAATATAATGACTCTGCATGTTATCATCTCATATTCATGTTTTCATCTCATCACTATTAAAAATAAACTAATTTTAGTGCATTTCTCCCCAGGGCCTCAGGAATGAATCTCCAACAATCCCACAGTGTTTCACAATGCGTATCCATGGACAGTAAAAGAGGCACGTTCTCTCTTTTTAAACAATTAATCAACTAAATAATTAACTAACTTTATTTATTTATTTATTTGTATCTCACCATGAGATACAGTTATGAAGCTTTCATGTTTGAGTTGCAATTGTAAAATGATGGAACACCCATCCATCCAGCCTTGCACATTTTTCATCACCAATATCCCTAGTATCTGCCCCCTTTCCAGCCCTCCCCTTACCTCTGTGGCAGACAATTTCCCCCATACTCTCTCTCTCCTTTCGGGCATTATGGTTCACAATACAGATACTGAGAGGCCATCACATTTGGTTCTTTATCTACTGTCAGCACACATGTGCCATCCCGAACAATCCCTCCAACCATGATTAACTTAGCGATCCCTTCCCTATTCCAGCTGCCTTCTCCCCCAGCTCATGTGGAGCAATATTCCTGGCCCTTGTATCTACTGTACTTGGGTGTCAGTCTCATATTATAATATTTTATATGAAGAGGCACATTCTCAATCAAGATGCCCTCATTTTTTCAGTAGAGTAGAAAAAGCTTGTTTAGACCATCATTGCCATATCTGGGGAAAAGAGTTCTGTGAATTTCCCCTGATGATTAAAAAATGAATAATGTTAAATTGGTAGATTTCAGCTCAAAGCCTAAAATAGTAGGTTACAAAGAATTATGGGGCTCGAGCTGAAAATATAATATTCAATGAATTGCTTCCCCAATACCCTAGTATACATCAGAAATGCTTTTGAAAGCACCAAGCTCACAGCAATATGAACTTTATATCACCTTTCTCCAAAGATGAATTCTCTGTGGCTTCCACAACAACCAGTTCTCCAAGGGAACCAGAGGGAACCAAATGATTATTCCCTCAGCCTGTGTCTAATTTGGAGTCAAAATGGGGATTTATCCCCCAGGTTGTTTCCATGGCTCTAAAGTTAGAGACGACACTGATTGTTCAGAAGTTGTAAGCAAGTGTACCTAAATAAATGTATCTTAATTGGTTTTGAGCTGATGCTGCTCTCTAAGCTCTCTAAGCTGACAAAGCATCTCTAAGACTCTTAGATGCTCCATCAACTTCACTGGACTCTGGAGAGATATGGGAGGATTTTCTGAGCCTAAGAACTGAAGGTACAATATACTCATGAGTTATTGCCTTTAACTAGAGGGAAAATGTTTTTTTATGTTAACTTGTTATACAGAATTTCAAAATAATAGCTTTTAGGTTAAAATTCACAGACTTGTCTAAAACTATGTTCTGTTATATATTTCTCATCTTTCAGATTATAATCTATTTTTTTCTCCAAGAAATGAGAAGACCATGAGATGGACAATCAGAGCTGTGCATCCGAGTTCCTCCTCTTGGGGCTCCCCAGCTGGACAGAGAAACAGGACCTATATTATGCCCTTTTCCTATCCATGTACCTGACCACAGTGCTGGGGAACCTGCTCATCATCCTGCTCATCAGGCTGGACTCCCGCCTCCACACCCCCATGTACTTCTTCCTCAGCCACCTGGCTCTCACTGACGTCTCTTTCTCTTCAGTGATAGCCCCAAAGATGCTCTTCAATATGCAGACACAGAGCCAATCCATCTCTTATGCTGGTTGTGTTTCCCAGATGTATTTCTTTGTATTTTTTGGAGATATTGACAGCCTCCTTCTCACCTCTATGGCCTATGACAGGTACGTGGCCATCTGTCACCCCCTCCACTACACCACCATCATGAGTCAGAACCTGTGTATCCTGCTGGTCACTGTGTCCTGGGTTCTATCCTGTGCTAGTGCCCTTTCCCATACCCTGCTTCTGATCCGGCTCTCTTTCTGTGGAGACTATGTTGTCCCCCACTTCTTCTGTGACCTCTCTGCCTTACTTAAGCTGTCCACCTCAGACACCACAGTCAATGACCTGGCTATCTTCACTGTGGGCACAGTCGTGATCACTGTACCGTTCATATGCATCCTGGTCTCTTACGGTCGCATTGGGGCCACCATCCTGAAGACCCCCTCTGCAAAGGGAATATTCAAAGCCTTTTCCACATGTGGGTCACACCTCACTGTAGTTTCTCTCTACTATGGGTCAATTATTGGACTCTACTTTTTTCCCTCATCCAATCACTCTAATAACAAGGATGTCATAGTTGCTATATTGTACACCTTTGTTACTCCCATGTTGAACCCTTTTATCTACAGCCTGAGGAATCGAGATATGAAAGGAGCACTAAGAAACATTTTCAGTAGAGCAATATTTCCACCACAGTGAGAATTTTATGTACTGTAACTTTATATAAGGTCTACACCTTCCTGCACAAGCAACAGGAAGGTTATTTCTTTCCTGAATTATTGTTCCTTAGTAATAAACCTAGTATGGCAATCTTTCATCCATTATGCTTTAGTTTTCATATGGTCTTTATTTAGTATTCTTATTTTTGCGTGATAAAAAATGCTTCTTAAATACATACATTTCAGGGAACTGTAGAGTTAGTATAATGGGTAGGGCATTTGCCTTGCATGGGGCATGAGGCTGCCTTGATCTCCAGCATCCCATATGGTCCTCCCAGCACTGCCAACTGCCAGGAGTAACCCCTGAGCACTGTGTATGAATTTATATATATATATGTGTGTGTGTGTGTGTGTGTGTGTGTGTGTGTGTGTGTGTGTATGTGTGTGTATGTGTATCTGTGTCAAATAAATCGTCCTAAGATTTTTCCTTTCACATTGCTTCCCTTGACCTACAATCTTTTTAATTTTGTAGATAGATTTTTCAATTACATTTATATGGATATTTATTTTGTTGGGAAGTTTATTATCTAATTATTTATTTTAGTTAACCCGTATTTATCTTGCCAAGATTTTCTTTTGCAAAACATCAACAACGCTTTCCTATAGTTTAGTGTGGGGGCATTTACAGGGGTTGTTGCCCAGATATATTCGTAGTGATGGTGATAGGATACATTATCTTTTCTTAATTTGAGTGGGCTTTGCCAAGCATTGAATTGATATAGTTTGTGGAAAAACATCTCAGGATTCACCTAGGCAACTACCTGACACATCATGAATAATTTCAGATTAAAAATCATTTCACTCCGAATTTTTAAGCTTTATTTCATTGTCATTGAATCTATGATGCGGCAATTGCCTGGTTTGTAATTTTGCAGGGGTGAGGAAAGGCAAAATTGGGCCACACCTGGCAGTGCTCAGAGCTTACCCTTGGCTCTGTGCTCAGGGATCACTCCTGTAAGGCTCAGTTGGTCATATGAATAGTGGGGATCAAACCTAGGTCGACAGCATGCAAGGCAAGTGACCTATTCACTGTACAATTGCTCTCACACTGTGTATGTAATCAAGAGAAATGTCTCTTCCCTCTCGGGAAGCTACTGGAAACTTCTCAATGATCCTAATATACTAAAATTCCTTTAGAAAGTGCTATGGTATGTGTGTGGAATAATTTATCATGTTGACTTTCTGTATGAATTTTTAACTTCATACATTTTTTTAATTTGTGGACTTGAAAAATAAGTCCCAGGATAATGAAATTGTAGGATTGCTGCAGACAACTGGTGGTGAACTCAAACTCTTTTGGGTCCCTTTGTGTCTGAGGAAGGCTAAATGGTTCAGGTACTAGAGTGAGAGATGGGATTTTAAAGTCACTTTCCAATTGTGATGCGATTGATGGTGATCATTCCATGCCTAAACGGGGGGGTCAGCCTTTCAAGATATGAGGTTATATTCATAGGAATAGGTAGCATGGTAGCACTGTCGTCCGTTTGCTCATTAATTTGCTCAAGCAGGCACCAGTAATTTCTCCATTGTGGGACTTGTTGTTAATGTTTTTGGCGTATCGATATGCCACAGATAACTTGCAAGGCTCTTTCATGGGGCCGGGATATTCTCCGGAGCTTGCCAGGCTCTCCTAGAGGGACAGAGGGATCGAACCTGGGTCAGCCACATGCAAAGAAAAAGTTCCACTGTGCTATCGCATAGGAATATAGGAAGAAATAATATCAAGAAGTTCAGGTAGGAATTCAGGATAGTTTAGATTGTATTAAAATATCGGGCCGGAGCGATAGCACAGCGGGTAGGGCGTTTGCCTTGCACTCGGCCGACCCGGGTTCGATCCCCGGCATCCCATATGGTCCCCCAAGCACCGCCAGGAGTAACTCCTGAGTGCAAAGCCAGGAGTAACCTCTGAGCATCGCTGGGTGTGACCCAAAAAGCAAAAAAAAAAAAAATATACATACATACATATACACTTCTGCCCATGCTACATGAATATAGAATATTATGTCTCTCTTCAGCTCTTGGGAACTTATTTCTGCTCAAAGAAAACACAAAAAAATGGCATTATCATATGGCAATAATGTGACAAATACATTCCTCTTATTATTATTTTTAACCTGATTAATTGGTAAAGAGAAGGAAGATCATTTTCAGAGAGGCAATTTAAATTTGCCTATCCCCTAAACTAGCAATATAGGGTGTGAATATGGGACTCAAAGTACATATGTGAGATAAAATCCTAAATTTGTTAAGTAACAAATATTTTACAAACTCGAGAAATAATTTCACATTTAGTGAAGTTTATTCAAATGTTTGTAAATATTGAAAAACTTCTAAACAATATAGCTAACATTAAGAATATAGTGTAATTAAAAATTTGTGAATATATTTAGATAAATAATATGCTAATGTATAATATATAATAAATTTGACATAGTCACACTTCAAAGAATAGAACCAAAAATTTTTCATTCACAGTGATTCTCTCACTTAGGGTTAATTAGTATAAAACAAATACTATTTCTATGTCCCCTTTTCCCCTCCTCATCAGTATCTTTGTCTTTGTCTCTTCTTGGAAGTATGCAGTACTTTTGTTATATTTAATATTTTTAGCATTCTTATACTTTTCTTAAAAAGTTTTAAAAAGAAAAATATTGGTGTATATTGATATTTCCATTTTTTTCCATCTGCTTGTAGTCTAGCATTTTCTTTGTGAAATTTATCCATGTTATACAAAACAAGTTATCTTTACTCTTTTCCATGGTTGACTTTTGTTTTTCAGTCATTTACATTTATAAGCAATGTTTCTTATACTAATTCTTAGTCATCATCAGATCTATTGAAATCTGAAAAATATGTTGAATTTTATACACAGAAGAATAATTACTGGGTTGTATGTATGTATATATTGAACTTAAATTTTATTGCTAAGCTCTTCTCTAATACTCTTATGAAGGCAGTTTGAAAAGCCTGAAAATACCAAGTAGATGATATTCTGGAACTGCAGAGACAGCAGAGAAAACATTGGTTTCCAGGGTTCAGAGATAAAGGTTGAGAGAGATGAATAAACAGAGCAAAGGAAAATTTGGGGCCAATAAAACTATTTTGTATGATCTTATGACTAGAAAAACATACATTTAGCAAAACCTGAGCTCAGTAAAATATTAAAAGTAAACTCTAAAGGAAACTATAAACTTTTTTTGATAAAATATCAAAATAGCTAAATTGCAATAAATATGCAATATTAATGGAATATATTAATCAGGGGAAAACAGGTGAGGGTGGGTAAAGCATATAAAGAAATGCATTTTTTATAAACATAAAACTTATTTAAAAAAGGATGTCTATTTTTTTTTATTTAAAAAATATTCGCAATTGTTTGGGTAATAAGGTTACAATAGTGCTCATTTCTTACACTGATGTGCAAAGTTGCTTCCTATCACACCGCAGAAGTGTCCATGACTCTCTCCACATCCCTTTGTTCCTCTGGTCCTGCCTATCTTCTCTTTCTTCTTCCCCCATTATTTGTTAAGTCACAGTTTGGGTTTCAGTGCGTGCTATAACCTTCCTTAGCACCATCCTTGTGCTCGAGATCCACCACTTAAGTTCCGGTCTTATTTCCTGGCAACCTATTCCTTCATCTCACCCCTTCCCACCAAACCTGGCACTCTCGGGTCTGTACAGTAGTATTTAAGGTTCATTCTAGATTGATATTGTCCCTAGCCTTGATTTCCTCCTCTACATACCAAAGATAAATGAAACCATCCTGCATTTGTCCTTATGCCTTTGGTTTATCACACTCAGCATGATACTTTCCATGAATGAATTTTTTCTTTTCCTAGTGGCTATGTAGTATTTTGGGCTGGAGCGATAGTACAGCGGGTAGGGCATTTGCCTTACACGTGGCCGACTCGGGTTCGATTCCTCCATCCCACTCGGAGAGCCAGCAAACTACCAAGAGTATCCCACCCACATGGCAGAGCCTGGCAACCTACATGTGGCATATTCAATATGCCAAAAACAGTAACAACAAGTCTCACAATGGAGATGTTACCGGTGCCTGCTGGAGCAAATCAATGAACAATTGGATGACAGTGCTACAGTGCTACATAGTATTTCACTGTATGTACATAACCACAACTTATTTTATCCATCTTCTTTTCTTTTTTCTTTTTCGTGAAGTAAGATGGTTTTTATTGAAACAAACTTAGAAAGGGGAGAGAGAGAGAAGGTAATATACAATTTCTCCAACTTGTCTTGGCCTGGAGTCCCTGCATACACAAAAGTTAATCAGGGTGCTGCCTCAGGGAAGGCCTTGTACTTATTAAACCCTTCATCTTCTTCTGGAAAGCTTTAGAGTCCCCTGTAGCGTCTCCTTTTCTGAGGAGTTCACCCTTCTCAGGTTGGGACCTTGGTTTCTGCCTCTAGGTAAAGGCTCAACCTCTCCAAAGAGAACTGGATTTGCATCTCAAAAAGGATATGTTCTTTATCCCTCTGGGCAGGGAAAACTCTCAGGCCTGCAGTTTACTAATCTAAATATTTCAGCTGAACAGTTTGTGGCCCTGATGCCTCCTAACAGTGACAGCAACTGCTCTAAAGTCAGAGGAGATCACAAAACTCACTCTAGGACAAACTGTTAGAAGTACAGACTTTTTTTTCTTTCTTTTTTTTTCAATTTCGGAACCCTGTGCCGAGTTTTTTTTTTCTTTTTTCAAAAAATTTTTTGATTGAATCAACATGAGAACAGTTACAAAGCTTTCAGGTTTAAGTCTCAGTCATACAATGACTCAGTCATACAAAGTCTCAGTCATACAAAATCTCAGTCATACTAAGTCATACAAAGTCTCAGTCATACAAAGTCATACAAAGTCTCAGTCATACAAAGTCATACAAAGTCTCAGTCATACAAAGTCTCAGTCAAACAAACACCCATCCCTTCAGCAGTGCACATGTTCCACCACTAAGAACTCCAGTATACCCCATTCCCATCCCCCACTCTGCCTGTGTGGCAGATGATTTTCACTTTACTCTTTGATTACTGAAAATCCACTATTATTATTTGAAATTTTCCCCCAACAATCAGACCTGCCAAAAAGGCATCATTTAATAATTTGCTTTCTATTGCTGGTAATGAAGAATATATGAGCTTGGACTTCTGGTATTTTAGTAATTAAGTCCAGAGAGAATTCTGCCAGGCCGCTGGGTTCTGAATTTGTTTGTGTGCCTCTGGGATCATGGCCATTCAGGAGCGGAGGAGCCGTTTGTGGGCGGCCGCTTGGGGTCTCATCTGGGTGGGGGGCAGTGTCAGTACCGCCCCCCCCCCCATGCACGCCCTGTCGCTGCAAACTCATACCTCCTTCCAATGGGCTCTGAATGATGGCAGTCACCATGCCACTGCCACCGAAAGGAAAGCTGAGGGACAAAAACCTTTTCCCTGCTGGGTCGGCACAGGGCCGTGGCTCAGTACACAGTCTAGAGGGATTTCTGCAAGAAGCCGCTGTTTTCTGAACTTGGTTTGTGTGCCTCTGGGGCTCTCTCTATAGATTTGGGCATTATATTTTGCTTGGATATTCAACACCACCATTCAAGCCTGCCTTCTAGGAGCAGATACTAGATCATCTATTTTCCATTGCTCACTTTGTATATTTTACACTGCCAAGTAGTTCGGGGAAACAGTCCTGGTCCCCACATACCAAAGCCATAAGTTTTTAGAAGTTCAGTGTGACCGGGATTCCATCTGGAGAAGAAGAGTATTTTTTTCTTAATGAATCACAGTGAGACAAAGTTACAGACTACAAACTTATATGGTTATATTTCAGTCATACAATGATCGAGTACCCATCCCTCCACCAGTGCCCATTCTCCACCAACAATGTCCCCAGTATCCCTCCTACCACTCCCACCCCTTCCCACCCCCTGCCTCTGTGGCAGGCACATTCCCTTTTACTCTCTCTCTCCTTTTGGGTGTTATGGTTTGCAATACAGGTACTAAGCAACCATCATATTTGGTCCACAGTCTACTTTCAGCACGCATCTCCCATCCCAAGCGAGCCCTCTAAGCGTCATTCACTTAGTGGTCCCTTCTCTATCCCCGTTTCCTTTTCCCCCCAGCAGTGAGGCGGGCATCCAAGCCATGGAGCTCTTAATCAAGTTCAGGGTGTGTAGAAAATAAAAGGACTTCAGAAAAAGGATGATACCAATTATTTCTAATATGAAAATGACCTTGAAATGACCTTGATTTTTTCCCCCCTTGACACCATTTTTTCCAAATTTGACACAAAATATATAGTTTTGTGGTTTTCTTCATTTGTTCCCACATGTTTCTCTTAACATTATTCTTGGGTGTGTGTACTTCTTAGTGTATACTTGCCTACTGTAAATAAATCTAAGTCACACTTTCTATGTAGACATTAGTGCTTGCATACAATGAATTGCATTTTAGCTTTAAAATAAATAAATAAAATTCTGATAGCTGGGAGATAAAGTACCAAAAGTACAGTAGACTCTGCAGGAGTAAAATTTAGGATTTGTCAAACCCTTAATCCAGCAACCATCATTTCCCTCCCTGAGGAAACCTGCGAAAAGTAAAGATCACGTGTGCACAAGGGTAAGATAAGTCCATGCAAGGGGTCTAGTTTAAAAGATACCCTCTTGGATAATCCAGAGGACACTTGGTTTTCCATGTTCATGCTGCATTATCAAAGGAAAAGGGATGTATAACGGCTGAAAATAGTCCTCGAAGGCTGGAGAAGAAATTTCTGAGCTGTTGAAAGCAATGCAGGCCCCCAGAGAAATTGCAGCTATGCACTGCAGGGGCCTTCAAAAAGGAGATACCGAAGCAATTAAAGGACGTAGCCAAGCAGATGCTATAGCTAAGAAGATCTCACTTAATTCCTGTTTAACTATGGGACTGAAATTTTACCAGAGCAGACTTTTATTGAACCAGAATACTCTGAGAACAGGAACGGGCATTGCAAAAATTTTTTCAAACGGCCCGACTTGGGTAATATCAGTTCTGTTTTCAGAGTTCAGGGGTCTGTATTCATTAGACATTATCTATTCCCCCACTTTGCTGCTTAATATACTACCTATAAATTATATCATTGGCCATATGTCATTATCCCTCTGATATAAGCACTGTAGCACTGTAACACTGTCATCCCATTGTTCATCGATTTGCTCCAGTGGGCACAAGTTACATCTCCATTGTGAGACTTGTTAGAGTTTTTGGCATATCTAATATTCCACTGGTAGCTTGCCAGACTCTGCCATGTGGGCGGGATACTCTAGGTACCTTGCCGGGCTCTCTGGGAGGAACAGGTGAATCGAACCCATGTTGGCCACGTACAAGGTAATCTCCCTACCCGCTGTGCTATTGCTCCAGTACCAGTACAGTACGCTGAAATAGGGTATTTCCCAAAATTTGCACCTGAGGATAACTTTATACGTCTTTCCCACATCTTATTCAAGTCTTATTCGTGATGATCAGCACCTGCCTTTTTAAAAACTATGCTTAATTTGTATATATGTAACTAAGAAAAGTGATCTTCCTTTCAAAATAACTTAAGGTTTAAATATATCATAACACTATTGGTGAACTTCTCTGGGTATTTTAAACAGAGGTTGTTAACCTCAAGGACTTTTGAAAGGTGAGAACATTTATGAATCATCCAGTGATTGGAGTTGCTACAAGTACTTAGTGGACAGAGACTTTGAATTAGTCCAGATGAATACCTAATACAATATATCCATATTCAAAGCCTCAAGAATACTCCCACTAAAAAAGTACACCCCTACCTGCCATTGATTTGCTCAAGCAGGCACCAGTAACATCTCCATTGTGAGAGTTGTTACTGTTTTTGGCATATTGAATACACCACGACTAACTTGCCAGGCTCTGCCATGCAGGCAGGATACTATCAGTAGCTTGCCAGGCTCTCTGAGAGAAATGGAGGAATTGAACCCGAGTTGGCCGTGTGCAAGGCAAATGCCCTACATGCTGTGCTATCTCTTCATTCTCACACACACATATATATTTATATTATACACACACACACACACACACGTATATATGTTTTATCTGGTGAATTCTTGTCTCTCTCACAAAAAGATTTTTAAAAGAAAAGGTAGGAGAGAAGAAGCTGCCACCTGGGAAGAGGAGGCAACGGAAGCAGAGAGGGTGGATGGTTATGTGACATTTTTCCCAAATTACACCTTACAAATTCATTCTTGATCCAACTCAAATTATAAATTCTCCTGAAACTTCTTCTATTTTGGACTTAAAGCTAGCTACTACACTTACATGTTATCAGGAGTAACAGTAAGGATCCTAATATATACCTACCCTAACAAAGAATTATGAAAAATAAAATGTCTGAAAACTCTGTGAAACTTTCATATCCTGATTCTTCTAAAAACTTGGCAACAATGAGTGGTGAAATTCAGGAACACTTGGAGATAAAATACAGGATCACAGAACTTCAAAGGCAGGGAGATAAACAGGAGTTATCTGGTTACAACCCACTGTACAACATGACCTGCAAAACATCTCTGGGTATAAAACCCCGAAGACCCAAAAAAATGTCAGGTAGTCTAGTTTGTGCCTAATGGCTCAGTGACTAACACCAAATTATTGACCCTACAGTACATCCCTAACAGTAGCCCTCAGTGCCCACTTGGGACTGCTTGGGAGGAAATTTTTTTAAATAATTTAATTATCGAATTTCAAATTCTTATAAATTGTTACTTCTCCCATTTAACTGAATGATTACTACTACATGTATTATATTACACATAACTACTTGCATGTAATATATTACTATTACTGTAAAAAACTAAAGCACGACAACGGGCATGTGCACTTGCGGGCTCTCCGGGCAGCTCTGTCTCACCGCCCGCGTTCGGTGCTCTGGAACCGCTGTGTATGGGCTGGATCGGGACGGCCGGTGGTCAAGGACAGGCGAAGGAAGAACGAGGACCAAGCTGGATGCTGATTAGTTACTGTTTATTCAATCTTCCATCTTTCTCATCTCCCGCACTCCCACCTCCATCCTCTCTCTGGATCAACTGCAGTCTCTCTGGATGCCCTGTCTCTCTGTCTCTCTCCCTATTTGTCTCTCCCACCTTGCCCTCTAGGCTACACCCAGCCAGGTAGCAAAATCAACATAAGAAAGCCCTTCCTGAGGGCAGCCAGGTTCAAAGGAAACACTACCTAAGGGCATTACAAAGCCCTTCCTGACTCTTAAGGTGTTTTTCTCCTTTCCTTTGTCCAAACACTTAGTAACATCTTAATACTAGTTATTTTTATATGGACATAGCAAGAGATGCATTGAGGCTTGCAAGGCAGGTCCCTGGCAACATCTTGCCACAGACTCAGACTACAGCACTCAGGCCAGATTAATCATTCCTAACCCTAGCAGGGTCCAAATCTAGTTATCACTGTTTGGATCATGACAACATTTGTCCATGACCAAGAGTTTAAGATTAGGCACTTTGGCCAGGCCCATCTCGTTGCCAGGGTAGCACACAACTCACTGCTTGCCCTGGGTTCGTCTCGTCCCTCGGCGGGACCCTACTTTTGGGGGTGCTAGGAAGTAAGGGCAGTTGAGGTTTAGGTCAAGAGAACAGATGCTCAGGAGGAAAATATCATGTAGAGTCAAATGACTCCCAGATTACAAAACATAGCATTTGCTAAGTCTTCCTGTGTCCATACAGAAAGGACATGGCTCTGAATAAACTATGCAAAGGACTCAAGGAGAAGAGAAAAATATTTACAAGTCAACAGGACACTAAGAAAGAAGTTACAAATAAAAAAGAGGAATGGGAGCATGGTAATGGGAGTAACCCTATAAACCTAAACTACCTGAGGCTAGTTTTCCTACATATTACTATTACCTGTGCAGGTATTTTGCCCTTCACTGGAAATCACTTGTATCACTTGTCATCCCATTGATCTCCAATTTGCTCGAGCTGGCGCCAGTAACGTCTCCATCCATCCCTGTAGTATGTCCCAAAGAGGAATCAAAAGAGCTATTCTAAGAGTGTCAGGTTTCACTCAAGTGAGAGAAGGAATCCGGAGTTCCCACCTCCATTGATGGTCAAGAATCAGGGACTCTGACTCGTTTGCCAAGGCATTAAAAATCAGATGGTCTGGACATGTAATGTGATTCAGAGACCACCGCTGGACTAGAGCTGTTACCGACTGAATTCCACGGGATGTCAAAAGACAGCTATACGCCCACCAATGAGATGGTCAGACTTCTTCATCAAAACCCTGAACGAAGGGTTTGAGGCTCTTCCTGTTCCTGGAGCGAACAGATATCATTGGGCTACACTAGCTCACTGGAAAATACTAAGTCTTTTTCTTTTTTCTCTTTTTTTTTTCTTGTTGGGGGCGGGGGGGTCACACATAGGAGTGCAAGACAAGCACACTACCTGCTGTACTATGACTCCAGCCCCTCAAGTCTTTTTAGAGCTTATCTCTGCAAAGGCCTCAAAAACAATTCTCAATAATTTCCATAGTGTTGACATGCATGGTATGCACCCCAAAAAAGAGGCACATTCTTTTATAATGTTCTTGGTTTGTGTAGACAACAGAAGTGCTTGCTTAGACAACTGAATCAATATCAGAGAACAGAGATTCACCCCGGAAGATTAACCAAAAATAAAGCTAAAATGAAACATTTCAACCTAATGCCAAAAATACATGGTTTGAAAAAGTTAGTGAGTAGGAATGACAAGCTCAGGAATCCTTAAAAACCTCCATTGTAGGAGGTTTTTAAGGATTTACTCCACAGCAGTAATATTTAGTGAAACACAAACTTCCTAGAAGCTTTGGGTTGAATCATCTTTGCTCCAAGGAGGAATTCTCTATTGCCTGCTATCAACAAACGGTTCTTCTCCAAGGGAACTAAAGGGAATGAAGTAACAATTTCCCAACTCTGTGACTAATTTGGAATCCGAGTGGGGAGTTGTTCCCCAGGGTCCTCTCCATGCTTGTGCAGTCAGTGCCCACACTGATCATCCAAGAGTTGTAAGCCAGTGTACACCGTTATATTTATCTTAAGTTTGAACTGAAAATTCTTCTTCCTAGTGCAATGCATCTTTGAAACTCTTAGGGGCTTAATCTGCTGCATTGTATTCTGTGTCTTCTAGAGAAAAATGGAAGGAACTGGCATGCACATTAGCTGAAGGTATTATGTGTTCATCACTTGAGAGGCAGTGAAAGAAAAGAAATCCCTTCAGCAGTGAGATTTCACGGGTGAATGTGTCTGATGAGCATGTGTGTGTATGTGTGTCCTGTGTGTGCTATTGTGTTCTAGCAGAGTTATATGTCGGTACAAAGAATAATATGTTATCATGTGAAATGATGTATTTTGGTTAAGCCTCTAATTTTTGGAAAAAATAGGAGATATTCTTTTGTCTTTCAGTCTCCAATGTTTTGGTTGGTTTATTTCCCTCTGTATTTTCTCCCGAAGTTGTAATTATATTCATCTCTACATCTATAGCTCACATTAAATTTTATACCTAAATTGCCACAATAGCCACTTAGCATGATTCTTGCTAACATCCCTGCTTTGTTATAGTGTTTCATACAACGTAACCAACACAAAATTTAAAATTTGTTTTTCACAACTTGACTTAAACCTTTCTGTGGGTGTTTTAGCACTCAGAATAAGGTTAAAACTTTTTATTTTAAAGCATGAAATTTGCTTATACCTGAATCCATCCGTGTATCTCCATGATACAAGGGAGAGTACCCTCTGAGTGAAATCAGTCAGAGGAGAGGGACAGACATAGAACGCTGGCATTTGTGGCTTCTTCACCAACTTAGCTTGTTTAATAATATAAAATTCAATACTTTGTATTTTAAAAAGGTATTAATTCACTAATTCAAAATAATTCAAAGTTTTGAATGTATATCATCCAATGTTATTTGAAAGAATTTATCCTAATAAGATATGTGTAATAGTAATAATGTCATATAAATAATATTATTAATAAAGTTTTTCTGGAAAGGGCAAAATAATAAAAACCTAAATATCTGTCAGTCACTTAGCTGGAAGGATCTGATTCATGGCAATGACTAGTAACACTGAACATGATTTTTCACTTAGTGAACTAAATAATTTAGAAACTGATATTTAATTCAAATCAAAAGAATTATTGTTAAGCTCCCAAATTGATGATTATTCCTATAGGGATGATATTTCATTTCCTTTCCTAAATATTTTGTTTATGTTCCAATGGTGAAATGTAAATGTAACCTATTTTGAGAGAAAGAGATGATACCAAAGGCAAGTATGACCAAAACATTAAAAAAAATTAGGAATCATTTGTATAAAAAATAGTGTTGGCCCTATGAAAAAAAATGAGGCTCTATTCCGTAAATTATATGGGAAAGATAGATGCAAAGAACTTAGTCTGGACATTTACAGGATCTGAGTAAAATAAAATTCAGAAATATTCTGGCAAAAAGTAATAAAAGAAAAACATTTTTAACCACATTTCAAAAAAATAAATTCTTTAGGAAGAATAATGGTCAAAAGGAATACTATACAGCTGTAAGAAAGGATTTAATCTTGAAGCTTGTTGCGACTTCGATCCAACTGTAATATATCATATTAAAGTTGCTCATAGGAAAAATGACAGTCATTGAATTATATAGCTCATATGTGGTATATCACTGTATCACTTTATTACTGTCATCCCATTGCTCATCGATTTGCTCGAGCGGGCACCAGTAAGATCTCCATTGTGAGACTTGTTGTTACTGTGTTTGGTATATCGAATACAACACGGGTAGCTTGCCAGGCTCTGCCTTGAGGACAGGATACTCTTGGTAGCTTGCAGGGCTTTCCGAGAAGGGCAGAGGGTTCAAACCTGGGTCAGCCTTGTGCAAGTCAAACGTCCTACTCATTGTGCTATTGTTCTAGCCCCTGTGGTATATAGAAAAACAAAATAAGAAAATATTATCGAACAGACACTGGGTCTTGGATTAGAAAATGAAGATTTCTAAATAGGAGAATTGAGGTGGGAAGGAATGATGAAGCAAACTAGAAAGAACAATTTTGGTGTCTGTATTTTGTTTATGGTATGATGCATATATTTTACATAAGAACCATAAATTCTAATACTATTGCAAACATGTTATGAAAGTTACTATAATAAAAATAATTAAATTTAGAACAAAAATAATTTTTTTTAATTTATTTATTTTTAATTAGAGAATCACCGTGAGGGTACAGTTACAGATTTATACACTTTTGTGCTTATACTTCCCTCATACAAAGTTCGGGAACCCATCCCTTCACCAGTGCCCATTCTCCACCACCCGTAAACCCAGTGTCCCTCCCACCCTCCCCAATCCCATCTCCCCCCCCACCCCACCCTGCCACTGTGGCAAGGCATTCCCTTCTGTTCTCTCTCTCTAATTAGCTGTTGTGGTTTGCAATAAAGGTGTTGAGTGGCCTCTGTGCTCAGTCTCTAGCCCTCATTCAGCCCGCAACTCCCTTCCCCCACATGGCCTTCGACTACAATGTAGTTGGTGATCGCTTCTCTGACTTGACCTTTCCCCGGAACGTGAGGCCAGCCTCGAAGCCATGGAGTCAACCTCCTGGTACCTATTTCTACAGTTCTTGGGTGTTAGTCTCCCACTCTGTTATTCTATATACCATAGATGAGTGCAATCTTTCTATGTCTGTCTCTCTCTTTCTGACTCATTTCACTCAGCATGAAACTTTTCATGCCCATCCACTTAACTACAAAATTCTTGACCTCCTTTTTTCTAACAGCTGCATAGTATTCCATTGTATAGATGTACCAAAGTTTCCTCAACCAGTCATCCTAGAACAAAAATAATTTTTAAAATGGTAAATAAAAAAGAAAGAACACTGGTGGTCTAAAAATGTTTAGGAGAGAGAAAGAAATCACTTAAAGGAAAGACTATAGAAATGCATTATACGTTCAACACCATTATGTTATTAACTTAAATTTTGGTTTCTACTATTTTTTTCTAAATCAGTTATATAGAATGCTCCACTAAGGCTCCAAGTACTGATTTTTGGGTGATCCTTTGCGTTGTCTTATGTCAGTCAACGCCCTGGAAGAAAATCATTATCAAAAACATTTATAAAATGTCTGTAATATAGTACCCAAGTTTTATTATTGACAAAACCCTCAATTTGTTTTGTGGATAGGTGAGATTATTCTGTATTTGTCCTTCTGCCTCTGATTCATTTTGCTCCACATACTACCCTCCAATTCCATCCATGTTTTTATGAAGTATGTAACTTTAAAATGGAACAATTATTTAATAGGTAGTTGACATATCTTGGCCATTTCATTTCCTAATTTCAGATTTTGGTGAAAACTCTGAGATTTCTTATGTTTGGACCTGATATGATGTGATATCTATCCTGATAGTTCATGGTTTCTGCTTATGAGATTGTGTTCATTCTGAATGGTCACATAATATCTTGATGACAGATGATAAGTTACCCATTTCGAGCCCCCAAACGGAAGCTATTATGATTGGAACTGAAGGACAGAACTTTCTAAAAGCATGAGCTGTTATTTGACTAATCACTTATTCTTTCATATAGGCACCTCTGTTTTTCTTTCAGGAAATGAGAAGACCATGAGATGGACAATCAGAGCTGTGGGTCTGAGTTCCTCCTCTTGGGGCTCCACAGCTGGACAGAGAAACAGGACCTATATTATGCCCTTTTCCTGACCATGTACCTGACCACCGTGCTGGGGAACCTGCTCATCATCCTGCTCATCAGGCTGGACTCCCGCCTTCACACCCCCATGTACTTCTTCCTCAGCCACCTGGCTCTCACTGACGTCTCTTTCTCATCAGTGACAGCCCCAAAGATGCTCTTCAATATGCAGACACAGAATCAATCCATCTCCTACGCTGGGTGCGTATCTCAGGTGTATTTCTTCATATATTTCGGGTGTTTGGACAGCCTCCTTCTCACCTCTATGGCCTATGACAGGTACGTGGCCATCTGTCACCCTCTCCACTACACCACCATCATGAGTCAGAGTCTGTGTTTCCTGCTGGTCACTGTGTCCTGGGTTCTATCCTGTGCTGGTGCCCTTTCCCATACCCTGCTTCTGATCCAGCTCTCTTTCTGTGGAGACAACGTTGTCCCCCACTTCTTCTGTGACCTCTTTGCCTTACTTAAACTGTCCACCTCAGACACCACAGTCAATGAACTGGCTATCTTCACTGTGGGCACAGCTGTGGTCACTGTACCATTCATAAGCATCTTGGTCTCTTATGGCTGCATTGGGGCCACCATCCTGAAGGTCCCCTCCACCAAAGGGATCTTCAAAGCCTTTTCCACATGTGGGTCACACCTCACTGTAGTTTCTCTCTACTATGGGTCAGTTAGTGTACTGTACTTTTTCCCCTCAGCCAATAACTCCAATGACAAGGATGTCATTGTTACCATAATGTACACTCTGGTGACCCCCATGCTAAACCCCTTTATCTACAGTCTGAGGAATCGGGATATGAAAGGAGCTCTGGGAAATCTACTTCATAGAACAATATTTTCACCATATTGAGCATTATATTCATATAAGGTTTATATATAACCTTAACTTCATATAAAGTTTGCTCAATTATGTACGTGATGCCTGAACATTATTTCTTCACTAAATTGTTGCTTCTTAGTGAACATTTTTACTAGTATAATTTGTATTACATTCATGTTTATTTCATAGTATTAACATACACAATTACTGCATGTCACCACTGCCACTGAAGTGCCCATGATCCTCCAACCCTGACTCTGCTTCCCATGGTTCAAATCTTTCTTTCCCCCCATCTCTCCTCTTCGATTGATAGTTATGGTTTTGGTGCATACTCACCTTCCTTATCCGCAGCCCATGTGCTTGAGACCTTACACCTTTGCTCCTGCATTACATCTGTGTTACTTCTAGTCAATATTATTGTTGCCCTTACCCTACCCAGAGCCTGGCAAGTTCCTCATGACATACGCGATATGCCAAAAACATGTAACAAGTCTCACAATGGAGATGTTTTTGGTGCCCACTAGAGGAAATCGATGAACAATGGGACGACAGTGCTACAGTACTACCCTACCCCAGTGAAACTCTCGGGTCTGTAATATAGTACCCAAGTTTTTTTTTTCTTTTTTGGGTCACACCCGGCGATGCACAGGGGTTACTCCTGGCTCTGCACTCAGGAATCACCCCTGGCGGTGCTCGGGGGACCACATGGGATGCTGGGAATCAAACCCGGGTTGGCCGCGCGCAAGGCAAACACCCTACCTGCTGTGCTATCGCTCCAGCCCCATTAGTACCCAAGTTTTATTATTGATAAAACCCTTAATTCGTTTTATGGATAGGTGAGATTATTCTGTACTTGTCCTTCTGCCTCTGATTCATTTTGTTCCACATACTACCCTCCAATTCCATCCATATTGTAACAAAGTATGTAACTTTATTTTTTTTGGTGTGGTTTTATAGTGTTCTACTATATAGCACACTTTTTTATCCATTTATCTGCTGTTCTATATTTGGGTTGCTTCCATATTCCGGCTGTTGTAGTAGGATCTACAGTGGACTTAGGTGTGCATATATCTTTTCAGATTAATATGATTGTTAGGGCATAGATACTGAGAAGTGGGATATCTGACTCAAATGAGTCAAATCATCAGAAGAGTCAAATATTTCCTTTCTTGCTTTTTTGAGAAATCTTCATAGTGTTTTCTATAGAAGCTGGGCCACATGACTTTCTCACTAACACTGAATGAAGTATCTTTGTTTACCTTACTCCCATCAACATTTATTTCCATTTTTTTCACACACACACAGACACACACACACATATATATAAGCCATTCCCACAGTTGTGACACTTTCTTCAGTCTGTGCTTTACTTACTATATAGTTTTCTCTCCGTTTAGGTTTCCTCTTTATTTTTGTTTCATGAGTAAGGTTTATTAAAAATTTAGCTAAAAAGAAAAATATATATCCCTTTTCATGTTTTATCTCTTGTGCTACACGCATTTTAATTTTGTATGCAGTCACAACTTTCCATTAAAATTTATTATTTATTCACTTATTTAATTGCAATGTTTGTTGACTTATTTTATGCAGTCATAACCTTTATATAGCTTAATTTTATTCTATTATTGTGCCTGATTTTGTAATACAATTGAAATATTTTTATGAATGATATCAATTTAATGTAGTTTTATAACTGAGTACTGAAAGTAGGTAAAAGGATTTATGTGATAACCTCTCAATACCTGTATTGCAAACCATAATGTGAGAGAAGCAGAGAGACAGAGAGAAGTGTCTGTCATCGGAGCAGTGGAGCAGGTAGTTTGAGACGAAGCAAAAATATTGGTGGTTGGAAATGTACACTAGTGGAGGGATGGGTGTTGTAACATTGAATGACTTGAAACTCAATCACAAACAACTTTGAAAAGATGACTGGTTGAAGAAACTTGGTACATCTACAAAATGGAATACTATGCAGCTATTAGAAAAGATGAAATCATTAAATTTGCATATAAGTGGATCAACATGGAAAGTATCATGCTAAGTGAAATGAGTCAGAGAGAGAGGGTCATACATAGAATGACTGCACTTATTTTTGGAATATAAAGTAACATAATGGGAGACTAACACACAAGGATAAGTAGAGATTAGGGCCAGGAGGATCGCTCCATGGCTTGGAAGCCAGCCTCACATGCTGGGGGAAAGGGCAGCTGGGATAGAGAAGGGACCACTAAGTAAATATTTCTTGGAGGGCTCGCTTGGGATGGGAGATGTGTGCTGAAAGTGGACTATGGACCAAACATGATGACTACCTAGTACCTGTATTGCAAACTATAACACCCAAAAGGAGAGAGAAAGTAAAATGGAATGTGCCTGCCACAGAGGCGGGGGTAGGGGGGGTGGGGGTGGACTTGGGACTTGGGGGGTGGCGGGAGGGATACTGGGAACATTGGTGGGTACTTGTTCATAGTATGACTGAAATGTAATCACGAAAGTTTGTAAGTGTGTAACTGTGTCTTGTGGTGATTTGTTTAAAAATAAAGAAGAAAAAAATTTACAATGAGATATTTTAGTGTCTATTTTTTCTTTCATTATTTCTGCTCTAATGCTATACTTTTTTTTCCCTGAGCAATGCTCAGAGAGATCACATGTGGTGCCAGGATCAAGGTAAGTGTGCAAGGCAAGTGTCCTGCCCACTGTACTTGCTCTTCTATCCTAATGCTATACTATTTTTTTCTATCTCTTCTTTCGTTGTGGGCTGGAACGCAGCAGGTAGGGCATTTGCCTTGCATGAGGCTGACTGGGGTTTGATTCCTCCGCCCCTCTCGGAGAGCCCAGCAAGCTACCGAGAGTATCTCGAGCGCACCGCAGAGCCTGGCAAGCTACCCATGGCATATTCAATATGCCAAAATCAGTAACAAGATGTCTCACGATGGAGACGTTACTGGTGCCCGCTCAAGCAAATCGATGAGCAACAGGATGACAGTGACAGTGATAGTGACTTCTTTTGTTTGTAGCATTTTACTTGTGATATATATCCACATTATATTGTATTCCATTGGAGATTATAAGGCACTTAAATTTTTCATTTTAATGGTCAAATGCTTATTTCAGTATTTTACTATTATTAGCTGTTCTTATTCTTCACTGATTTTTGCATATCTCCAAAGATTATGCAAATTATATTCCCACATAATTTTGAAGAAAATAATCACAGAGTGAAGATATGGAGATTTTAGTCATAAAAATATATTCGGAACATTCTTAAATCTAAATGTTCCATGTTAAAAGGGGTGGGGGAATTACTAGATAAGTTCAATGGGGGATTAGAGATACCTGATAGAAAAATCTGTAAAATTTAAAAAGCAAAAAGTTATCTGAAGCACAGAGACTAAAACAGTAAAGAAACAAAGCAGCTACTAGGTGCATTTGCGTATAATAGCAAATTATCTAAAATTAACAACTTGAGTCTCAAAAAGATACTAGCAAAAGAGAATGAATCAGACAAATTATATGAAGGAATAAAAAGCCCACTGTTTCTCAAATTTGATTAAAATCATCAGCTTAGAGATCCAAGAAGGTAAATAAGATGAAATACAAATTCTAAAAAAACGTAACTATGTCTAAATACATCATTAATACAGACAATGAGAAAATCAAACAAGAAACTAAAACATCCAGTGGAAGACTGATAGTCTTTAAATTATGATACTTTATTCATGTGTATTTTATATTATCTAATATTGAAAAATATTGCATTATGACATTTTGAATTCTGTGCCTCTAAAAATTTGTTTAAAATTTAATTTTACTACTATTGAGGTAAAAAAGTTTACAAAAGTGATTATTCAGTAATATTTAATATTTTTTAGGCACTGTGATTGACAAAGCTCTTGACAATAGGGTTTCATGTTCCAACTTGATCCCACCACCATTGTCCACATTCTTCCACTGATGACCTCAGTTTCCCTCCCACCCGCAACACGTCACTTTGACAATCCCATTTTTACGTGTAATTGTTGTGATTTGGGTCCCATCCTTACAAAAGTGACTCTAGTAGTTTGGACATATAGATACTCCTCCCTCTCTCACACCACACATGAGCCCTCCGCCTCTGACCCTGGCCCTTATGTTGCCTCCAAATTGCCTCCTCTTGCTTTTCCCTCCATCTCTCTTCCTTTACGGCATTCTTATTCCTATAATCTAGGGTCAAGTGTTTGCCCACTTTTAATACTGTCCATTCCCTTATCATGTTATTCTTTATAACATGCATTAGTTAAAACATCAGTGTTTTTCTTTGCCTTTCTGACTTACATCACTTAACACAAGATCCTCCAGTTCCATCCACCTTACAGCAAATTTCAGGACTTCATCCTTACTTGTGACTGTATGGTATTCCATTGTGTGTATATTGTGTATTTAAATTTAATTTTATTCTATTGAAGAAAAAAGGCTTATAACTGATTTTATAGTATTTGTTTTTATTTAGGCACTGTGATTTACAAAGTTGTTGACAATGCTATTATGTATATATCTTTATCCACTCATCTGCCATTGGACATCTGGGTTGTTCCCATGTTCTGACTATTATAAACTGCAATGACCAGAAGTGTGCATATATATATATATATATATGTGTATATATACATATATATATACATTTCCACCAGCAATGACTAGAGTTCCTTTTTCACCACATCCTCATCAACATAACTTGATTATCTTTTTGATACACGCCATTCTCATTTGTGTGAGATGAAATCTCATTGTCTTAATTAGAATTTCCCCAAAAATAAGTGAAGACTTTTTCATATGTCTAATGACCATCTGTCCCTCTTCACAGTTTTTTCCTTATTTACTCATTTTTATGGGGTTATTGGATTTACTGTTGTAGAACTTTGTGAGTTCTGCAACTATATATTTAAACGGAAATTTTAAAGACTTTTACTGCCTTTTAAAATTTTACTACAGAGCAGTGTTCTTTGGTTAAACAAATAAAGACTGTTAATGCTATGCTCCCAATATTTGGCAATTGATCGACTCTGAAGTGTATCTACTACTGGGCATTGGTCATAATTACTTGACTCAGGCTTCAGTTGCTGTAGTTCCTGACATCCCAAAGGGATGTCCTGGCTTGGGACTGTGCTGGACCCGGGGTGAGGGGTGAAGCTACTTTGGCCTCAAAATGGGACAGTCTAGAAAGCATGAATGCATGGTCTTGATGCAAGCTGTTTTCACTTAAGAGGCAGGATCTCCACGGGGAAGGACAAGCTGAACTGACCTGAGGAGCTTTAGTCTGGGATTTACGGTAAAGGCCTTGGTTGCTCTCAGAGCCCAGAGAAGTGAGTTTTAGAATCTTCGTCTGTGAGTGTGTTTATCCAAACAACTACAAGTATTTGTAAGAAGTAAACTTAATTGTTTAACATATACAACTTGAAAAAAAGACAAAAACAATACAGATGTCCCTGGGAGACAGAGTGTCTTCTTGAGTTAATGTCCGTAAGAGAATTGCCTCTGCCAAATCTTTTGCGTTAGTCTCAAGAGAATTGCCTCTGCCAAATGTTTTATCTCTAAATCATCCATCACACCTAGGTCCTATACCTCAATCCCCCTCAGATGTTCTATAGGTAGCAGCTTTGCATTAAATGGACCATTTTCACCAACAGGCTGTGGTTCCCTTTCTCTCTGTCTGTCTCTGTGCTGGGGAGGCCTGGGGAGGAGGGAGGTGGCTCTCAGCCACTGAACACAAGTGTCACACAACACTCACATATTTTGTGACCTCAGAAAAGCTGAATGATAATCTGACTGGATAGAGTATCTTGGTGAGGTGTTCATTTCATTGAATTTTTTAACTAGATCACTCCAATTTTTTTGGCTCCTAGAATTGTGTTTGATACATCTGCTAAGGCTATTATGGGCTTTCCTTTGTATGGAAGGTCCTTTTTGATCTTGCTGTTTTAAGTATTCTGTCTATCTTTGGATTGTGTCATTTTGAGTACAAAGCACCGTGGGTTTTCCGAATTGGGTCTGTTTTCACTGGGACTCATTGAGCATCTTGAATCTCATGGCTTGTATTCCTCAACTCTGGTAAATTATTATAGATGATTTAACTATTGTTTCTTTTTTAAAATTTTATTTTTATAAAGTTGACCACAATATTAAAACACCACCATTACACCTTCCCACCACCATATTTCAAATGTTTCCATCTTGAGCACCAAACCAAGCCCCCCAAGCAGAACCAAAGTAATTTACTTTGCATTTCTAGTTATGAATAATCTGCTAAAAATAATTCAAAAAGCTTTCTTAAAGGAAAGTGTGTGAAGATTGTTGTATTTCACCAAAGAGCCATTAAGCTCTTCTATAAGAGATTAGTTTCCCACCCTGTGCCTGGCTGTCTTCACTGGGGCCTCTTGGAGGGGGGAGTGGATTGAGTCCCCCCCCCCGCCCAGCAGCCGAAGACCTCCGGAACCCAGCCACAGCCATGCTTAAGGCCACTCTCTGCACGCTCGGGCAAGCCTCATGCATGAAGGAACCAGTAGAGGAATCCAAGTGTGCCGGACCTGAGGCCAAGATCTCCAAGCCTGCTCGGATCGGGACTGGGCCTCCTCTACCCAGATCCCCCATTTTCCAGTAGCTAGGCAGTCACACAAACTGCCCTCCGGTGCCATATAATCCCATCAATGGCCAAGATCCAGATACTATAAAACAAAGCTCCTAGAAGTGTGCAGCTGCATTTGAGGCCTTGCAACCTCTTACTGTCTAATTCTTCCACGTGGAGAACCTGGCAAGCTACTGAGAGTATCCTGCCCACACGACAGAGCCTGGCAAGCTCCCCGTGGCATATTTGATATGCCAAAAACAGTAACAATGATGGTCTCGTTCCCCTGACCCTGAAAGAACCTCCAATGCAGCACCATTGGGAAGGATGAGTAAATAGAGGTTGATAAAATCTCAGGGCTAGAACAAATGGAGACATTACTGGGCCTGCTCGAGCAAATCAATGAATAATGGGATGACAGTGATACAGTGATACAACTATATATAAATATCCTATATACAGATATATAGGATATTTATATATCTTGGATATTAGCCCTTCACCTAATGTGTCGTGTGCAAATATGTTCTCCATTCGGTAGAGTTATTTTTAGCATGCATTTCTTTTGTCTTCCAGAAACTTTTCAATTTGATGGATCTCATTTATTTTTTCTGTTTATTCTTTCCAATATAATCTTATCATTGAGAACACCTTTCCTTTACTATTATCTTAATATATTTTCATCTCTTTCAGGCTCTTGGAAGAATTGTCTAATTAGGATTATAGACGAGTAAGGAGAGGCTACTAAAAATCTCGGGGCTGGGACGAATGGAGACGTTATTGATGCCCTCTCGAGCAAATCGATGAACAACGGGATGACAGTAACAGTGACAGTGACAGTGACAGACTAAATAATACTAAGTTAATCCATAATAAGCTTATGTATAGACTTGTAGTTATAGACTTAGTACATTGTACAATATACTAAGGGACATTGACTTTATTACTTCATGCTCTATGTGTGCTGGAAGAAAGAAAATCAGGTCTGTCTTCCTGAAGAACAAGAAAATAATGTGTGCATTGTTATGAAAAATTAATGTTTAATTAATAATAAATGTTTAAAAAAATAATGTTTTCCCTGAATATTTTAGGAAGGTTCAGGTCCCTTGTTGTTATGTGCCTTGATGACCTATGTAATCATCAAAATGGAAATTTATTCTAAATATAAGTGTAAGAGATCAAGCACATTGGTCGTGGGGGTGGTATTTGGGGCCACTACCTACCCTGAGCTGTGCTCAGGGCTTACTCCTGGTTCTTTGCTTAGGTATCACTCTTGGCGGTGCTTGAGGGACATATGCAGTGCTAGAAGTTGAACCAGAGTCAATTAGAACACTCAACCCCTGTACTCTTTCTCTAGTTCTCAAACCCCATTTTTTAATGTTAAAATTTGAGAAAGAGTCACCCATGATAGCTTTATATCAACAAAACTGATAAGTATCTCCAAAGTATCTTCCAATTCCATTCTCCAACAATAGGGAAAATTATTAGTAAAGAGTAAGGAAAAGATAGTATATACTGTTTAATCATAGCCATATTAAATAAAAAATGTTAGCAAAGTATTTTTGAGAGATTGTGGAAGAAAGACAACTGAACTATATTATTTGTATTTACATAGTATTAACAAATAGAATCACATGATGTTTAAAGAGAAAAATCAGTATCAGTTGGAAGAACATAATTTTTTACTCAAAAGTTTTCTCAAGGCCCCTTTCATATCTTTATTTCTCAGACTATAAATAAAGGGGTTCAACATAGGAGTGACCACTGTGTACATTAATGCAGATACTATGTTCTTCTCATTGGTGTTGTTGGATGAAGGAAGAAAATATAAGCCAATAATTGCTCCATAGTATAAAGCCACTACTGACAGATGTGATCCACACGTGGACAAAGCTTTGCAGATACCCTTAGTAGAGGGGACTCGGAGGATGGTGGCCCCTATGCGCCCATAGGAAACCAAGATGCACAGGAATGGAACCATAATCGCTGCTAACCCTGCAGTGAAAATCGCCAGTTGGTTGATGGATGTGTCTGAACAGGACAATTTGAGCAGAGCAGCAAGATCACAGAAGAAATGGGGGATAATGTTATCAGCACAGAAGGACAGTCGAGCTAGGAGGAGGGTATGCAAGAGAGAACAGGCAGAAGCTATAACCCAGGACCCGGCTACCAGCAGGATACAAATGGTCTGACTCATGATGGTTGTATAGTGGAGAGGGTGACAGATGGCAACATACCGGTCATAGGCCATTGACGTGATCAGAAAACTGTCCAAATCAGCAAATAATATGAAAAAATATGTCTGGGAAACGCACCCTTCATAGGAAATAGATTTGCATTTAGTCAGCATGGTCATCAACAGTTTGGGGACGCTGACAGATGAGAAAGCGATATCAGTGAGAGCCAGGTGGCTGAGGAAGAAGTACATGGGGGTGTGGAGGCGGGAGTCCAGCCTGATGAGCAGGATGATGAGCAGGTTCCCCAGCACGGTGGTCAGGTACATGCCCAGGAACAAGGCGAAGAAGATACTCTGTTGCTCTGGTTGTATTGGGATCCCCAGGAGGAGAAACTCAGACACGCTGCTCTGGTTCTCAGGCCTCATGATGGAGGATGAGTTGGCAGGAACTGGTGGGAAAGTTGAAATACAGACATGGAGTGTCTTGAGATATGAAAGATGGTCAATATCATGTAGCATAATGCAGATGTTCTTTGATTTAAGGAATGTCTTCATTTCATGTACATAATGCTGCCTAAAAGTAGAAAAGGTAGGACCCACTAGATACATGTGTAACTTCCTCAATCTTATTACAGTCTCTGTAAGGGATAATATTCATAGTTAATGTTTGTCGGACGTGGTCCCTATGCACTATTCTAATAGCGTATGTGTAGCAACTGATTCAAAAAATTTTTTGGAATTAATTTAGGAAGATGTGAGGAAAGACAGGAACAAGTATATGTTCAAGAGACAACACAGGCTTCTTTAGAGTGGAAATAGGAAAGCAAAGAAACATTGAAAGAAGCAAGAGAAACGTCTTCAACACAGGTTTTAAGAGAAAGACCGATACAACATTCTTAGGTATGTAAGCAAGATGGGTTACTTTTATTCTTCAGAAGTAATCAAAGGTAGAAATTAGCCAGAGAGGTAAAGAAAAGGAAAAACTAGTACTTAGAATCAAGCATTTGGACTCCAAAGTTTATCCCTAAGAGGATAACAAGCTATTTGACATCAGAAATCTCATTGTCCTCCATATTTTTATGTATAATGATCCCTGAGCACACAGCCAGGAGCAAGTACTGAGCCTTATCAGGTGAGGTGAGGCCCAAATACCCACCCTCCACACTAAATAAATTTCCACTATCACTTATCCAAAACCCAGGTTTAACCTAAGAATCGTGGGGGCTTATGTAAATTACATGACATATGCTATAACATTCAAAGAAGTACTGTAAAAGTCAAGATAATTTTATAGTAAAGCTAATCTTCTCATTGTCCTTAGAATAGTATATAGTACATCTCTTTTTAAAACTCAATTCAATATTTTTTAAGATATCTATTTTTAAAATAAAATATACCATAACGTATAAGAGCTTTTTTATGGGTAAATTTATTACTATAACTAATGTATTTTTAAAAGACTAGTCCAATGGAACAGAGGAAAATAGAGAGCTTAGAAGCAAACATTTATATTAGTGACTTGACAACTAAAAGAAATGACATTATAAATTCACTAAGAAAAATGATGAATTCTAGTCAGTAATATTGATGCAGTAAGCTATTCTTAAAGAATAATAATATATTCATACTTTACATTACAATTAAAATGTAAATTCTAATTCTGAGAAAAAAAAACATTTCAAACCATTAGAATAAAACTTTATAGCTTGTGTGTACGATTCTAGGATAATAGTTAATTTTTTAAAGCTCCCCTAACATAAATTATAAAAATTCTGAGAAAATGGCATGTTAACATTTAATTTCTTTATTAAAATTAGCACCTCAATATTAAAATATCAAAAGTTAAGCAAAGGTGGATAACAGAAACTTCCCCAACCAGGAAAAGATTAGTATTCAGAATACACACTAAATTCCTGTGAGTCAATAAGCAAAAAATTTTAATCAACAGGAACTCAGAAGTTCGCATGACCAATAAATATTAAAATTGTCCTCTTTTCAATTGAGAAGTACAAATTAAACCAATAAGATACCACCTGATCAATTAAACACACACAAATTACATATTTATATGTAGTGATATTTATAGACATGAAGAGAAAAACTCAGACATAGTATATGTTATATATTTAAGTTTCTTTGTATACCTTGAATATATATTATAAGTTTTAAAATTCATATTCTCTTTGATGCAGTCATTTTGTCTGTATATGCTGTATAAGTGTTCGCATTTCTTCCTGATGTAAAAAACCAAATTATTTGCAACTTTGCTAATAGTGGACAATAATTTCCAATAGCTAAAAAGTAGACAAACTGAAGATACTTTCATGAAATTCAATCCAGTAGCATGAACCCTATATTATACGAACCTTCATGAAGATCTACAAGAACTAATTTATATTTTCAGTATCATCTCATAACAATGAAAACATCAACAGTATATGCTATTTATGGATACACAGACATAATAAAAGCATAACACCATGTTTAGAAGCTATTTTTAAAAACCTTAATGATATCAATGAACCCCAAAAGAGTGGGCTTTTTACCCAAAAAGAGTGGAAAGGAGGGGGGATGACAGGAAAGAGCTTTGCTACTGACTAAGGAGTATTGGGGTCTCAGGATGAAGAGGGGGGGTATGTTCAATAGAAAATAGGACATCATACAGAAAAATCTGTCCAGGTAAATCTGATACCTAATCAAATGTTATCAAGGTAACTTTACATCTGGGGAATGTTTACATCTTTAAAGATTACATGCTGTTTAATCTATGTTAATGATCTAGTGTGCACCCCTTCTATTTTTCCCTGTCAATTTCCATGATTCCTTTCATCTATACTCTCCCAGAAGCATTTAAGATGATTTTTACTAAGCGTATTCGACATGCCAAAAACAGTAACAAGTCTCACAATGGAGACGTTACTGGTGCCCCCTCGAGCAAATCAGTGAACAACAGGATGACAGTGATACAGTGCTACTTTGAATCATAATATATCAAATGGGGGAAATATTAATCCTAAAGACCCACTGCAAAGGGCAAACCTACCTTAGGCCTGCTGATAAAATCTAAGGAGAGTGTTGGTATATAGATGTTACAATGAAGTACAGAATTTACTCACTAGAAATTCTCTCCTATTTAAGGAAGGTAAAGATATTGCTGGTTTTGTTCCCACCTGATCTTATACTATATAACAAGTGGGAAAGACACAGAAGCTTGAAAACAGTGCTCATAAGTTTCATGACTTTTGCTTTGTCAAATGGATTAGGAAGATATCCCACCAGCCACCAATCTTGGTTTCCTGACAGCCAAGTGAGTGAAAGAAAAGAGAATAATTACAAGTGTAATTAATAAAATTGGTGAAAATTCATGTTAAAGGATAACCTTCAATAACTACATAAAAGCAGCGTAACTGACTCCCTACGCTATCAGAAACAATATATCAAATCAGATATGTGGAATGTTTTGCCCGAAAGTCTCCCAGAAATAGGTAAAAGCAGGCAGGCTTGTTACTTAGTTTTAGAAGAGGAAAGATTTTGCACAAAATCCAGAACTTGAACCAGCCCAGACCCCATAACCTTCATAGATTATGGAAAATGAGCAATGAAACTCTACCTTAGATGGTTTTCATATATTCACATTACCAGTCTCAGTTTATCAGGCGACACGCAGACTATGCTTATCTAGCACGAGACCCGGAGCAATTCTGAGTCTGCTCCATCTCTAACCCATGCTCCTCTCTCTAATAGGTTGCTGGTACCGGAAACCCTTCCAGCAAGAAAAACTGGACTGTAAGATCTCAACTCTAAATTATACTTAAAGGTAAATACTTGTGAAAGGGGGTCTGATGTTCTGGCTGGCCAAACTCACACTGAGATGGAATGATCAGGAGCCATTCATAGTGGAGGGTCAAGTTTGAAAGGCAGAATAAGGGAACTGATACCCCTAAGAGGAGTAGGGATTGTAGACAGAAGGAAATAGAGAATAGAGACTACATGCTTTTTTTTTTTTTTTTTGGTTTTTGGGTCACACCCGGCGGTGCACAGGGGTTACTCCTGGCTCTTCACTCAGGAATTACCCCTGGCGGTGCTCAGGGGACCATATGGGATGTTGGGATTAGAACCCGGGTCGGCCGCGTGCAAGGCAAACGCCCTACCCACTGTGCTATCGCTCCAGCCCCAAGAGACTACATGCTTTGAGAACAAATGTACCACCTTCCTCCTTTCTGTGAAGTGATTGTTAGAGTGCTGAAACAGTCAATTGTAAATAAAAGCTGACTTAGCACCTAATTCACACCCAGTGCTTTTCAAACACTGTTCACTTTATCCAACAGCCTTTCAGAAGGCATTTGAGTTCCCCTTTGATAAGAGAGCACACTGGAACTCAGTGATGTAATTTTCTCACTATCAGAGCTACAGTAGACGAAAAATCAAGATTTAATTCTGTCTGGTTCAAAGACTACATATTCTTCCCACTGTGACACATGTCTTAATAAAATACATTCTCGAGTAAGAAAATACTTGCTGCCTGGCAGCAACTGTACTTAAGGATTATAGGAAGTAAATCAGGAAGCTTCTGGAGGAGTGGGGAAAACAAAATCTATGGTTTCAAAATATGTGCCTAGATGGAAATATTAATAAGAGTAAAAACAATAAATTGGGGTTAGAGAAATATTATCACAGGTAGGGCACCTGCATTGTATGTGGCCAATCTGGATTCAATCCCAAATACCACATATGTCCCTGGAAATTATTTGAAAAAATCTGAGTGTGATAGTCCTTGGAGAATGCCCAAGAAAAACTGAATGTGACCCCAAAAATAAAAACAATGAACTATAATAAAGTCATTCATTAATCTCATACTTATATATTAATTGAGTTCAGCTACTGGACACATACTTTATTTCATATGAATCAGTCTAATTCAGTACAAAACAGCATTATTCTTATTTAACCAGTTGGAAACTAGGTTTTGGTGTGTGAAAGTAATTTACTTAAAATCCTGAAGAAGAACATACTTTTCAGCTTCAGATTTATCTCACTTAAAACACATATTCCTGACCACTTTTGGTGTTACTCTAGAAGAACATGCTGTGATAGAAAATTTACCTACATATGCTATAACTAGTTATCTAGTTATATAATTATCTAGACATAATACCAGATATCATTTATTAAAGAGAAAAAAAGACCTAAAATTTTCCAAAGCCTTTCAATGTACTGCCTCAGCTCCTAGTCAAATGAGTGGGAGCAAGTTGAGAGACCAGGATACCAGACACTTAATTTACAAAACTAGTTCCTTATTAAATGGATTTTTCAGAGTCTAAAGCCATTTTGATTCTAGGTAGTGTTTTTGACAGACTGTCCGATTTCTCTCAATAAAGGGGGAAAAATTAAGGCAATAGTGGTTTATCTCCATTAGAAGCAATACCATATAACCAATAAAGTGAGTTCATGGAAAGCTCTTGGTATAATATTTTAAATAATAATAAACTACATATAGGTATGTTACTGGAGCAATAGTACAGCGGGTAGGGCGTTTGCATTGCACGCGGCTGACCTGGGTTTGATTCCTCCGTCCCTCTCAGAGAGATGAGCAAGCTACCAAGAGTATCCCGCCCACATGGCAGAGACTGGCAAGCTCCCAGTGGTGTATTCAATATGCCAAAAACAGTAACAACAAATCTCACAATGGAGATGTTACTGGTGCCTGCTCGAGCAAATCAATGAGCAATGGGATGACAGTGCTACAGTGCTACAAGTATGTTTACAGCTATTTACAAAAACAGAATTTAATATTATTTTATTAAAATCTGAATGTAGGCTAGGTAAGCAATGAAACTGAATTCAGTGAAAAGAGAATATTTTCCTAGTGAGGAATTTCCTAAGGAATTACCATTTTTAGTTCACCTAAGGTATAAGTAACATAATATCTTACAAAGGACATAAAGTATGCAAGATATTATAACAGACTATTCCCTCTCTCTCTGTCTCTCTCTCTCTTTCACACACACACACACATACACACACAAACACACACAGACACACATATTTATAATGGGAGAAATCTATAAAACACTCAAGACATTGCCCTTACCAAGCTCAGGAATAATAAATTAACTGTCAACTCCAGGAAATGAGTTAATTTTTCATTTTCTCTCCCAAACACTTAGAGCTGGTATGGGGAGAAATCATGAAAATCTGAAGTAGGAAGGTAGTACATGCTGTCTCTCTATCTCTCATTCTCTCTTTTTCCTTTTGACAAGATCCAAATCAACAACAAATGTATTTACCAGCCACTTTAGGAACCCTTGGGACCAAGGCCACAAGTTTCTGGTAAAGGACAATTTGGGAATAATTACTGAGTTTTCTTAACTATTCCCTGTAGAAATTTGACTTTGCTGACTATTAAATATTGTCAAGTCCTGTAGGAATATAGGTGAAGATTCATGCTATTTGCAGATTTATTTATATGGAGTCTTCATATCCGTGACCTAGTTTAAATTTTCCAACAAATTTTGAGTAGACAACATTTTCTTCACTGTAGTGAGTTTGAGACTGGTTTCAAAGAGAATGACCAAAAATATATTCAAACACATAAACCTCAAATTTAAATCGTAGGTCCATTGCACCAAAATGGCTCCTTTGCAGTAGACTCTGTGAGAGCATCGTCCTTCCCACGTTCAGTCTAAAGCTAGGAAGAGAGTTGCTTCTAGGCCCCGGTAAACACAACCTATTATCAAAGAATAATTGGGGTTCTGCTTCTCAAAAATAGAGAAGTTTTATTCCTATAGAAATATTCAAATACAGGCATGATTGTCAGTTACAACATGCAATAATAATGGGCACATAAAGCACTCTGTAGTTTCTGAGCATTCTGTAGTTTCTCAATCCTTTTGAGACATCCCTGAAGCTCAACATATAGTAACTTATTTATGACTTTTCATAAATAAACTTTATTTATTCACTTATAAGGATGTTATATAGTCACTGTGACAAGAGTTTTGTGAAGGCTATCAATAATTTGATATGCCAAAAACAGTAACAAGTCTCACAATGGAGATGTTACTGGTGCCCGATCAAGCAAATCGATAAGCAACGGGATGACAGTGACAGTGATCAATAATTATTTTAAAACATTTTTTCTCCCAATCTAGTAAACAGGATAGACAAAACTGTGTCAAATGTTGTATATCACATGTTATCTATTAAATTAAGGCATACTTAGTGCTATGAAAGCACACAGGTGATGATCAAATCAATTTTAAGATGTCAAACTAGCTGACTTGTAAGAAATTACAAGGAAGCAAAGACTCAAGAGAAGCCAAACAAGTGAAAAGTAGCATAAACAATAAAAAGACATAGCATTTGGAAGGGAGAAAAACATATCAGGAAAAGACCTAAGAATTTGGGATGTGAAAATCAGAAAAATTAGAATGGCTAAAACATACATTTCATGGGGAGAAGAGGAAGAGATTCAGGATGGTGTTGGAGAAATTAACAAGAGGGAATAATGCCAACATTTAAAGTCATCTTACACAATTTACGCTTTATTCAATAGGAAATGACTGGCAGCATCGTGTTATAGGTGAACAATGACTGATGAACATATATCTTCAGTGGGGGTGGAGGAAATGCTGGCAGGGCAAGGGTAGAGTATTGAACTGCAAGACCAGAGCAAGGTGGCTATTAGGAAATGTTCACAATTGGTTAGGTAAGGAATTATCTTTAATTCTTGCCAATGTAATTATAATGTATCTTGGTGCAAATATCTTTGGGTTCATTCTAACTGGATCTTTTTGAGCTTCATCGATCCAGGTGTCTGTTTCCTTCCACATATTAGGGAAGTTACTGGCATTATTTCTTAAAATAGTTTCTTCCCTTTTATTTTTCTCTTCTCATTCTTGTACCTTTACAATGAAAGTGTTTCTCTCCAAACACTTATATATTGTTCCTTTTCTGACAATTACTACTGAATTTTTATTTTATCATCATAAACAACTCTATAATCAAGATATATTTGGTAGGGGGTAAGGTAATATGAAACTGTAGGGAGAGTGCAAGAATTAGAGGAAGGGTGTTCTACTGAGTGACAGAAGAATGGTTTGATGGTTTAAAGAGGAGTAAGACGAAGACACTTGGAAATGATCACTCTCGACAAGAACTGAGTGCTGAAAATAAAGGGAGAAAACATGCAAACCATAATACCCAAAAGAAGAGGAGGAGGAGGAGGAGGAGGAGGAGGAGGAAGAAGAAGAAGAAGAAGAGAAGAAGAAGAAGAAGAAGAAGAAGAAGAAGAAGAAGAAGAAGAAGAAGAAGAAGAAGAACGAAGAAGAAGAAGAAGAAGAAGAAGAAGAAGAAGAAGAAAAAGAAGGGAGGAGGAGGAGAAGGAGAAGGAGGAGAAGGAGGAGGAGGAGGAGGAGAAGGAGAAGAGAAGAAGAAGAAGAAGAAGAAGAAGAAGAAAGAAGAAGAAGAAGAAGAAGAAGAAGAAGAAGAAGAAGGGAGGAGGAGGAGGAGGAGGAGGAGGAGGAGGAGGAGGAGGAGGAGAAGAAGAAGAAGAAGAAGAAGAAGAAGAAGAAGAAGAAGAAGAAGGAGGAGAGAGGGAGGAGGAGGAGGAGGAGGAGGAGGAGGAGGAGAGAGAAGAAGAAGAAAGAAGAAGAAGAAGAGAAAGAAGAAGAAGAGAAGAAGAAGAAGAAGAAGAAGAAGAAGAAGAAGAAGAGAGAAGAAGAAGAAGAAGGAAGGAGAAGGAGGAGAAGAAGAAGAAGAAGAAGAAGAAGAAGAAGAGAAGAAGAAGAAGAAGAAGAAGAAGAAGGAGAGGAGGAGGAGGAGGAGGAGGAGGAGGAGGGAGGAGGAGAAGGAGAAGAAGGAGAAGGAGAGGAGGAGGAGGAGGAGAGAAGAGAGAAGAAGAAGGAAGAAGAAGAAGAAGAAGAAGAAGAAGAAGAAGAAGAAGAAGAAGAAGAAGAAGAAGAAGAAGAAGAAGAAGAAGAAGAAAGAGAAGAATGAAGAAGAAGAAGAAGAGAAGAAGAAGAAGAAGAAGAGAGAAGAAGAAGGATGAAGAGAAGAGGAGAAGAGAAGGAGAAGAAGGAGGAGGGGCAAGAGGGACACTGGGGACATTAGTGGTGGTAAATGTACACTGGCAAAGGGATAGGTATTGGAACTATGTATGACTGAAAACCTAATCATGAACACCTTTGTAACTGTATCTCATGGGTAATTCAATTGAAAATTAAAATAAAACATAAATAAATGAAAGTCATTAAATTTGTCTACTATGGGAAATCCATATCACTGTATCACTGTCATCCCATTGTTCATCAGTTTGCTCGAGCGGGCACCAGTAATGTCTCCATTCATCCCTGTCATGTGCTAGTGTAGCCCCTAATGGCATCTGCTTGCTCCAGAAACACGAAGAGCCTGAGATTTTAGCAGTCTATCCTTACTCATCCTTCCCAATGCTGCCATACTGGGACATCTTTCAGGTCAGGGATTAAGGCCTGTTATTGTTACTGTTTTTGGCATATCAAATACGCCATGGGTAGCTTGCCAGGCTTTGCAGTATGAGCAGGATGTAGCTTGCCAGGCTTTCGAGGAAATGAAGAGTTGCTCTCTTCTAAGAGCTTTGTTTTATAGTCTCTGGATCTTGGCCATTGATGAGATTACATGACGCCAGGGGCAGTTTGTGGGTGTGACTGCCAAACTACTGAAAAAATGGGGATCTGGGTGGAGGAGGCCCAGTCCCGATTGGTTTTCTTTCCATGTCTTAACCAAAGCTCTCCATGGCTCCCAATATTTAAAGACCACCTCTTTTAATTTCCAAAAAATATATGCTTGTCATCAACTCACTTGCCTTGGCAGTGCAAATGAAAAACTGGGCTCTGTTTATGTTGTGTCCAGTATTGGCTATGGACAAGATGTCGGATCTATGTGCTTAATAATGAAATTGTCATCAATCAGTGTTATTGAGGTGAGTGATGTCCTCACCCTGGCACATAAACCCAGGAATAATTCTGTGGAAGCAGGAACTTATAAACTAAACCCTTTTTCGTCAGTGATCAGAGCATGAAAATTTTCAGATGTTTTTGGAACTTTGTCTGCAAACAGTCAAAGGAAACACAGCTCAAAGATCAGCCAGTAAGGGGCTGGAGCCATAGTGCAGTGGATAGGGCTTTTGCCTTGTATGTGGCCAACCTAGGTTTAATCCTCAGCATCCCATAGGGTCCCCTGAATACCACCAAGAGTGATTCTGAGTGCAGAGTCAGGAGTAACCCCCAAGCATCGCCAGGAGTGGACTTCCAGAAAAGCCTAGCCATCAACACTGATGCCAAAGAACATGGTGGGGCTAATCACTGTAGCTGCCTGACATGGGAACTTAGGTGGTGGTGGCATCTTCAAGTCACAATAATGCTATTCTCACCTATGGATAGTAGAGATAAGGGCCAGGAGGATCGATCCACAGCTTGGAAGCTGATCTCAAGTGCTGGGGGAAAAGGCAGCAGGGATAGAGAAGGGTGCACTAAGTAAATGATGCTTGGAGGGCTTGCTCAGGATAGTACATGTGTGCTGAAAGTAGACTATCGACAAAACATGATGGCCACTTAGTACCTGTATTGCAAACCATAACATCCAGAAGGACAGAGAGAGTAAGAGGGTATGTGCCTGCCATAGAGGCAGGGGTGTTGGGGTGGGAATGGGGTGGGGTGGAGGGAGGGATACTGGAAACATTGGTGATGGAGAATGGGTATTGGTGGAGGGATCATTGTATGGCCGAAATGTAATCATGCAAGTTTGTAACTCTGTGATTTTATCTCATGGTGATTCATTAAAATTTAAAAAATAAATGTTGTTTTTTAATGTTATTTAATGTCTCTTAAATTATCTTCAGTTTTGACCCTACCTCACCCTGAAATCCCCGCACAGCCACATGCTGGGAGACTTGGGGATGCATCCTTGTGCCCAGTGCCAGCAGAGCCCACCTCTAGGCCAATTATTGGTCCAGCTCATGTCAATCTAATCCCTAGAAGTCAAGGTGTGCATTCTGTAGGCCGGACCTGCCCCTTCCCATGCTGAAACCACAGTGTGAAGACATTACTACATATGCTTCTTATATTGGGGGCAGAGAGAATGTGGCATTCCTATTTACCAGGCAGTATACAGCCTTAAATCTGTTAACTCATCTCAGGAACTAACTGACAATTTTCGGAGCATACTCGAACAACATTGCAGGATAAATCATTTGAACAGCAGATGTCATATTAGTAGCTGTCTGGTATAAACAATTCAACAGATCAGCGCTCAAGTAACTGGAAATCCAAACTTCCACCATTAACACCCATAAAGTGTGAAGAACAATGGGGAAACTAAGGCACTCAGCTGCACTCACAGATAGGGACAGAAATCCAGGCAAGTCCCAATGCCCATCAAAACATTTAGCTTAATCAATGAAGGACCTAACTTAACACTCACTGCATTGGCAAAAGAAATTAAGCAAGCACTTGACAATGAATTGAAGTGATTTCTAGATGAGAAATTCAATCAACTCAAAAACCATTTTTTCAGAGGATGAAATATTCCATACAAATGGAATTTAAGGAAGTAAAGAACACACTAGCAAGTAGTAGTAGCAGGATCTCACAGAGTGGGGAGAAAACTGTGGAAATTAACTTGAAGACAAAATACAGGCCTAGAATTCCCAGAACCCACGTCATCTTCCTATCACCAGATGGTAATGATAATGGTCTCCTAACCATTACCAAAAACAGCCTTAGAGGCTCCTGAGCACTGACTATAGGGTAGCCTGAGCAATTATGGCACTGCCAAGTCGGTTGACTGAGAATCACATATGGTGCTCCCAAGCTTCCCGAGTACCCCTTAGGAGACTTTCCAAAATAAATAAATAAATAAATAAATAATAGGAGTGTAAAGACTCTGCTTTCTCTTTTGCCTTCCTTTATATTTTTCAGATTTCCATTATAAAGTAGAAAATGACTTTAGAAGTAGAAAATCCAAAAGAAATTTACACCTGGAAGACAAATCCTACTTCACAAGCCAATCTCTGACTTAAGAGGACACATGAGGCTTCTGGGGAAAGGCAGGTGAGGAAGTCTCCCATCTCTGTATTCAAAGGGCATCTGTATTCTTCCTAATGAGTGTTTCCTCAAAATCTATCTATAGAATCTTTCCTTTCTTTTTAAATTTTTTATTAATGCACCATGAGATAGTTACAAAGTTGTTTTTGACAATAGTATTTGGAGATTTCAACACTTCCTTGTCACCTCTCTATAGATCAACCAGACTAAAACTGAACAAGGAAATAAGGAAATACTTTATTTGAGGGAAGAAATGGAAGAGAAGGTTAGTATATATATATATATATATATATATATATATATATAGTGTATATATATATACACACACATATATGTGTGTATATATGTATATATACACACATATATACATATATATAACTTTTCATCTGTCTATAGTTTATATATCTATAAATAATCTGTGAATATATATATCTATATATTTATCTATAGGACTGAAGCAATAGCACAGCAGGTAGGGCATTTGCCTTGCACACAGCTGACCCAGTTTGATTCCCTCTCAGAGAGCCCAGCAAGCTACTGAGAGTATCCTGCCCACAGGGCAGAGCCTGACAAGCTCCCCATGGCATATTAAATATGCCAAAAACAGTAACAAGTCTCACAATGGAGACATTACTGGTGCCCACTCAAGCAAATCGATGAACAACAGGATGACAGTGATACAATGATATTCATCTATATATCAACTATATATATGAAAAGTTATATATAAATATTATATATACATACATACATTATGTATATATGTGTGTATATATATGTATATATATATGAATACACATTCTTCACCAGTGCATATAGGATATTCTCCAAGATAGACTACATGCTGGACCACAAAACATACCTCCATAGAATTTTTTTTTTTGCCAAAGAATTACTTGGCCCCACTATGAATGAACATCTGTGGAGGTTGAGTTGGTGTTTGTGATTCTAACAAGCTCCCCAGGCATTTGTACTGAATATCAAAGTTTAGGGACAACTGCCCTAGGGCATCTCTCCTAAAGGGAGCAAGAAAAAAATCTGAGCAATTAACACATGTTGGATGTGTGTCTTTTACCTGAGCTTGGTGCCTTGTACCCTTGGGTCTGCTCCCTGGTGGATAGAGTCTTCACCTTTTCATTTCTGATGCTAGTGAATTGAGAAGAGTGTGCTCCAGACTCAGGATATCTCTCTCTGATGTCGGGAGAAGTCTAGGAGAGAAGCAGAGAAACCAGCTCAGAGGGGAAGTGGGTATCCTTCACTTGGAGCAGGTGTGTGTGGGGCCGGGGGTGGGACACCTCATTTCTCAGTAACTATGCAGGAGTTACTTCTTACTAGTTACTCAAAACAAGTGTATTTCAATCACTATTAGCTATGACTCACACTTTAATACTGCATCTTGAGACATAGAGTCAGTCAATTGTGTCAATTAATGTGTATGCCCCCAAATTCATGTTGGGGCCCCTATCTCCTCATTCAAGTTCTAGAAACTAGAATATGTGCTTGTTTAGTGCATCAAAGTTTAACTAGATTAACTATTCCTTTCTAACACTTCTTCCCAATTTGCCTAATTTCTTCCCTTCACATAGCACAGTTGCTGATATTTTGGGATATGTTTGAAGAATAACTTTTGCCCAGAAACTTTCGATTTCCTTTTTCCATAACGTAGCACCTCAATTATAAATTATTGGAAGTACCAAATCCTGAATGAATATGCTAGTTTTTATGTTTATTTGGATTTCACTGGAGACAAAATTCTGAGCTTCCTCACTGAAGATCTTTGCATTTAATATTCAGTGGAAGAAATGCCATTAAATCTCTCCCCGGAGAGGGCTGCTCTACGTACATTGCCTTATTTAATTTTATTGCTGTAATTTGGGAACTAATATTCTATTTTTCAAGAGGAAAAACTGAGGCTCCAGGATCTGTAATAACTTGCCCAAAGACATGGGTTTAAAAAATGATAGTGATAGAATTTTCATGTATTCTGTCTGACTCTAACACTCACGGCTTCCCTTCCACATCAGACAGCCTCATCACCAAGAAAATGTATGTTATTAGGAAACAAAGGATGGATGTGAGGAATTGGGAGTTCATGTATGTTCTCTTTTTTCTATATAGATCAGGAAAGAGAGAGAGGGAGAGAGAGATAAGGAGAAGAGAAAGAGAGAGTGACTTTTAAATTCTAAATTTCACAGGTCAGAGAAATTCACAAAGTTTGGAAAAAGATATACAATTTTAAAAGCTTATAGGAAACCAAAGAGGATGGAAAGGGTTGGTGTGTGGGTGGATGGGGAGGAGAGAAGAAGTTCAGCGTAGTGGAATGTAGGAATGATGTTCTCCTGTGCAGGCAAGTTACGCTGACTTTCAGGTCATCATTGCTGTCTATGGCCTATGCCTGTATCAAGTCACGATCCCACTCTAAAGTGACTTTGTGGCAACTGATCTCTCTTTAGTACCTGCCTATGGAGAGGAGTGGACATGTCGAGGAGGGAAATGTGGTGGTGTGTGTGTGTGGGGGGGAGTGCCTCATAAAATAAAAAATGGAAATCTCATTGATATCTGCCAACTGCAACTGCACTTCATAAATTTATGTGAATATTTTACTACTGTTCACAGTATTATTGTGACTGACATTCACAGATTTATCTTTAGTTTGAGATGTAAAAATTGAGGCTCAAACTTGTCACAAACCCAAGTGGGATGGTATGAAATGATGTGAGCAGAACTTGATTCTAATTGCAGTGCTTTTTCATGCACTCCACATTCAGGCACTGAGCACCATCCTTCAGTCATAGTGAGGAGGGACAAAATGTTGTGTTGAGCAACAGACTGGGAACCTTGTGTCACTTCTTTGTGTCTTTGAACACTCTGTTGGATGCTCTTAGGTAAGTTTAAAAAGAATGATTACTATACCCATATATTATAGGAATACACTCAACACACAAGCTTAAAGAAATAGAATTTTAAGTACAAAAAAGTTGTATAACGTTCTTCTGGTTTATTTCCCAGTAAAGAGCCACTATATTGAAATTTGAACATCCTACAAAGACCTACTACATGTCTTAGGCATTCCTTGATAATGACTTTTTACTTTTTATTTTAATATTTTGTCGATGTTCTGTAATTTATAATACTGTTATCATGGTTTCTCACAAACATTAATTATTCCAACACCACACTCATCACCAGTGATCCCCAACTCCCCTACTTAACAATGATATTTTAATTAAAGTGAAGGGTTTTTTTGTTGTGTTGTGTTTAAGGGGCACACACAGCAGTGCTTAAGGCTTATTCCTGGCTCTGGGCTCAGGAACCATATAGATTGAACCAAGATTTGACTGCAGGCAAGTTAAACACCTTAACTCCTATGCTATCTCTTGGGCCCTAAAGTGAAATTTTCATAAAGGCAATGTGATACCATAAATTCCTTTTCCTACTTGCCTTGTAGGATTTGGTAATTTTGGTTTTAGAATATTTTAATGTATAGGCAGTAATAGTTGGGGGGAATACAAGCAGATTTTCTAAGATACAAAATATTAACAAGAGAGACCTGACTAGACCTAGAAGTTTACCTAGTTGGTTCATAATTAGATGCCAGGACCTGAACGGGTAAACCAAAAGAGGGTGAGAGAATATCAATCACCACTCTCTTTGACCTCTTTTTATAATGACAATTTATATTTTGTATAATGATAATAGGTTTTGTAAGGCCATAAAAACTAATTGCATCAGGAAGAGATTGGAGAATAATCTAGAGATCTGATAAAAAATTATTATTATTAACAAATATGAAAACATCAGCATTATTTCTTTTAATTTTTAAAAATTGAATCACAGTGAGATACACGGGCTGGAGGGATAGCCCAAAGGGTAGGGCATTTGCCTTGCATGCGGCCGACCTGGGTTTGATTCTTCTGCCCCTCTCAGAGAGCCCAGTAAGCTACCGAGAGTATCTCACCCACATGGCAGAGCCTGGCAAGCTACCCATGGCGCATTTGATATGCCAAAAACAGTAACAAGTCTCACAATGGAGTCGCTACTGGTTCCCACTCCAGCAAATCAATGAGCAACAGGATGACAGTGATACAGTGACAGTAAAATACACAGTTACATAGTTGTTCGTGATTGGGTTTCAGTCATTTAATGTTTCAACAACCCTGTCTTCACCAGGGTACATTTACCACCACCATCAGCATCAATTTTATACTTTATAGCAGTCATATTGCAAGGTTGAATTCTGAGATACCTTGAGTTCAATCTATAGATATGATTCTTTTCTCTGTGACTTTTATTTAGAATGAAAACAATAGGTACTTATTTCCAATCCATTTTCCTTTTGGGTGTATGCTGCTGCATATTCATTTCTATACTTTTTAATGAAATTCAAAGGTTTGACAACTTGTAGGTCAAGATATTCAGATCATTATCTTAGAAAGTATAAAGCTGAATTGAAATTTGGATCATTTTAGCTTAATAAGTTAAATAAATATTATCTCTGTTAAGACAGAGAGTGGCTTTTTCATTACTGACTAAACATAGCTATGGATTATAACTTCGTATGGAATACCTCTCCTCTAGAGGGTGAAAAAATGTCAGATAAGCCAGTTTCTCTAATCAAACTTGAAAATTCTTTCGTATCACATGGTAATACCACCACTGTAAGGGTCATATGGCAATGCAGACAGACAATAGCACATACATCAGTATAAAGGAAATCACTGTGTGGCAGTCACACCCACGAACTGCCTCTGGCACCTTATAAACTCACTAACAGCCATAATCCAGAGACTCACAAATAAAACTCAGAAGAGAAAGAGAGCAACACGTTGCAGAGATGCCTCTGCACCCCAAAGTCACCATCCAGTTAAAAATTTAACTCTAGCTATACAACCCTATTTGAAATTTTAGAACTCCTGAAAAGCGTGTGCACGCATTTGTGGCTTCGTGACATCTCATACTCTGCCTCACTAATGTACCAAGAGTAGAACACCACATTTGATGGGGTGTGATGTAGAACTCGGGACTCTGCACCAGGCTGTTTTCACTCCGGGTGCCCCAGAGGGGGGCGGGTGAGAACCCTCCCCCCCCACAAGGGACCCAGCCCCAGCAGCCGACCTCCACTACCCAACCGTCGCCATGCTCCAGGCCGCTTTCTGTACACATTATAAGACACTTCCTACCCATTTTCCATAATTACCACACCATATTTGATGGGGTTCAGACAGTAGGCAACAAATTTTATATATATATATACATACATACACACACACATATATACATACATACCTCTCGGAGAGCCCGGCAAGCTACCGAGAGTATCCCGCCTGCTCGGGAAGAGCCTGGCAAGCTACCTGTGGCGTATTTGATATGCCAAAAAGAGTAACGATAGGTCTCATACCCCTGACTCTGAAAGAGCTTCCAATAGTTGGGGAAAATGAGTAACGAAAGGCTGCTAAAATCTCAGGGCTGGGAGGAATGGAGATGTTACTGGTGCCCCTCAAGTAAATTGATGAGCAATGGAATGACAGTGATACAGTGACACAGTGAATGTAGAGCGCAATAGTTGGATCTATCTATCTCTAAATACATAGATAACAACATGTTAGTAATCTCTTAAACAAGGGTTTAATGGCTCCAGGGTAACAAACACTCTTCACACACACACACACTTCCTTCTAAAGAAATTATTTTGGATCATTTTAGTGGTTTATTCATAACAAGCAATACAAAATAACTTACTTAGTACGTACTTTGGGGGAAGCTTTGGGTGGTGTTGGATAAATTCAAAATAATGGTGGTGGGATGGTGTAACCATGTTGGGATTGGAATATTGAATGTAATAAATTATTGTGAACATTTTTTAAATATAAAATTAAATTTAAAAAATAATTTTAAAAATGAATAAAGGAAATCATTTCCCTCTGCCGTAGACTAATATTTGTTAGCTTCTGTTTTATAACTATTCTTTCATCAGTGAAGAGAAGAGTAGCATGAAGGGGGAGAACCACAGCAGGGTGTCCGAGTTCCTCCTCCTGGGGCTCCCCATCCCGCCAGAGCAGAAAGACTTATTCTTCGCCCTGTTCCTGGCCATGTACCTGACCACGGTGCTGGGGAACCTGCTCATCATCCTGCTCATCAGGCTGGACTCCCGCCTCCACACCCCCATGTACTTCTTCCTCAGCCACCTGGCCTTCACGGATATCTCATTTTCATCCGTCACTGTCCCAAGGATGTTGATGAGCATGCAAACACTGGACCAGTCCATTCCCTACGCAGAATGCATTTCCCAGATGTACTTTTTTATATTTTTCACGGATCTGGACAGCTTCCTTCTCACCTCCATGGCATATGATCGTTATGTGGCCATCTGCCACCCGCTCCACTACACCACCATCATGAGAGAAGGACTGTGCTGTTTACTAGTAGTGGTCTCATGGGTGCTCTCCTGTGCCAGTGCCCTTTCCCACACCCTCCTCCTGGCCCAGCTGTCCTTTTGTGCTGACAACACCGTCCCTCATTTCTTCTGTGACCTTGGTGCTTTGCTCAAGCTCTCCTGCTCAGACACATCCATCAATGAGCTAGTCATTTTCACAGTAGGTGTGGCAGTCATTACTGTCCCACTAATGTGCATCTTGATTTCCTACGGCCGTATTGGGGCCACCATCCTGAAGGTGCCTTCTACCAAGGGGATCTGCAAAGCCTTGTCCACATGTGGCTCCCACCTCTCTGTTGTTTCTCTCTATTATGGAGCCATTATTGGGTTGTATTTTGTCCCTTCGTCCAGCACCTCCAATGACAAGGATGCAATTGCCTCTGTGCTGTACACAGTGGTTACTCCATTAATGAACCCTTTCATCTATAGTCTCAGGAACAGAGATATGAAGGGAGCCCTGGAGAAACTCTTCTACAGGGCAACAGGTTCATCTCAGTGATATTTATTCATCTTTACAGCATACATTCATTTTCACCTATCTTTAGCGATGACATCATTGAACTTGAACTCAGTATGCAATAAAAGTCTCATAAATCCTTAGCAACGTGAATTGTGTCTTGATTCAGCTACTCTTTCTTTCCCCAGAAATAATTTTAAATTTCTTATTCTGATTGCATTGGTTTCTCAAGTTGATCAATTTGAGAAATTAAATAGCTAGTGAAACTAATGTCTTTTATTTTCCTTGATATTTATTTTTTAAATAATCCTTTGATTAATCTCCATATTAGTGCTGTATATACTTAAAATTTACATCTTCATACTTTGATAGAAATGCATATAAGATAATAAAGTTAGTGATATACATTTTTATTTATGTGATGATAATACACTTTTATATTAAAATTTTTTATAAATATAAAATATTTTATATTAAAATATTTTTGTTTTATTGGGCCATGCTAATAACCTTTCTCATGACCGTCCTTAGTGAGACATCTCAGTGGGTTTATAAAACATATTTTCTATGTCTTTTTAAAACCATGAGTGACTCCTGAGTGCAGAACCAGGAGTCAGCCCTGAGCATCGCCAGGTGTGACCTAAAAAGCAAAAAAAAAAAAAAAAAAAAGAATTAGTTAGCTGCATGCCAAAAACTGAACTCAGATTCCTGTCTTATACCATCTATTAAAGTTAACTTACGAGGCCAGAGTGATAGTATGCAGGGAGGTACTATCACACAGCTGAACCCTGGCATCCCATATGGTTTCCTGAGCACTGACAGGAGTAATTCCTTAGTGCAAAGCTAGGAGTAACCTCTGAGCACCGCCAGCTGTGATCCAAAAAGCCAGGACAAGTAAATAAATATTATTAAGTTATGACGTTAACTTAATAATACTAAAGTTAACTTAAAATGGTTTAAAGACCTTGATATTAGAACTGAATATATAAATTTCATTAAAGAAAACATTGGAAAGGTTCATGATTTTGACTCTAGAGGCATCTTCAAGGACTCAATGCCATTGTCCACGCAAACAGAAGCAAAGATAAACAAATTTATAAGTTTCCATTCTGCAAACGAAGCAATGACTAAGATTAAATAGACAAGCAAACAAACAATGGACTGAGAGAATACTCCTTCATCTGACAAAAGACTAATAGTCAAAGATGTATAAGACAAAGGCAGGGGCTGGAGTGATAGCACAGTGGGAAGGGCGTTTGCCTTGCACGTGGCCGACCCTGGTTCGAATCCCAGCACCCCATATGGTCCCCTGAGCACCGCCAGGAGTAATTGCTGAGTGCATGAACCAGGAGTAACCCCTGTGCATTGCTGGGTATGACCCAAAAAGCAAAAAAAAAAAAAAAAAAGGCAAAACTTAACAACAGAAAGAAAGCATAAAATGGGAAGAGCCAAACAGATATTTCATCAAGGACATACAGATGTGTTGCTCTTCACTATGTTCAGAGAAATAAAAAATTAAAACTATAATGTATCATCCAACACCAGTAAGTCTGACACATACCAGAAAAAAGTACAAGCAGGGATGTGGGGGAGAGGGACTCTCACTTCACTGGGGTGAGAATACTATCTGGTTCAACCTCTGTGGAAAATATGTGGAGACTTCCCAAAGAATTAATCATTGAACTTCCAGAAATTGCACTGCTTAGCATATACCACGAGTACAAAAAAAGTACATTTTTTAAAATGCACAATGTTCATTGCAACACTGTTCATAAAAGTCAAGATCTGGAACTAGCCTAATTACCCCACAAGAAATGAGTAAAAAAACTGTGGAATTATATATACAGTGGAATATTCTCCACAATAAGAAAGATAATAGCTGCTATGCATCAAGCATTATGGCTGCTGTGGTTTGAATAGGATACCTCATTTAATTGCTAGTTTGGTCTTAAGATGATCACTTCATAATACAATTGTTTGGATAGGGAGATCCCCAGGAGAAATGGTATCACAATCTATTCTTGTGACATGTGCTATCATTCAGCTTTTCCTAGGCTCTGGGACAGGAACTGACTTTCCTATGAATAGCTATGCTGGCCAGGATGCAGTACACTGAATCTCAAATGAGGTTTTAGAGTCACACTACTGGAACTGACATCTGAGAACTTCCCCAGGGAAAAACAGAGAAATGGGGTGGGGGGTCACCCATTCCCAACTCTGCAAGATCCCAGACCATTTTTAATCAACTTATGACTCTAAAATTTTAATCACACTGTTTATTTTTTATTAAAAAATAACTTTTTTCAGAACACTGGAATTTTTTCAGAGTTTTACAACATGGGAATCACAATGGAAATGGGAGATAACCTTGTAGGCAAAGAAAGTCACCTGAATCAGTAACAGAGTCTGGAGCAGGGCGGTGGGTTAGCACCCAGCATTACGCCCAGCATTAGTGCTCAGAGTTGGGGACTCATAGCTGTGCTCTAATGGAGTCTCTCCTTTACTCCTTATCTTTCCCTCCCACTCCCTTCTTTGTGTCGGCATTCATTCTGGGAACTGAGAGTTGAGTCTCCCTGGTATCTTGTGTATCAACACTATAAGTACCCATTTGTGTTGAGTGCTAGGCATGTTGGTAGCTTTGTTTTATTATTCACACATATTATTATCCTCCATCATTTTAGAAAGGATAGCACTAAGTCTCAGATTGTTCATGTACTTCAGATACTACAGCTAGCAAATGACATTTGAATGCATGTGTCTGACTCCCAAGCCAGTGTCTTCACTCCTTCCTTCACTTACACTCTGTGTCTCTGATATTTAGTTTTCATCAGAGGGAGGAGAGAGGAAATGTATCACAATTTTGTTCTCAAAAATAGCCATTCTGTTCTTCCCTAGGATTTAGAAGTTTCTGTGAAGATTTGATTCTTCTGTTTGTTCTTCATTTCATAAAAAGACTCATCATTGTGTAGATGTACTAAACAGTCATCTGTTCTCAGGCACTTAGTACCAGTATTGCAAACCATAATGCCCAAAAGGAAGGAAGGGGAGAAAGGGGGATAGGGAGGAGAGGAAGAGGGGGGTCGAGACAATGTCTGTTCTCTACTCTTCCTAAATAGATCATTCATTGCCTGTCAGAGTATGGATGAGTTTCAGGTATCTTCAAATTTCCCAATTTTCTGAATGGAAAACAATATAAAGGATTTTGTGTTATAATTCTGATTCAGGAAAGTTGGGTTCTGTTGAGTCGAGGACTCAGTCAGAATGCCTGGAGTAAATGGTTCCCTTTCAGCTTCCTTAATTCTAAGACAAGAATCTTTTGGGGGGTTTTAAAGGATCTTAGAACACCGTGCCCAAAGTGTTTATTGGAGCCAATATCATTGAAGTCTATTCTCCTGCCGCGTCCTGGGAGAAATTGCTTTGGGGGCAGGTTTGGGTGATGGTGGTAAGGTATTATGGTGGTGGGATTGGTGTTGGAATATTAAATATAATAAATTATTGTGAGCGAGCAACTTTATACAAATAAAATAAAATTGGAGGGCGGAAAATGTGGCCTGATAAAAATGGTGTCTTAAGTGATAAATAAAAAAGGCTCCAATGATCAATAAGTCACAACATGGCAAAGTCAAAACCTCATATCTCTTCACAACAGGTGTGACTCTAGTGGGGAACTCCTAACAATAATAGTGAGGTTTTTGTTGAAATATTGAATGTAACCAAAGTAAAGAGAAAGTAAAGTGAAATTTGTCAGTTACGGGGGGGGGGGGCGGGGGGTGGAGGCACAGGATGGAAGGTATACTGGTTTTGGTTTTTTTTTGGTTTTTGGGTTTTGGGTTTTTTTTGGTGGTGGAATATGGGCACTGGTGAAGGGATGGTTGTTTCAGCATTGTATAACTGATACTTAAGCCTGAAAGCATTGTAATTTTCCACATGGTGATTCAATAAAATAAAATTTTTATTAAAAAAAGTTTTTTGTTAATTAGCTATGTCCCTCTTTTTTTTAATAAATTGGGTCTTCTCATATACAACCTATATCTTCTGGTCAACCAGATACACCAAAATGTTTACTGTCTATGCAATATGCTCTCTGCCCTATATCAATTAACTATCCTAGTTTCCCAATCAAAATTCCATGCCTGGGATACTCAGTGAAATATTAAATCCCTTATAAACATGCACTTAAGGTTGTTATAGGATTTGCTCTTCCTAAAGATCACTTATGCTTCCAAATGGTAAGAATCTCAAGATAAAATATACAACTGTAGTATATCTATATAAAAGATAAAATATACAACTGTAGTATATCTATATCTCATCCATATCTCATGTTCTCAAGTATATCTGTACCTTACAAGAATATGAAATTAAAGGAGATTCTATTTATGCAGAATGAATTTTAAAAGAATATCATTTATTTTAAATAGGACTTCATGGTTTAAAAATATTCATGGAATTTAACTTTTCTCCCAGAAGTAATATGTGCTTTGACATTTGTAATCTGTAATTAATTATTTTAATTATAAAAAGTTTTCTTAGAAGTGGGAGTATAAATTGCCATAATCCTCCAGGAAATAAGCTGATAATATTTACTTCAAGCACTAAAATATTTGTACCCTATGGATTACTCTTTAGTTTATAGGAATTTGATCAAAGAAATAGTAAATTGCTGCAAAGAATTTGTGTAAAATAATATTGTTCATAAAATAGAAAATACCCAAATTTTTTAAATTTTATTTTATTGAATCACCATGTGGAAAATTACAATGCTTTCAAGCTTAAGTCTCAGTTATACAATGCTGAAACAACCATCCCTTCACCAGTGCCCATATTCCACCACACACACACACAAAAAAAAATAAACAATATACCTCCCATCCCATCCCCCCAACCCCCCGTAACTGATAAATTTCACTTTACTTTCTCTTTACTTTGGTTACATTCAATATTTCAACAAAAACCTCACTATTATTGTTAGGAGTTCCCCACTAGAGTCATACCTGTTGTGAAAAGATATGAGATTTCTTTTGGACTTGGATTTCTGTATTTTAGCAACTAAGACCAGGGAAATTTCTTCCAGATATTGGATCATTGCAAGCTTGTAACTCTCATATGTGGTCCTCATAATATAGTGGTCACCACGCCCTTCTCCCCAAAAAACACCCAAATTTTGAGTCATTTTGTATCAATTAATTATGCTATGCTGATGTGATGAAATGATGTATGTGATCTCCAATTATCTGATAATTTATACTCAACACAGAAAATTTTAACAGAAATTTTTATTACTGAATTCATATTGAATTATCAATTCACTGCTTATCATTCAACAACACTAAATCTTATTTATTTACATCAAAATATTCTGAGCGACTAGCTATCCCAAGATGATAGAATTATGTATGATCCTTGTTTCTTCATTAACTTACATTTTCAACTTACATCTTCCACATCTTTGTATCAGCATGTTAATTTTTTAATTATAAATTTTAAAATATTTAAAATCTGGATATATTTTTTATCCAATGCTGACCCAGGTTAGATTCCTCCACCCCTCTCGGAGAACCCAGCAAGCTACCAAGAGTATCTCGCCCGCATGGCAGAGCTTGGCAAGCTACCTGTGGTATATTCTATATGCCAAAAACAGTAATAACAAGTCTCACAGTGGAGATGTTACTGCTGCCTGCTCGAGCAAATCGATGATCAGCGGAATGACAGTGAGACAGTGTTACAGTGATACCCATTTTTTGCTTATCTGGAGAGTGCCTATAGATAAAAATCAAACTTTCTCTTTAAGAGATAATTGGTAAAAATTCATATTGCCAAGCAGCATCAGATGCTAGTTGATGTTATACTATTCTACTACGAGGGATAGAGACACAAGTTTTCTTAGAGAAAATGCAACATTTTAGAAATAAAAATCCTTTTTCTTCATTACAAACCGTTGTGATCTTTTCCATTTAAAACTAAAGGAGTTTTTGTCTATCAGCATGAATATAAGGAAACAGATATATAAATATTTTAAGACTAAGCCTACATTTCATCATCTATTATAGTAATAACTGGTCTGGATAGGGCAACAAGAACCACCATTAGTATTTTAAAATAAAATAAAGTTAAGCTAAAATAAATTTAAGCTAGAATGATACTAATTTGTGAGGTGATTTACAAAGTTAATGGAAGTGTTACAGAATCTCAGAGTGTAGGATGGGCCTTTGGGAATAAAGTGAAGTATATTAATACTCTGGCCCATGTGAAATACTTTACTCCTATACCATCAGGAAGGAGAGGATTGTTGTCACTGGAAATATCAAATTCAAGAGCTTATCATTGTGTTGTTAACTCAAGTACCAGGAATAAATGTTAAATCTTTTTTGTTATTCACACTGGTTTGATCTCTAGGAAAATGAGCTCTAACTACTATTTCCATTTCCACTGCCTCTGGTGACTGCACACAGAAAAGTAAAAAAAAAAAATTTTAAATCCCTGAAATATATCCCGAGGATGTAAAAAAAGCACAGTAAAAATGACATCTGCACCTGTATATTCATTGTTCACAATAGCCAGAATCTGGAAACAACCCGAGTGCCTGAGAACAGACCACTGATAAAGAAATTTTGGTAAATCTACACAATGGAATACTATGCAGCTGTAAGGAAAGAAGAAGTTATGAAATTTGCTTATAAGAGGATGGTCATGCTAAGTGAAATGAGCCAAAAAAGAGAGGGACAGATATAGAATAGCTGCACTCATTTGTGAAGTATAAAATAACATAATATGAGACTTCTAAAAAGTCTTTTAAAAAAATCTCCCTGAATGTCTTACAGTAGAAAGGGAATGCAAAGAATATGAAGTTAAACGAAAAGGAGAAAAAAAGAAAGCACAGTACCTTCCACTTCATTTCAATGCTCCAAAGTTCACAGAAGAGCATCTAGTCAACATAACCTGCATTCCAAGAGAGCAGTAGAAAAATATTCCCTTCTTCTTAACAGTCTTTGAAGTATATAGTGAAGACATGTAAAACAAATTTGTAATGAAAGCAGAGTGCCAACTAACCACTGTTTAAACATTTATGAATAAACCATGGAATATTGGGAATAAGCCAAGCAATAAACCATGATTTAGAATAAACCATAGAATGAAATTCTCCTCTTTCTCTGAGCTATTTTGGTGATCTAAATAATTTAACATTTCATTAGGTCAAGGTAAAGGAAGACAGAGCAAAAATGTCTAATGAAGCCTGGATATTTCAGAGAATATGATTAATGCTTAAGGTCATAAACTATTTTTTAAAGTCTTAAGAAAAATGTTCAGGGAATCCCAGAAGAGGGTAAATGTCTCAAAGACCAAGTTAATTTACTGTAAGGTTGCTAAGAACATATTCCCTATGCCATTCTCCATTAATAGGAGGGCTAGAGTAGTTTTGTTTTGGAAGGAGGTGAAAAAGTGCAAGAAGACCATGCTTTGTTAGTACTTTGGTTTTGATTTAGGTTTCTTCGTTCTTAGCTTATTGAAAAAGATACACTTCTGTTGTCTGTTTGAGGTACTATACTTTTTAAGAAAGATAAGACTAATAATTTTTCCCAGATAAGTGCTATATTAATATTTTGCTTTCAAACTACTATTAATAGCTCCTAAATAAAAACTGAAGGAAAAAAGAATTAAAATGTTGCATATCACAAGTATTTATTACAATTAATAAAAGTATTACAAGTCCTGGAAGATAATTCAAAGTGCTGGTTGCATGCCTTATTTGTGGGAGGCCCAGAGTTTTTCTTGAGCACCACAGTGTCCCCCAAGCACCACCAAGAGTAACAATTAACACCTAGGTGGGTGCTGCCCTTCCAGTCCCTAACTGAACAAGATATAAAAGTTTTAAATGAACACTAAATGTACAAGAACTTCTAGGTGCTGTCAATAAGTACTTTTCACACACATGCAAAAATTGATTTTCAACCCTAATGGGGTAATGAAACAGAAAATGAATGCCCACTCAATTTTTATGGTTTTTAAATATATACTGGAACTATAGCATAGCAGGTAGGGCACTTGCCTTGCATGGAGCCGACCCGGGTTTGATTCCTCTCTCCCTCTCGAGAGCCCGGCAAGCTACCGAGAGTATCTTGCCCACACGGCAGAGCCTGGCAAGCTACCTGTGGCATATTCAATATGCCAAAAACAGTAACAACAATACTCACAATGGAGACGTTACTGGTGCCTGCTCGAGCAAATAGATGAACAACAGTGCTACAGAGCTACTTTTGTTGTAAGAAGGGAATTCTTACAACACAGCTCTAAAATCTGGTTACATTAGAACTACATATTTTGTTCTATTTAAATGAAATATACTTGTCTTCTGTGTAGAGAGATCTGGAGCTCTAGGAGCTACTAATAAACAGTCAAAATTTTTAAAAATTCATGACAAAAGAGAGGAAAATTTAGCCACAAAGAACAGAATTGAGCAAAAGGCTTCATAGAAACTGAAGTGAGAAAGAAAAAGGAAGATCCACATTCAGAGAGAGCCACTATAAACGTTTGCACAATTGAGCTACAATGACTCAAAGAACCTACACAAACTGTACTGTAAATATCCTGTGTCTTGTGAAATATTCACTCTTCTCTTTCTTCACAAGTTTAAATGAACTTACTCTTTAGTGCTCCATTAATTTCTGCCTCATGGATAAAACTGTATCTGATCGGATTTAGACAAAATCATTTTCTTCCTTTTGTGATCAAACACTTATGACAATGATCACCATTCTCATAGTTAATGTTAAATTGGGCATGTGGATGTCTGTTCCATGCACGAAAATAAATATCTTGCTCATCTTTTAGTTTATCAGCAGCATATAATACCCTGCCTGCCATATGAGCATCAGTGCACAGTAAGTTCCTTAATATGAATGTCTCTTGGAACAAATATTAGCACTGAAAGCATGATATTAAAGCATGCAAGAAGTTATACTCCAGTATCAGACAATAAAATATTTTGGTCTTCCCTTGCCTTGCACTCATTATAATTTCCTCATCAACAAAATGTGATGTTCATAGGATAGAACCCAAGATAGGTATATTTTAGGCTCAGTTTGGCATAATATACAATAAAAAGTCAGTAACATAGAATAAAATTATTATAGTTGAGCTTATATTATAGTTAGTTGTAAATATAGTTATTGCAACTACATTAGGCATGGAAAGGGAAGTTCCATAAGACATGGAATTAATATATCTTCGGTTTAACACAATGTCTGGAAAATGGGAGATTAATAAAATTCAGTTGAACTGCGTATTAAAGATGTTCACCTTTCATTAAAATTACACCAAGGAAATGTTATAATTGCCTTGTACCTGTATAGTTTAGATCCCCTGACACAACTCCAGGGAAATATTTAATGTTTTAATAAGACAGTTAATAAATCCTTTAAGAAATATACTGACCACATACACAGCAGAATTTGTTGATTTGAGAGAATTATTATAATCCATTATTCTCCAAAACCTAAGCAAAAGTGACATTTTTCTTCATGAGCACATGAATTCTTTATCGAGTAACCTAAAATATGGATAAAGAATTAGATTCTCTGAGAAGAAATTGCAGGAGCTCCAAAAAGCCTTCTCAGTGCAGACTTCATATCATTGTTCCTGAGGCTGTAAATGAAGGGGTTCAGCATAGGAGTCACCACTGTGTAAAATATTGCTGCCACCCTGTCCTTCCCCCCTGAGTGTGATGAAGGGGGGCATAGGTAGACACCGATTGCCGCCCCATAAAACAGGAAGACCACGGTGAGGTGGGAGCCACAGGTGGAGAAAGCCTTTTGCCTGCCAGAGGCAGATGGGACTCTGAGGATAGTGGAGATGATCCGCGCGTATGACAAAAGGATCAATGAGAGCGGGCCAGTGAGTATCATGGAGCCCACAATGAACAGGGCTACCTGGTTAGTACCTGTGTCCGAGCAGGAGAGCTGAAGCAGGGGGACGACATCACAGAAGAAGTGATGGATCGCGTTGCCTGCACAGAAGGAGAGTCTCGCCATCAGCAGGGTGTGTAAGAGGGCAGCGAGGGTCGTGAGCACCCAGCAGACTGCAAGGAGGACCAGACACATACCAGGACTCATGAGCGTGGAATAGTGAAGAGGCCGGCAGATGGCCACATAGCGGTCATAGGCCATCACTCCCAAGAGGAAGTCATCCAGTGCCCCAAATGTCATGAAAAAGTGCATCTGGGCCAAGCACCCTTGGTATGAGATGGTCTGACTCTGTGTCTGAATGTTCACCAGCATCTTGGGGATTGTAGTGGAAGAAAAGCAAGCATCCGCGAAAGAGAGATTGGCCAGGAAGAAGTACATGGGAGTGTGCAGGTGAGGGTCAGCGTCAATGGCCAGAATAATGAGCAGGTTCCCCGTGACAGTGACCAGGTACATGCCGAGGAAGACGCTGAACAGGAGAAGCTGCTGCTCGGCACTTTCGGAGAAACCCAACAGGAGGAATTCAGTGACACTTCGGTTTGCTTCAGTCCTTCCCATTGTGTTTTCTGAAAGAAGAAAGACGTGTGAAAAACTGCAGAAAAGGTGCCTTGACTGCTTCACTGTGAAATAGATCTCTCACCAAATTCATGTTTCCGTAACCCAAGTGTTAGGCCCTTCGCTCCAGGGACTGTACCTATCTTCTATTCAAGGGAAGGCAAACAGGTCAAAGAAATTAAAACACAGATACGAGGTGATTGGTTCTGGTTGGACAGCAGAGATGCAAATTATCTCTATCTGTGCAAGAGATTCCCCGCGATCCGTAGTTTCTGACTTCCTAGCCCTCAGTTTATCAAATGGACGGGCAGTGAACGGCTACCTCGAACCCTAAGCAATGCACAAGGTAGCATCTAAGTGAATCCTCATACAATTTACTAGAGACATTTTACAAATGAAGCCCCCAAATTCAGATTAATTTAGTCATTTGCACATCCGAAATGAGATGTTAAATACAGATTGAGACCCTAATTACCACGAATCACAGCCACTGCCGAGTCCATCTCTGCTCTGGTGCAGACAGAAACAGTTGACTCTGAATCGTCGCCGATACTTATCTGAAAAACATAAGGCAGGAGTACTGGCAGGGACTTTGTGGGTCTCAGAAGGAAAATAAAACCTGCTCATTTCTTGCAGCATCCACCACACAGCACTGGTCACCAAAGAAACCCACCTTAAACTTGCAGGTCTCTGCCCCACGCCCCCTTAGATGACACAAAGAACTCTTATATACAGAACATGAGAGAGGGAGTAGGTCCGGGGGTTCTGATCACATTAGTGAAGCTCAAGAGCAGAAACTCAGATTTCAGATGTTCTTCGTGCACACTGTCACAGAAGTATTTCTAGGTTCTGGGCCCCTGGGGTAAAATTTTCCCAGCTGATCCTCAGAGGAAACCGTGAAGTAATTACTGAAATTTCACATTTTCGCTCCCTAGACCATCACTTACTGAAGAGCATGAGAAGAGGAAGTGGAGAGTATTTATAGTTTTGCACTTGATAAAATCTGTCCCCAGGGAGAGAAATTCATTTGTTTTTGAGCATAGTGGTTTCTCTGGACTTCTCCTGGGAAATCTGAAAAGCATGTTAATGGGAATCAGAATAGGAGGTAGGTTACAGCAAACAGTAATGCTAAACTTGGCCCTAGCTACTTTCGGTGTGTTCTATAAGTTTTGGAGGTTCAAGATCTTGATAGGTGTTTTTGATTGTTGTTAATTTTATTTCTATTTACTTGTTAACTTAGATGGAGGATTTTCATTTGCCAAAAAAAAATCATAGAGAAACTGAATTAATTAAAAATTTATGATAATTTCTATAAAAAGCAAGAAATATATGCAGATAAGAGAATTATGAGCTTTCATACAATGTGGAAATAGAAGGCTGTGTGGAGTCTTGACATAAAGAAGTCACAGGAAGTCTGTTTTCCTGAGAGAAGAAATTGGGAGAAAGGGTGAATTCAAATCTGCTCTCATCTCTTCCCAGCTCTGAATTCATAATCTCAGTCTTTATTGCCAGAAAAAAATAAATAGATGACAGATATTTGAAATTCTATTTATAAATTCTCCTGAAGAGTAAAATTGAAAAAAATCGATGATGAGCAACCAGTCTAAGTCATTTGCTCTTCAACTCTTCTTTCAAAATACCCAGGACTAAGGTGCTACTATAAAATGTATTTAAAATATTTTTGTTCTTCCCAATGGTTTAAAGACAAAACCTTGACATAAAAAGTTGGTAACTAGAATATTAAAAACAGAAAAAATGATTATATTGCACTGTATGTGCGGCTTTACCATTGAGGGATCACCTGACCCTTCTTAATATTCTACAACTAAAAGAACTTTAATGTAAAAAACTAAAGCACGCTGAGCAATAGCAAAGTGGGTAGGGCGTTTGCCTTGCACACGGCCGACCCGGGTTCGATTCCCATATGGTCCCCTGAGCACACCAGGGGTGATTCCTGAGTGCAGAGCCAGGGGTAACCTCTGTGCATTGCCGGGTGTGACCCAAAAAGCAATATATATATATATATATATATATATTAAAATAAAAATAATAATAAAGCACGCTGAGGAGCATGTGCACTTGCGGGCTCTCCCTCCGGGCAGCTCTGTCTCACCACCCGCGTTTGGTGCTCTGGAACCACTGTGTATGGGCTGGATTGGGACGGCTGTTGGCCAAGGACGAGGACCAAGCTGGTTGCTGATTAGTTACTGTTTATTCCATCTTCCATCTTTCTCATCTCCTGCACTCCCAGCTCTGTCCTCTCTCTGGATCTACTGCAGCTCTGGATTCTCCTCTCCCCCTACTTGTCTCTCTTCACATTGCCCTCTAGGCTACACACAGCCAGGCAGCAAAATCAACATAAGAAAGCCCTTCCTGAAGGCCAGGCATTCCAAAGCCCTTCCTGACTGCCAGCAGGTAAAATACCTCTTAAGGTTTTTCTCCTTTCCTTAGTCCAAACACTTAGTAACATCTTAATACTAGTTATTTTTGTATGGACATAGCAAGAGATGCATTGAGGCTTGCAAGGCAAGTCCCTGGCAACATCTTGCCACAGACTCAGACTACAGCACTCAGGCCAGACTAATCATTCCTCACCCTAGCAGGGTCCAAATCTAGGTATCACTGTTTGGATCATGACAACATTTGTCCATGATCAAGCGCTTAACTTATAGTTAAGCATTAGGCACTTTGGCCAGGCCCATCTTGATGCCAGGGTAGCACACAGCTCACCGCTTACCCTGGGTCCCTCATCGGGACCCTGCTTCTGGAGGTGGTAGGAAGTTAGGACAGCTGAGGCTTAAGTCGAGAGAACAGATGCCCAGGAGGAAAATATTGTGTAGAGTCAAATGACTCCAAGGTTACAAAAGCATAGCATTTGCTAAGTCTTCCTGTGTCCATACAAAAGGACATGGCTCTGGATAAACTATGCAAAGGACTCAAGGAGAAGAGAAAAACAATATTTACAAGTCAACAGAACACTAAGAAAGAAGCTACAAATAAACACAGAGGAATGGGAGCACTGTCACGGGAGTAACCCAATAAACCTAAACTACCTGAGGCTATGTTGTCCTACATAAGTCCTTCCTCTCTGCATATTTTCCTTATAATATCTAATACTCCATGGTAAGTTTACTTTGACTGAAGAAGGCATCTAAGGAAATTTCAGAACTAAGTTAAGCAGCTGGACTGGAGCGATAGCACAGCGGGTAGGGCATTTGCCTTGCACACGGCTGACCTGGCTTCAATTCCTTTATCCCTTCAGGAGTCCGGCAAGCTACCAAGAGTATCCCGCCCACACGACAGAGCCTGTCAAGCTACCATGGCATATTCGATATGCCAAAAACAGTAACAACAAGTCTCACTGAAGAGGAGGGCAAGTTAAGAGTCAATAACTGAAGAGCAGGTTAAGGGTTAACCGCTGAAGTTGCCCTTTGTAACTACTTGACTGCTTTGAAAGATGTCTTCAGGACCTGCCGCTGGGCAGGACTCTGTCACCAAATGGGCCAACAAACTGCCCTAGGAACTATAGGCAAACATTTGCAGGGAAATAGTTAACAGTCAACAAATGTTTAGATATGCAAATCAAGTGACCTATGTGTGATCCCCTTTGATATATAGATGTGATTCCCCTTTGATATGTGAGATTTTCATTTGTCAACAAATGTTTAGATATGCAAATTAAGTGACCTATGTGATTCCCTTTGACATGTTAGATTTTCATTTCTCCCCCAAAAGGGTATAAAAACAGCTAGCTTTTTGAATTCGGGGCCTTCGGTTATGCCACGCTATTGAGGCACAATTGAAGGTCCCAATATAGCTATATTGGCTTAAATAAACCCCATGCATTTGCAGAAAGAGTTGTCTTGGTTTTGTTCTTTTGTCTCTCCGAGCCTCCCCCGGGCAGAGAACTGCCACCCCTAATATCACAATGAAGACATTACTGGTGCCCGCTCAAGCAAATCGATGAACAATGGGACGACAGTGTGACAAGATAAGTAGCTATCTACTATTATAAAGAAATGAATAAGTATATATTTCAGAGGCTAGAGTGATAGTACAGTAGATAGGGTGCTTGCCTTGCACACGGCTGACCCAGATTCAATCCCCAGCCCCAAGCCCACCAGGAGTGACCCCTGAGTGCAAAACCAGGGATAAGCCTTGAGCACCCCTAATGTGGTTCCAAACAAAACTCAAAAGAGTCAAAACAAGAAGTTTCAATTTCAGAGATTAACAAAGAATACTGCCTTAACAAGAACAATTCCATGAAACTACTAATTAATTATAATTCAGAGAAAATTACAAGGCTAAATACTAGAGAGAAAAAGATTTCATCTAGTTACCACACCACATTATAATATTTAAAATAGCCAGCTTTCAAGCAAAAAATAAAACTTGTTAGGAAAAATGAAGTTATGAAATTTTCCTATAAATGGATGGACATAGAGAGTATCATGCTCAGTGAAATGAGTCAGAAAGAGAGGGACAGATATAGAATGACTGCATTCATTTGTAGGATATTTTTTTTTAAAGTGTCTGTAGGGTGGAGGGTAGTTAAGAGAGAAGATGGTCCAGTATGAGACAGTAGTTGGAAATGACCACTCTGGACAACAACTGAGGTTGAAAGTAGGTAAAGGGATATATATATATAACAACCTTTCAGCACCTGTATTACAAACCACAATGCTTCAAATGAGGGAAAGGAGAGAGAGAGAGAGAGAGAGAGAGAGAGAGAGAGAGAGAGAGAAGAGAGAGAGAGAAGAGAGAGAAGAGAGAGAGAGAGAGAGAGAGAGAGAGAGAGAGAGAGAGGAGAAGTGTCTGCCATAGAGACAGAGGCAGGCTGGAGTCAGGGGCAGTTAGGAGAGATGGGAGGAAAACTGTGAAGTATGGAGTATGGTTATGGGAAATTACACTGGTGGAGGTATAGATGTTGGAACACTGTATGACTGAAACCCAATCATGAACATCTTTGTAATGCTCTATCTCATGTTGATTCAATAAAATAAAGAAATTAACTAATTAAATTAATTTTTAAATAATAAAGCATGAAAGAAATATATTGTCCATTCACAAAAAATGAAAGGAGTTAAGAGAAGCTGTCTAAAGTTAAATACAGGCAAGTTACTGGGTTGTAACTAGTTACTAGTTAAGACTTTAAGTGAACCAAGAATAAATATACACAAAGGACTGAGGCAATGCAGGGGAGCAATAGAGAAGATCTAAAAATATATAGAAGCTATAAAAAAGAACAAAATAGAACTCAAACTGAAATATACAATACATTAAATGATAAATTTACTAGGTAGTTCAACAGTAGATTAATACAGACTGGCAGAAAGAAAGGATCTGTAATATAAATATAAAATATAAATTTAAATATAAATAATGAAACTATATATTATGAGGAACAGAAAAAGGAGTGAACTAAATAAGCAGAGTGTGAGAAATCATAGAACACCAAACTTATAAAAAGTTCTGCTCTAAAGATAGAGATTAAAATACTATTTGAAGAAATACTGCTCAAAATATCACAACTGTTAAGTCACAAATCTATATATCCAAGAAAGTCAATAATCTCCAAATGGATAACAAATAGATCACACTAGACACATTAAACTGTTTAAATAAAATGACAGAATCTTGAAAATAGCAAAAAAGAAAAGAATCGCTAAGTGCAATGGTTCCTTGAAAAAGTGGCAGTGAATTTCTCATCAGAAACTATGGAAGAGGCTGGAGTGATAGCACAGCGGGGAGGGCATTTGCCTTGCACGTGGCCGACCCGGGTTCAAATCCCAGCATCCCATATGGTCCCCTGAGCACCGCCAGGGGTGATTCCTGAGTGCATGAGCCAGGAGTGACCCCTGTGCCTCGCCGGGTATGACCCAAAAAACAAAACAACAACAACAACAACAAAACCAAACTATGGAAGCCAGAAGTTAGTGGGATTATATAAGTAACGTGTTGAAAGAAAAGCACTGTAAATCAGTTTTCCATGTGGCTAAAAAGTAACTTTAATAAAGGTGATACAATTAAATGGGAGAAAATATTCACACTCAGCATATTAGATACAGGATTAATACCCCAGGTATGTAAATTACTCACAAAGATTCACAACAAAACCCAAAACTCTTATCAAAAAAGTGAAGTCACACCATGCCACCATCGTGCTGACTCACCCACTAGCCTGATCTTCAGATTTGTGACCTAAATCTTCGAGGAGATGCAAGCCAAGCATGAACACGCCAGTCCTCGTCCCAGTGCCCTGAGAAAACTCTGTTGCATCTCAGGAGTGGAGTGGACAGAGTCCCCATATGCCCAACCCCTGGCAGCCATACACAACGCTACTGTCACCACCCAATGGCCTATAGCCTAACTCCATGGTTTCATGAAGAATCTCAGCAAATTTATCCCAGTTCTACAGCTCCTGAAGTTTCTCTTGGACATCTCCAAGTTCCACATAACTGAAATTCCAGTACAAGCACACAAATTAGATGGGAAAGTAACATAGAAGCCAACTACACTCAACAGACAAAAACAGTAACATAGGTTCAACTAGCAACACACAGTTTAGTAAATCCTCAAATATTTAACACCCCTGTGGTGAGATATAACAATTTTCACAAAATTTCTTTTATTTTACTCAAGTATTGTTGATAATTCCTTTAGTCATTTGGTTGCAACAAGTACTAGAAAACAAATTATGTGTGCTGCTGAGGGTGAAGGCTTGGGGAACAGTTGGGAAAATGGGGTCAATGGTGAAGGGAAGATTATTCAGATGGTGGGATTTGTTTTGGAACATCAAAAGCTCATAATGACTGTATTATGAACAACTCTGTAAAACATGGTGTTTAAATAAAGCAAAAATAACTTTAAAAACGCAGGATTAGAATACAGATGCCACTTAGGACAAAAGTCCAAAGGCATATAAAAAGTGCTCTTCTTCACTTGTAACGTAAATCCAAATCAAGACAGCAATAAGATATCATTTCATACAAGTGAGAATCGTGTATATTTGAACATGACCAGGAATGATCCCTGAGCTCAGACCCAGGAGTAAGCTCTGAGCACCTTCAGGTAGCTCTAAAACCACCACCATAAAACCCCTAACTGGAAACAGTCTGTGTTGTGTGAGGGGGTGATGTAAAAGGATCTTATCCACTTCTGATAGGAATGTTTGGTTCAACTACTATGGAAAATAGTATGATATTTCTCAGAAAATTAAAAATAGAGTTACCATATGATCCAGAAAATCTGCTTCTTAGTATTTACCTCCAAGACACAAAAACATTCATTCTAAAGGATCCACACACACCATTATTCATTGTAGCACTTAGTATAATAGCCAGGACATGGAATCAACTTAGGTGCTCAATGACAGATGAGTAGATCATGAAGGTGGGACATATATATATACACAATGGAATATTATGCAACTGGAAGTAAGGGTGAAATCACGCAATTTGCTGCATCATAGGCAGAACTGGAGGTGATCATGTTAAGTGAAGTAAGTCAGAAGAACAAATACTGGATAATCTGACTTATCTATGGTATGTCAAATAAAAGTGCAGTGAAATTAAATTATCTAGGCAAGGGATACCTAGGCTTATAAAAATGAGAAGGGCAAGGAAGAAAAATCAAGATGGGAAGGAAGAACAGGTGGAGGGGAGGTAACAGAGGCAGAGGTCAGGAACATCAAGGACATTAGTGGGGTAGAGGTAAGTTATGTATCTAGATCACAGAGCCAACAGCACTCTAAACATGAGACCCAAAATAAAGTAACCAAACTTTAAAATGTGCTTGTTAAGGAGGAAGACTGGTGGATGGAAGGGAAACTGAGAACTTTGGTGAAAGGAAGTTGACACTGGTGATTAGATTGGTGTTGGAACATTACATGCCTGAAACTCTATTATATGCCTGGATCTCAGCATCGCATATTGGCCCCTGAACCTCACCAAGAATGTCCCTAAGCACAGAGCCAGGAATACACCGTCAGCAGCACAGGTGTGCCCCTCTTCCTAAAAAAGTCTCATTGCTAAAGTAGACCTTTTGAGGGTACGTGAAAAAATGCTCTGCATCAATAATCATCAGGGAGATGCAGATCAAAACAACCACGAGATACCACCTCACACCACAGAGAATGGCACACATCCGAAAGAACAAAAGCAACCGCTGTTGGAGAGGATGTGGGGAGAAAGGGACCCCTCTACACTGCTGGTGGGAATGCCGAATGGTCCAGCCCCTTTGGAAAACAATATGGACACTTCTCAAAAAATTAGAAATTGAGCATCCATTTGATCCAGCAATACCACTTCTGGGAATATATCCCAGAGAAACAAAAAGTACAGTCGAAATGACAAGCACTTATATGTTCATCGCAGCACTGTTTACAATAGCCAGAATCTGGAAAAAATCCGAGTGCCTGAGAACAGATGACTGGTTAAAGAAACTTTGGTACATCTATACAATGGACTACTACGAAGCTGTTAGAAAAGATGAAGTCATGAACTTTGCATATAAGTGGATCAACATGGAAAGTGTCATGCTAAGTGAAATGAGCCAGAAAGAGAGGGACAGACATAGAAAGATTGCACTCATCTATGGAATATAAAATAACAGAGTAGTAGACTAATACCCAAGAATAGTAGTATATAATACTAGGAGGTTGGCTCCATAGCTTGGAGGCTGGCCTCACATGCTGGGGGAAAGTCATCCCAGATAGAGAAGGGAACACCAAGTAAAATGTGATTGGAAATCCCGCACGAGGAGGGAGATGTGTGCTGAAAGTAGACTAGAGACTGAACATGATGGCCACTCAATACCCCTATTGCAAACCACAACACCCAAAAGGAGAGAGAGAGAACAAACTAGAATGCCCTGCCACAGAGCTGGAGTGGGGTGGGGGGGATGGGATAGGGGGGTGGGAGGGATACTGGGTTCATTGGCGGTGGAGAATGGACACTGGTGGAGGGATGGGCTCTCGAACATTGCATGAGGGAAAAGCAAGGACGAAAATATGTGAATCTGTAACTGTTCCCTCACTGTGACTCACTAATTAAAAAATAAATAAATTTTAAAAAATAAATAAATAAAGTAGGCCTTTTGTCTGTTTCCATCACATTTGTCTATGGTTTCCATCTTTAAATCCTTTTTAAATAACTTTTTTGTCATAAATCACCCCTTTCTACTGAGTTACCATATTTAAGGATTTTATATATTTTAACGATTTTCCCTTTATGGACTGGAGCGATAGTACAGCAAGTAGGGCGTTTGCCTTGCATGCGGCCAACCGAGTTCGATGACTCCATCCCTCTCAGAGAGCCCAGCAAGCTACCAAGAGTATCCCGCCCACATGGCAAAGCCTGGCAAGCTACCCATGGCGTATTCAATATGCCAAAAACAGTAATGAGTCTCTCAATGGAGATGCTACTGGTGCCCGCTCGAACAAATCGATGAACAATGAGATGATAGTGCTACAGTGCTATCTTATTCTGAAATAGAGTTAATTCCTGACTCTGTCTGATTTTTTTGTCAAATTTTTGAAAAGTGAAATGATGATGGTAAAATGCAAACAAAATTTTTCCCAATTTTTCTTTTACAATGGCAAAAGAAAAGCTTTAATTCCTGTGATAAACTTAGCCATAAGGTCATAAATAATAATCCACCAACTTCTACCAGTTTTATATTCTCCATACACTGGCTTAGCTGTTCCACTGGTCCAGGTTGAATGCCCAGTGATGTCCTTCAGATTGAAGTAGAGGTTCTCAAACTCTGGTTGCTATTTCCTTGTTAGTTGTTTTTGACACAATACTCTAAGCAGCACCTTCTTAACATTCCAAATATTTTTGTGAGATTATTTGACAGAAGAAATTAAGATTAGAGTAGATTATCCACACACAAAAAAATTTACAAGGAAATATGGCATTCAATGAATTGATGAGAACAATTTCATAGAAATATGTAGAACTCTCCATTCTGAAACTAAGACACAATCTTCTCAAGTGCATATAATACATTCTGAAGGACAGATCATATATAAGTATACAGTGTCAATGATTATGTGAAGATTAAAATCATAGCAATGAAACTTTTCATCACAATGTAATGAGAAATAAACGATAAAAAGAAAAAAGAAAACCTCAAGCTTATGTAGACTAAACAACATAATGATGAATAACTTTTGGGTCAATAAATAAATTTTAAAGTTGCCTAGGAATTTTAGGTAATATAGGTAAAAAGAACAAAAATAAATGAGAAGCTATCAGAACTTTTAGGATGCATCATAAACAATATTATGAGAAATATTCATCACCAGGTAGGCCAATATCAACCAATAAATCTTCAGATAAACTATCTAAACTTACATCTGAAGGAAGTAGTAAAGAAGGAACGAACAACACAGAAGTCAGTAAACAGAAGAAAATAATAAAATTTAGAGCAGAAATAAGTGAAACAGTGTAGGGAGCCATTTTACAAGCCTGGCTCTTAACTTCTAGTAAAACAGAGGCTTGCTTAAATTTCCTGTAACAACGTTGCCACTACTGACGGTACTGACCTTACTGTTCCGCCATTGTTTTCACGAGCCAATGCACATGCATGATGTGATAAGTGGACATGTCACAGTCTTTAATTTACTACTGTTTGTACAGGGTGTTCGGGCCACGTGGACCATACCATTCTGTCCCAGCAGAAAAGTATAAATGCTGTAACTGCCAGTAGAATAAAGCTTTCCTCTTTCTTGCTGCTTTCTGGCTTTGCATCTGTTCATTCGGTTGCATCCCTTTCTCAGCCCCATGAAGGGTCCTTCCTGCTGGACAGGACGGGACCCCCACAAAATAGAAACAAAAACGATGATGCTAAAAAATATTTTTAAAAAGCTGGTTCGATGACAATATCTATAAAATTGGTAAATATCTGTTAGCTCACCAGAACAAATCAGGGGAAAATGTTATAAAAAGAATCATGCAAGAAATGTCAGGGACAGAGATGACACATATCAGGGACCACCTGCTTTGTATGCACCAGACCCTGAGTTTGACCTCTAGCTTTCTGCAACCCCCTAAATACCAACAGGTGTTACTCTGGTGACCCCTGAGCTTTATTTGGGATGACACCCCCAATAAAAAGGAAATCAAAGGTGCTTTTCAGATTCCTCCTAAAGTAAAATCAGACGGTGTTTGTCTTTATATAATTTCTGTCAGCTGTAAAAACCTTCAACTTTCATTCATATTGTCACAAATGTCAGATTTCCTTCTCCAGGGTGGGTCATAAGTTCAATCCCAGGTGCTGTCACATGCTCTGGAAATTTTTGTGTTTGTGATTGTTGGCACCAAGAGTGATCTCTGTCAACAGACTTAACTTATTCCCATTTTTGGATATCCAGAATAATGCTGCAATGAGCATGGAAGTGACTCAGATAATTTACTCGCAGACAAGTAAATGACATAAAAACATTTGAGCACGTAAAGGGGGAGGCCCAACACACAGAGACACATAATATTTGTAGCATATTATTATCAACAATTGCACTGAACAAGGTATGTTTCCATGTGAGTTTCAGATGTAAGACTGACTGATACACGAGCTAGTATGGAATGCCTTATTTTTCTTTCTAGGGCAACAACTGATTTGAATTTCTACAATGAACTGTGCATAAATAAAAGAGAAACTATCCATCAAGGCTGTGTACTAACAACAGAGTAGCGTGTCAGGGAAAAAAAAGCATAAAAAAAGATTGATGAGGTTTTTTGTTTGTTCTGTTTTTGAACCATATTTGGTGGTACTCGGGGCTTAGTCCTGGCTTTGCTCTCAGTGATTATTCCTGGCAGACTCAGGGGCCCAACATGGTGCCAGTGATTGAACCCAGGTCAGTTGTGTGCAAGGCAAGAACCCTACCTGCTGTGCTATGGCTCTGGCACGAGAGAATATTATTAACTATATAAGCAATATGCAAACCCAAAAAAGAGGGGGAGGGGACAAAAAGACCACTGGGAAAGTCAAAGAATATAAGCCTAAAATGGTCAGAAGCAATGAAGAAGTTCCCCTAGGAGTTCAGTAAATAAAAGATGAAACTGTTATAAAGCATTGTTTCTCCCCCACACACACCCCGATTAGATTGGAAAGTAGTAAAAAGTTTGCAAATGCAGTATTGGGTTATGTGAAAAAGACATGCTCTAAGACCCTGTATAAACAGTTTCAAACTTTTGAGAGGAAAATCTCAAAATTGGTATTGATTGAAATTTAAAATGTACATAGTTCTATGTATCAGTTCTATTTCTAAAATTTATACAGATGATAATGCCTATACCAAAATCTATGTATAAGGGCCAGAGTGATAGTACAGTGGGGAGGGCGTTTGCCTTGCATGAGGCTGACCTGGGAAAAATCCCCGGCATCTCATATGATCCCCTGAGCATCGCCAGGAGTAATTCCTGAGTGCAGAGCCAGGAGTAACCTCTGAGTATTTGCTGGGTGTGACCCTAAAGAGCAAAATAATAATAACAATAATAATAATAATAATAATAATGAAAATAATAGTAAAATCTATGTGTAGTGTCTCTGGTCATAAAAGACAAATGGCTTGCTAGGGAAATATTAAAATTTGTGCATCTAAAAATTTTTGGAATTCTTTATTTTTTAAATTTTATTTATTTATGCATTTATTTTTATTGGATCTCAGTGAGATGTCATTTACAAAGTTGTTCATCAATGGGTTTCAGTCACATAATGAGTTTAAAAATAATGATGTCAGAAATAAAGAGATCTTCACCAAAAACAGAGATCCCATTTTTGTGAGAATGCGGTTTTTTTCACTTGACATAATTTTCTCGTCCATTTTTTATTTAGACAGCATGGCTTGCAACAGTACTGTAAATAATAGAGTTTCAGGCACACAACGTTCCACTGCCTTACCACCAGAGTGTCATTGTACCTCCACAAATGTTTCAAGGTCCCTCCCATTCTCACCCCCATTCTACTCCACTGCCGTGTCAAACTCAGTTCTGTGGGCTGATTCTCAGCATCTATTACCATTGACCATCTCATCTTCCCTTACTATGTTTCTTATATTCTACACATAGGAGAGATAATGCTGCCTCCCTAACCAGTCAGCACAATATTTTCTGGTTCCACCCACATCGCAGCAAATTGTATAATCTCATCTTTTCTTATAGCTGAGTAGTGCAACTTTATTGCATTGTCATCCCGTTGTTCATCGATTTGCTCCAGCGGGCACCAGTAACATCTCCATTGTGAGACTTGTTGTTACTGTTTTTGGCATATCGAATATGCTACGAGGAGCTTGCCAGGCTCTGCGGTATGGGTGAGATACTCTCGGTAGCTTGCCAGGCTCTCCGAGAGGGGCAGAGGAATCGAACCCAGGTCGGCCGAGTGCAAGGCAAATGCCTACCCACTCTGCTCCAGTCCAAAAGAAATGTAAAAAAATGAAATCAGTCCTTAAATGAAATTAAAAAACGCACACTGGAACTCCAGTTAATACTAATGTTTTCAAAAGTTACCGAGAGTAGATCTTAAATGGAAGGAGAAAGTCTTACAGACTGTGATCACAGAAGGTCATTGATACTTAAGCAGTGAGTATGATAGTAATACCATACTCTCAAAATATGTAAACATACACTATATGGCAAATCAATATTACCCTCAATAAATTAATCTCTTTTTAAGTTCTCATTGCGAGAAAAACATTATGAGTGGTAATGAATGCTAATTTACAGTGACCATTGTTCCCCAATATTGAGTCCTGCTGATTAACTGAAGCTGACCTCCCCCAAAAAAGGTGGTATGCCAATTATATTTCAACTTTAAAAATTAAGTATCACCTAAAGGAGTACATACTTAATTTTAAAACAGAGGGATATTTTCCTCAACAACTTGGGTCAGATAGACGCTTCAGCCAGACCTTGACCATATCGACTTTTTTCTTCAGGGTTCTCTCAGCGTTGATTTTGGGAACATGACTACACAGAATTATGCTTAGCAAATTACTCCACCTTCCTGAGATGGAGCAATACGTATGTCCAGCTTGGTCTCCCAGGTCCCGGCCACGCCCCTGGGATCAGCTGGGTTGCCAAAGCGACTCAGTCTCTGAGTACTGCAGGCACGGCCTCCCGGGCTCCACTCCCCCGAGAAGGCAACAGTTTGGACAATGACACACGCGGGACTCTGTGTGAGTGAGACCATAGAATCGTGCAGGAGCTCGTGATAAAACCTCGCAGCACCTTTCCCAGACATGCTTTTCTGCCCTTGACACGTGGCAGCGCCCCTGTCATCCCCTCCCTGATGCCTTTCTTTCTTCTGGACGGGGAAACTTCCTGTGTCCCTGCTGAGCCCGTTGCCCGGTGCTGCTGTCAGAACAAGCCACTGTGATCTGTGATGCTCGCTGCCTGAGGGTGGTGCCAGCCCCTTCCAGTCCAGCCAACGTCCATCGCAGCAAAGTGAGTATCTCCACGCAGGGCCTCACACCCAGTCACTTCCAAGGAGAGGACCAGATTTTTTTTCCCCCTAGAAAATAGTGTTTATACTGTGATCTTTGTGCTTGATTCCGAGTCCTTTTTTCTTTTCTCTCTCTTGGTGCCTTTTCCCCAGGCCATCCTCAGATACTCTGAGTCTTCCATCGTTGTATGACTGAAACATAATCACGAAGGTTTGTAAATCTGTAACTGTATCTCACGGTGATTCATTGAAAATTTTTTTTTAATTTTTTATTGAGTCACCATGTGGAAAGTTACAAAGTTTTCAGGTTTAAATCTCAGTTATACAATGCTCGAATACCCATCCCTTCACCAGTGCTCATATTCCACCACCAAGAATCCCAGTATAGCTCCACCCTGCCCCCCCACACCCCTAACCCCCCCACACCCCACGCCCCCCCCCCCGCCTGTGTAACTAATAAATTTCACTTTACTTTCACTTTGATTGCATACAATATTTCAACAAAACTCACTATTATTGTTTGGAGAGTCTCTCCCCTAAAGTCAGACCTGCTGAAAAGGAAGCATGTAGCTGTCAGAAAACATGAAGTCATGAAATTTGCATATAAATGGATCAACATGGAAAGTATCATGTTGAGTGAAATGAGTCAGAAAGAAAGAGACAGACATAAAAAGATTGCACTCATATGTGGAATATAATGTAACTGAGAAGTACAAGTTGGCAACGATGCAACTTCTGGCAGATATCTCTCTGGACTTAGTTACTAAAATACTAAATTACAGAAACCCAAAACTGAGAGGCCGCTAAGTGTGGTCACTCGACCTCATACCTCTTCATTCTCAGCAATGGAAAATTTTTTTTTTAAAAAAAGAAAACCATGAAAAGAAACTTGGTCAAAAGGAAACAAAATTCTCTCTCCCTCCTCTTATTATTAAAACCAAACCACAAAAAGAGTGAGTAGTTTGCATAGTAAAGAGCGATTCCTTTCAGAGGAATTTTCCTAAGGCAAAGAGAAAACATCTACTGGCATTCTGGAGAGTTTCCATCCATTTGAGAAGTGTTAGGGATGATCAGAGTTTGATTACCAAAAATTCACAATAAAAATTATTTTATGCCATTACTGTGTACTGACTTTGGCAAGAGCAAGCAGTATAAATTTAATTTTTTCTCTGAGTACCATAATTTTTAAGAGTGTAGCCTGAAGATTTGCTGCAATCTTATCTATGCCATCGTCTGTCTTGTCTTAAAATAGACTCTGACTTTTCTTTCCACTTAAGGGAATTAGTGCTCAGAAAGTCTCAGAAAAGTAGACTGCTGTTATTTTTGTGGCATCAAAGGTCATTTTGGAATAAGTGATACCTCTATTACAGTAAGGTAGATGGATCCAAAGTTTAGGGAGATCTCACCAGGAAAGGAACCCAAGTACCTACAGCAATTTAAAACAACTCATTGTTCATAGAACTTTGTAAAGGAATTTAGTGTTCATTTTATCAGTTAATTTTTACAAAATCTCTATAGTGAATGCATGTATTGGTCTTCAATTTCCTGTACAAAGAAATTATACAGAGTGCATTGATTTTCCTGGTATCTCAAAGAAAATCATTTCATGACAAATCTGGCAGCCAAATCCAAATTTGGGTAAGACACCTATTCTCTCATGATATACTGCTGTTCTTTATCCACATCCTTTTATAAAACAAGATCCTTCTCTCATAGTTAACCATTATTGACTTTGCATCCCTTTACCCTGCACCACATTATTTTAGCTTGCTATGAGGAGTTGCTGTGCTGGTATTTTGTACTGTAGGTCAGACTGGATAATCTCTGGCAGCTACAAGAAAGTTGAGGAGGGATCCAAGGTTCCCAGAAGCTCACCTAACAACCCGATTCACAGTTCTGGGTTTTGCTTTAGATTTATGGACAGTTTTGCCATGGTAACAATATAGATCCTTTCCTGGTAGCAATCTGTGCTTGCCACATGTAGAGTTCAGGCCTTTCTTTGTACTTATTTAGGGACTGAAAACAGTCATCCCATGTTTTCTACATCATAAATGCAGGACCACCTTCCCCTACTAGAGAGTCCAGTTACAATAATAAGCTAACGAAAGGGAGCTATGTGCCAGAAGAGAATGAAACACAGGTCTTTTTAAGGGTGAGTTGGGATAGAGCATTGCTTCTGATCATAAACAAGTCCATTATCCTCCCTATACCCTGTGAACTTGGGGAAGTTAGTTCATTCCTCTGATCCTTAATTTCATAATCTGAAAATTAGAATGAAATATCTATGCCTTATGATCTGTAATGAGGATTTAATTTTAAAAAGATGGATTTTTATCACTAGCCAAATGCAGAAAATAGGATAGTAGAAAAAAGGGGGAGAAAGGGGAAAATAGAACTAGAATAGTTTGGGAATATGTAAAAGATGGTGTATCCCAGTAGCTAAAAACATGGCTAGTGAGGTCAGATGGTGCTCAAATAAAATGCCAGTTTACATATTTAAATTGTGTGAGATGTTCAGCTTGTCACAGAACTTCTCTAGACTTCAATTTTCTTATTTATCAAATGGTGGCAATAACACTGCTTACACAGGATAGCTATGATGTTCAAGTGAAATACATATATTTATATAAAGATGTTCTAACAATTTTTGGTAAGTGCTCAGAAAATGTGATTATAACTTCTGGTTCTCATTCACTACCACACTATATGGGAATCAATTCAGAATAGCAATTCAGAACAGTGTAGTATCAATTTCCATAATTTTTTCAAGCGCAAAACCTAATGTTCACTCACTGGAGAGCTATAATGCTAACCTCCAGAATTTGAGATTTGAAGGCAGACAGAAAATGTGGGAAAGTAAGTTAGTCAATGAACGATAAATATGATGTAGCCAGATTTGTATACAGACTTGTGTACTCCATACTTTAGTATCCATGCAGACAATGATTACACAGAATTAGGCTCAGCAAATTATTCCACCTTCCTAAGCTAACCCTTACTTTAATCCTTTGTGAAATAAGGATAATAAGTCACTACTGCAAGTTTAAAGCATCCAAAGATTGCTCCAAGGATTACCTTAAATAAAGTTAGTGAAAATGTCTCACACATGGGCCCTCTTTATTGTCAGTCACTCCAGCAGTGCTAAAAGCTTGGATATCACTTCCCACATACTTGACATGTCTCTGCCTGCTTGTTCAATGCTAGGGCTTGGTGGTGTGGTGCTATGTTGTGATGCTAGGACCACACCCACCATTTCTGGGGGTGCTTGTGTTACTAAGAATCAAATTTGCCCCACCTCCAGACATCAATTTTCTTACATTTTTGCGTGTTTTCTCCCAACAACCTAATGGTGAAGCTTAAGAATTCTTGGACTATTCTTGGAATATTTCTCTACAGAGATAGTATAGCAGGTAAGACGGGTAAGATGCTTGCCTCTCATTCTCTAATGCGGATTCACTCCCCAGCACCACATATGATCCCCTGAGCACTGCCAGGAGTGATCCTTGAACATAGAGCCAATAGTAAACCCTGAGTACTGCTGGATGTGGCCCAAACAATTAAATAGACAAAATAATGATTGGAATAAACAAGTCACAAACTCAACTATAGATCACCAACTCTGAGCGTCATTCAAAGATGATGATTTATGACTAGATCAAACCACTCTTATAACCCTATGTGGGAAGCCAGATGTATAGATAGTCTGTTGGTTTGCTTGCTTGCTTAGTTCTGGGAACTACGTTTAAGGACAGTGACAAGGTGGGGGGAAAGTCACAGCAGAGAAACTCAAATGACAGAATAAATATTCTCTCCCTGTATATTCTACAGAACAAAGCCAAAAACATTAATAGTAAATTACATTACTAAACACTTGGCTAGGACCAGGTACTCTCGCCAAATCTTCTTATAATAAACTTTATATAAGCAATGTACTACTGTTGCCTATATTTTACAGAAAATCTTGGCTCCTCGAGGTCAAGTGACTTCCTCTAATCACTTTTTGTTTGGTTTTGGTTTTGGTTTTACTTTCATTTTTCAATTTTTTTTTAAATTGAATCTATACAATGGGATACTATCAACTGTTAGGAAAAATGAAGTCAAGAAATTTGCTTATGACTGGATGAACATGGAGAGTATTGTGCTGATTGAGATGAGTCAGAAAGAGAGAGACAGACATAGAATGATCACACTCATTTGTGCCATATAAAAAATAAAAACACAGTATGAAACTAATACCCATGAACAGTAGAAACAAGGGCCAAAAGGATTGGTCCATGGTTAGAAGCTTGCCACAGGTGTGAGGGGGAGAAGGCTGTTGGGATAGAAAGAAACTACCAGGACAACAATGGTAGGAAATGACCCTCTAGTCATTTGACTGTTAAATGCAAATGAAAAGAATGAAAGACCAGGTTTTCCTGCCTAGTGTCTGACTTGTGATCACGACAGTGTTTCCTTCCTTGTTTGGTGTGTAGATTTCTTAAGGGCTTCCTGTTTAAAATAGACTTGTTCTGTAAGATTTCAGAGGACCAAACTATTTCCAGTGGCCAGAGAGAAGATCACACCTCAGCTTACATAGAAAAGAAAACTCTAGCAAATAGAGGTTCCTACCACTAAACACTTCAAAAAGAGGAAGAAACTTCATTTTCCTTATTCTGTAGAAGGGGATTGAGCACTAATCAAAACATTAGGTCAAATCTGTAATCATTATTTTGCTCTCATGCCCTTTAATTGAAGCCTATTTATATTTTTAAAAACTGGCATGCAAAATTATTTATTAGAGTTTTCAAGAGTTGTAGGGATATATAGTATCTTTGTAAATACTGAAATCTAAAATGAAGCTATGTTATTAATTAAAATGCATCCAGTGGCATCTAAAGAGTAAAATAATTTGATACTTGTTTCATTCATCCATTTTATTTTTAAAAACCATTTTACTAAAGAACAATTGTGCATATTTAAAACATATAATTTAATATATTTGGAGACAAGTACCCGTGACAACAGCACTACCATCACTCCCTTCATTTCCAAAGTAACATATCTAATTAAAAAATAGAAGAACAAGGTGATTCTTAATACCTTGCTTTTGCATCAACTGGTGCTGGAACAATAGGTTAGTGGACTGGGGTTCAATCCTTGGCATCCTATATGGTCCCATGAGCACTGCTGGGAGTAATTCACGAGTGTAAAAGCCAGGAATAACCCTTGAGCATCACCAGGTGTGATAACCCCACAAATTTCTTTTCTCTCTGAATATATGTCCTTTCTTTTCTTCCTATTTAAATTTTACAGGGTTGGGAGGGAGCATAGGTCCTGCCTGTCGCCTCCAGAGCAGGAATGACTGATGTCATTGCATAGCTGTGATCTGGGTTGGGGCAGAAGTAGAATGAGAGAAGCTATTATAAATAAAAGATGCTCCCCCCCCTAGACTTCAGGGGCTTATTTTCTTAATTAAAATAAAATCAGATTGATTTTTAATCTGTCAGTAGGTAGGGTGTTTGCCTTGCATGCGTCCAACCTGGGTTCGATTCTTCCGTCCCTCTCAGAGAGCCCAGCAATCTACCGAGAGTATCCCACCCGCACGGCAGAGCGTGACAAGTTACCCGTGGCAGATTTGATATGCCAGAAACAGTAACAACAAGTCTCACAATGGAGACGTTACTGGTGCCCACTCGAGCAAGTCCATGAACAATGGGATGACAGTGCTACAGTCCTACTATTATAATAGATAGCTCATCTACATAATTTAATTTATCGCTTTTTAATTATGTCATTGAGGTAATGTTTTATAAAAGTATATATGTCTAAGGAATATAATTTCAAATATCCAAACTATGTGTAGTTATCCCACTGTATCCACCACCAAATATATTAGGAGTCATGCTACAAAGTCTTTTACAATCACCTATAATGCTTCTCAGAAACAAAGAATACAAAAATCGAGTACGTGTCTAATTTCTTATAAAAACAAGGTTTTAAGTATTAAAAAAAATCTTATTATAATTATCACTGATTAAAGTCATATAATTACTGGTTTACATCATCTGAACTAACCAACTATTTACCTACATTAAGCTACAGATAAAATAATTTCGTGTGGCTCAATCCAAAGTATCACAAATTTTGAAAATGATTATTAAACCTAGATAATAGGTCTTGAGAAATAATACAGGGGGTAAGGCACTTGCCTTGCATGTGGTCAATCCCTTCATGCCCTGCAGCTCGTATGTGCCCCAAAGAACCACCAGAAGTGATACCAGAGCACAGAGTCAGGAATAAGCCCTGATTTAAGCCTGACTTAGGTCAGATGTGGCCCCCAAAAGCCAAAATTAAAAATAGCTAAATAGTAATGTTTTGTTTAAAGATAATATGATAGATAAATCTTTTCAATTGCAATTTATTTTTCAATTGTAATTCAATTTTTAAATTATGGCTATGCATCCATAAACATTGTTTATGGCTCAAATGAGTTAGACTCAGAATCAATTCCACAGCTTTATTTTTTATTGTTATAGATGTAGTACCTGTTGTCTTAGATAAACAAATGAGAATTAAATTAATGTCCGTGGATCCACAGATATCATAGAGCGGGTTGGACACTTCACATGGCTGACCTGGGAGTTGATTCCTGGTACCAATTTGGTTCCTTGAGCCTGCCAGAAGTGGTCCCTGAGTACAGAGCCATGGGGAGGCCTTGAGCACCACCAGGTCTAACCCCCACCTCAAAAATGGTAACTAAAATAAATAAATAAATAAATGTTCATATAGTAGTGTAATTTATACCTTAGAAATATATCTGAATCTTATGAAAATTATTATATATTCATTTTTACAATTTTATTTTTTAGAATTTTTTGTTTCAATGAAATACAGACAACTAAATTATTCTCCTTCAATTATGCATGAGAACAAAGAAATGGAAAACCTACTGCTGCAAATTAGATTTATATGGTCGCTAAACTCATTTATTTTCTTTAATATTTCTAATTCTTCCTCCATCTGACTCCATGCTTTATGTCTAGTAGTAAGATTTTAGATATATAAAAAAATCCTCTTTAAATACTTATAAGATTAATGTATAAAATGACATACTGAAGACAAATGAATTTAGAGAAGATAACATGCTAGGTAAGGTTCCAGAAACTGATTTCGTAAGCCAATGTATTTGTATGGACATGTACCAGGAGTAGGCGTTCACCAAAGCAGAAATTGCTGAGCTATGTCACTGTCATCCCCTTGCTCATCGATTCATTTGAGCGGGCACCAGTAACGTCTCTCATTGAGAGACTTATTGTTACTGTTTTTGGCATATCCAATATGCATGGGTAGCTTGCCAGGCTCGATACTCTCGGTAGTTTGCTGGGCTCTCCAAAAGGGATGGAGGAATCAAACTCGGGTCGGCCGCGTGAAAGGCGAACACCCAACCGCTGTGCTATCGTTCTGAGTCCAAAACTACTTTTATCTGGCATATCTCTTGGCACATCGGCAGACCTTATTACTATGAATAAGATGTCTTGGTTTTAGTTTGGGGAATCATGTTATATCCCTTAGCATAGCCTTTAGAGCTAGATCAACTAATCTTAGTTTCAGGTTTTGTCCTTTATAAATTAAAATTTTATACATCTTCATTTTCCAATTTGTAAAACTGGAATAATTATAACGATTCAAATAATACCAATCCTCTTAGGGGTTATTGTAAGAATTAAATGAGATAATGCATCAAATTCCCAAGTTCAAGGCTCAATAAATATTAGTATGGTGATAGTGATTCTGTTCTGATAATAAGAAGATATACCTTATTATTTCAGAAGTATTTTATTCTATTATCAACACCACAGAGTTTACATTGGAGCACAGAAATGCAAGTAACAACATGGCTGGCTAGATGTCCAGATGCATAAAAATAATACTTTTTGTTCTTTCAGCAACCGATGGATAATACTAACTGGACCAGTGTGTCCCATTTCGTGCTCATGGGCATGTCCACCCACCCAGAAGAGCAGACCCCACTCTTTGTTCTTTTTCTCTTCATGTATGCAATCAATGTTTCCGGCAACTTTGCCATCATCACGTTGATTATGGCCACTCCACGCCTCCACACTCCCATGTACATCTTCCTCAGCAACTTGGCCCTTGTGGACATCTGCTTCACCTCCACCACAGTCCCCAAGATGCTGCAGAACATTTTCTCCCCGACAAAGACCATTTCCTACCTGGGCTGCCTGGCCCAGACTTACTTCTTCATTTGTTTTGCGGCCATGGAAAACTTCCTTCTGGCTGTGATGGCCTATGACCGATACATAGCCATCTGCCACCCTTTCCACTATCCAATGATCCTCACCCGAGTGCTGTGTGCACAGCTGGTGGCTGTGTGCCACGTTCTCTCCCATCTTCATGCCTTGCTTCACACTCTCCTCATGGGGCGGTTGATCTTCTGTGCAGAGAATAGGATCCCTCACTTCTTCTGTGACCTCTACCCTCTGATGAAGATCTCCTGCTCCAGTACGCACCTCAACACTCTCATGATTCACACAGAAGGTGTCATTGTCATCAATGGCGCCCTAGCCTTCATCATTGTTTCTTATGCGTGCATCATCTCAGTGGTCCTCCGGAGCTCGTCAGCCAAAGGGAAGTGGCGAGCCTTTTCTACCTGTGGCTCCCACCTCACTGTGGTGGCCATATTCTATGGCACACTCACGTGGGTCTACTTCCGGCCCCTTTCCAGCTATTCAGTGACCACGGGTCGCATACTCACAGTCATGTACACAGTAGTGACCCCCATGATGAACCCCTTCATTTACAGCCTGAGGAATGGGGATATCAAGGGAGCCTTTAAAAAATGGGTGAACCGAATATGGACTTCTTGAAACCCCAAAGCACAGTTTCAGAGTTTACCTGTTGATTTGGGGGCTTGACAAGTTGAACATCACAGACAGACTTCTTTTACAACTTCCGAGAAATATCTAAATTAGATACATCCCATGGGGCTTTTTCATTAGTGTCCTGAAGTATCCCTTTAATAATACAAAATATAGGCACTGTGAGCTTAATATAAAAAGTAGGATGACTTTAATTATAACTAAGGGTATTATCTGAGCATGCCATTAAACACCAAGGCTGTAACCTTAAGAGTTCTGAGATGCACAATTACAGACACAAGTTCTGCTTGATTCATGGAGAAAATAAGGTTATTGAAAGCATATATGGAAGTCATGAATTTTCATGAAAGATAATCAACCAGGCTCAGTAAAAATAGACAAAAATAGCAAATGTCACAATCAGAACAAGAGTAAAAATCATATCCCTGAGCTAGTCTAATAAGGTCATCAAACTCTGCTCACTGCTGCTTAGACCCTCACCAACACTACCGGCAATAGGGATGGGCAGAGTCACTGGGCACGCTCAAAACCAGAAGTGACCAGGGGACTAGAAATAGCTCAGATGGCCAAGCACTGGCTTTGCAGTTTTAAGTTCAAAAGTATATATTCTCCCAAAATAATAATACACCACAGTGCTGAGTGTGATCCCAGAAGCAGAACCTATTAAGATCCCCAGCTCTGACTGTGCAATCTCTGAAAATCAAGTGTGTGCAAGTACCACAAGTAAAATCACCCAACCCCTTCCCCACCCAACAGGCACCACAACTAAGTATGTGATCCCTTAAAGTACCATAACCAAGTTCATGAACATCTTAACCAAGTGCATGACTCTTGGAAAGCATTGAAATGGGTATGGTCACACCTGACCCGTCATCAAAAATCAACAAAGGGAAAGGAAAAGTTAATTAAAATTTAAAATATCAGAACACTTTCAGAAAGAACTGCCCGAGTCTTAGTTGTTGCATCAATAGTGTTTAATTAAAAATCGTATGTAATGGTGACTAGCCAAAACTCCAGGCTCTAGCTTTCAACAAGGAAAGCCATACTGATACTTTGTTTTCTGTAAATTGAAGGAAGATTCTACCTCCACCAAAATAAACTATGAAATGGGGGAACTATTCCAATAGGGGAAGTGGGGCATAATGACAAATACCTATTATATAGTCAGTAGTTAACAGATGTTTCATAATTAAGCACAATCACAGTTTTCCAACTGTCATTTTCTTAACCATTTTTCAAAGCTACAATGCTCAGGGATAACCCCTTCTCAGCATGCTGCTGTATTGATATCGTTGATATGTGGGGGTTATCTGTTCAGTTTAACAATCCATGTTGAACATGGAGAGTAGTTCCAAGAGCCTAATAAAATCTTGACTCTTCCATTTCATCATTGCAGAGGGACGTTTTCTGACACTGAAAGGAAAATGTTAGGAAAGTTATCTAAAACATGGAGAAAAAGTTGTTAGTGTGGCCTGATTTGATCCAAATCTCTGGATAATTTTTTCCTATATATTATATGAGATATTATGACACTGGGTTCAGAAGGAACAAAGTTTTGATATTGTTGTACAATGCCATGGAAGAAGATATTCTGGCAACCTACTTTTAAGTATTGCTCAAATTTTACACTCTTGACATTGGTTTAAAAAACTACTCCCATTTTGGCTGCACCCAAGTAATAAATTCTTCCAAGGCAAACAGTTCCCTAGGACTTATATAAAAGATAATGTAGCACTGTTGTTCCATTGCGCATCGATTTGCTCAAGCAAGCACCAGTAACATCTACATTGTGAGACTTGTTGTTACTGTTCTTGGCATATTGAATATGCCATGGGTAGCTTGCCAAGCTCTGCCATGCAGGCAAAATACTCAGTAGCTTGCCGGGATCTCCAAGAGGGACAGATGAATTGGACCTGGGTTGGCCGCGTGCAAGGCAAACGCCCTACTCGCTGTGCTGTCGAACCAATTTTTTATTAACTATAGTTCTTTACATTTTCTAGAAAGTATCTAACATATAGAATATTTTCTTTTTTCTGTTTCCTCTTTATCTTTCTTGCCTCATTGACCCACCTTCCTTTTTCTTCCTCTTTAGGTGGCAGTTTCACTACCAATCCTCCTTATTATTCAACATCTCATTAGCTTTACCTCTTAATGATGTGAACATATTAAGTATTAATTGACTTCTAAGAATCCCTCTGTTCCCTCTGAAAGAATATTTTTAGGGTAAAAAATACAAAAATAAATTAATCTAACATCAAATGGTCTTAATATAGGCACGATGGTTTACAGTGGAACGTGAGGGCTAGAGTAATAGTACAGTGGTCAGGGAGTTTGCCTTGCATATGACCAACCTGAGTTTGATTCCTAGCATCTCATATGCTCCTCAAGCCACGCTAGGAAGTGATCCCTGAATTCAGAGTCAGTAATAAGCCCTGCCCACCATCATGTGTGGCCCAAAAACAAAATAATGGAGTTTCAGGCATACCAAGTTTCAATTCCAAACCCACCACTATTTCATCACCACTCCACCAATTTCCCAAGGTTTCTTGAAATCTCCACCCGCCTCCTTTCACAAATTCATCTTTAAAATTCAATTCTTGTAGTTTGGGACTACAGTGCTTACTATTATGTTGGATTTTAAGGTTCTAATGTATATGGTTATGTCACCTCTATACCACAGTGTCCTGATCAATGCCCTACTTACCAACACTTTGCCTCCTCTCCCCACCTCCCACCACCAAATTCCTAAATTTTCTTGGAACTCTCATTTCTGAAATCTGAAGTTGATGGTTTGCTCAGAGTGATATCTTCCATTCCTTTGTCTTGCTAGTCTACCATAGGGCAGTATTGAGTATTTGTCTTTCTCCTTCTGACCGACTCATTTAACATTGGACTCCCCAGTTCCACCAATGAATTGGACAAGTTTGAAGAGTAAATTGGACTATTCCATCCAACAATTTTGATTTTAGATGATGCCTTTTTTCTTCTAGGATTTACCTTCAGGAAACATATGAAATATATAATATTGATGAATATGTATGTATACAGATTAAGTATATATATTGTTTAATATGCTATTATTCATGATTATGAAAAATGTAGAGATATTTACAGGCAAACCCATGGGCTTTTGGTTGATTAGATTAATTATGGTTGGCATATTTATTTACAATTCTTTCTTCCATTACCATCATTATCCTATCTTCACCAAGGGCAGGTCTTAAACCTATTGATTTTGGACTTGCTTTAACTAGCAATGAGCTGTCTCTGTCACTGTCATCCCGTTGCTCAACGATTTCTTCGAGCGGGCACCAGTAACGTCTCTCATTGAGAGACTTATTGTTACTGTTTTTGGCATATCCAATATGCACAGGTAGCTTGCCAGGCTCTGCTGCTCGATACTCTTGGTAGCTTGCCGGGTTCTCCAAGAGGGGCGGAGGAATCAAACTCAGGTTGGCGGCATGAAAGGCGAACACTCAACCGCTGTGCTATCGCTCCAGCCCACCTAGCTAGTCTACTGTTACATTAGCAATGAGCAAGTATAATAAATGCCTGGTGGGGTTGTTGGAATATCATAAACCTGAAACAACTCTATTCTGAACAACTTTGTAAATCACTTATGGGATATCACAAAAAAGAAATAACATATGCATTATGAAAGTCCCAAATGGAGAATATAAATGGAAAGGGATGAAGAGTTTATTTAAAAAAAAAAAACATGGCTGACACAAAGTCCCAAATTTAGAAAAGAATATTAACATACATATTCATGAAACTCAACCAGCAACCTAAAAGTCACCTTCTCAACCAAAAGGTTATAATGCAAGACACAGTAGCCAAGTTACCAGAAGGCAATGAGATGATTTTAAGGCAATAATAAAAAAGATATTACAGACAAGGGAACCTCCTAATGGATTTCTCAGCAGAAATTTTGCTTGGTGACTTCTGGTGGAAGGCAGAGAGTGATATGGGTGGAAGAAATTGGAAGTTTCCAACTTCCAATTACAAAATTAAAAATGTATAAAGATATTATATATAAGATTTGTGACTATAGTTAATAATACTGTAACATATGCATGAAAATTATTAAGACAGTAGATCTTAAAAGCTCTCCTTACAAAAAAATTGTGTTGGTGCCTGTTAACTAGACTAATTGTGATGAACACTTTTCATATAGACAAATATCATGGTACGTTGTGTATAATAACATAAAAACTTGTGTAATGTTATAAGTTAGTAATATCTCAAGAATTAAGTGTTTCCAGGGCTAGAGAGACAGTGCAGTGGATAAGGCACTTGACTTCATGCAACTGATTCAGGTTCATTCCAAGATACCACTTAAGTTCTCTGAGGCCTGTCAGAAGTGATCCCTGAGCATGAGCCAGGAGTAAGCTCTGAGCATCACAAAGAATTAACCACTTTATGAAAAGTTTTACTTGTCATAAGCCAACTCATTATTAATTATTAAAGTATTTTCAGAAAGCAATAAAAATAGTTTGTCCTCATGAAAATAAATGAAGTATCTGTGATCATAGCCATAATTTCTGAGAATAGTATAATAAAAACAATTAGGATTTTCTCGTTATACTTTATATAAATATTTCCAATAATCTATTTGTTCCCAAATGTAAGAATCAACGATTTCTTCTCATTAATTACCTTTAAACTACATAAAAATACTAACTTGTATACTCATGGAACCAGAAAGATAGCTCAAAGTGATGTATTTGGGAAAGAATATTAACATACATATTCACATACTTCAAGGTGAATCCCATTTAATCTCTTCAAACACCATTAGGAGTAACTTCAGACACTGAGTCAGGAACAGCCCATAATACTGTCAAATATTGCCCACAAACAAAAAAAGAAAAATACTTTTATTTAGGATTCTGATACACCAAAATTATCTTTTTTATTTTTATTAATTCCCAGATCAACTTCTTTTCCTACTGACTTTCCAAATCTACACATTAAAGTATGAACCCTTCACAGTGCTCTATCCACACACTCTTTTATTCCCACCAGTACTCCAAAACTGGGTTATTTACAAAAGCAGGCATCAGTACAGATTTTCCAACCTCTGGTTTAAGTCACTTCTACTCATTCCCTGGACAAGCGACATCAACAGTGCCTATATGCTCGTTTGAAATTTAGATTCCATACCACAATCTCAGCTGAATAAGAATCTCCAGGTAAATCAAGACTTCTCCACACACCTAAAGAATTATGGAAACAGCTACCTAAATAATAGATTGATCAGAATAGATATAATCATAAAATTAGCATGACTAGAACAGCTATTGATTTGGTAAAAATACACAAAACCTCCACTTCCACAGAGACCTCTACATAAAAATGGCATAATTCTATCCATTTTCACAGCACAGCATTCTTTTTCCATTATTTATAAATGGCATAACAATTCAACTCATTTTCACAGCCCATTATTTATCCTTCTTTCTACATTACAAATTGTGTCAAGTTCACAAATATGCCTATTTCCCATTTGTCTCATATATGACCAGATATTTCTGATGTTAGATCCAGTACACTGATGCTCTCCTCTAGCCTTCATTACCAATGGTATATACTCTCCTTTATTGAAAAATAGAAATGTTTAAAAATGGAACAATTTAGTGACTATAAGTATTGATTGCTCATTATAACTGAGTTGAAACCTTTTTAAAATTATGGGGAAAATTATGCGTACCTAGGTCGAGAATTCAACATGACAAACAACCTGGCACCTGAGCTGTGCAGGAGGAAGAGAGCGACATGGAACGCCTTCAAGAATGTCAAAGAAGTGGTTAAGATGACAAAGTACTTCCGGCTCCTGGCACATCATTTCAACTCCACCATTCTTCCTGCAATAACATATGCCTCAGAGACCTGGGCCCTACAAAACCAGGATGAGAACTCTATTTGGGTATCCCAAAGAGGAATCAAAAGACCTATGCATGGAGTATCATGTTTCACTCAAGTGAGAGAAGGAATCTGGAGTTCCAACTTTCGTCGATCAAGAATCAGGGACGCTGTCTCATTTGCCAAGGCATCAAAAATCAGATGGGCCGGACATGTAATGTGATTTAGAGATGACTGCTGGACTAGAGCTATTACTGACTGGATTCCATGAGACATCAAAAGACCACGTGGCCACCCACCTACAAGATGGCCAGACTTTGTCAAGACTCTGAACAAATGGTTTGAGGCTCTTTGTGTTTCTGGAGTGAACAGATGCCACTGGGCTACACTAGTACGCAACAGAGACGAATGGAGACATTACTGGCACCCGCTCGAGCAAATCGAAGATCAACGGGATGACAAGGGATACAAGTGATACAAGTGGGAAAAATCATAAAAGTCCTACAATGTTTTAATAGAGAACAAGGCTCTTCTTCTGCTATTTATTCAAAACTCACTCTTGTGTCCAGTGGCATTCAAGTTGTGCTGCTTTCTCTCTGTAACACAGTATTGCCACACCAGCCCTAGAATGATCACAGTCTTCAGGCCATACTTATTTACAACTAGCATGTCCTAGGCCATGTCATTTTTAAGACACTTAAGAAATGTCTAGGACATTTTTAAGACTGTCCTTAAATCCTTGAAGTGAGGGGATGTGCTGCCATTCTCTATTTGTCTGAGAATTAGGTTGGAAGTTTCCAGAAAGGCAGTTTCCTGAAAAGCCTTCTCAGTGCTCTCTTAACATCCTGGTTCCTTAGGCTGTAGATCAGTGGGTTGAGCATCGGGATAACTACCGTGTAAAAGATGGCCACCTGGCGGTCCTGACTCAAGTCGTAGCTGGAAGAGGGCTTGAGATACATGCGCGTCACTGTGCCATACAGGAGCACCACCACCACGATGTGGGAACTACAAGTAGACAGGGCCTTGCGCAGGGCAGCGGCTGAGCGCATGCGGGCTATGGCAGCACCGATGCGGGCATAGGAGCCCAAGATGAAGAAGAAGGGACTGATGACCACCGCCACGCCCTCGGTGAATATGAGCATTTCATTGACCACGGGCCGGGTGCAGGAAAGCTTCAGCAAAGGCGTAATGTCACAGAAGAAGTGAGTGATTTGGTTGCCACAGAAGGTTAAACGGGTGACCAGCACGCAATAGAGCAGGCTGTTGAGACTGACAACCACCCAGGAGGTCAAGGTGATGCGAAGACAGAGGTGGCGGCTCACAATGGCAGAATATCTTAAAGGGTCGCAGATGGCAACATAGCGGTCGTAGGCCATGGCAGCCAGCAAGTGACCTTCCATACTTCCCACAGCCATAAAGAAGAACAGCTGGGTCATGCAGCAGTTAAAGGAAATGGTTCTGTTGGCAGACAATGTATGCACCAGCATCTGGGGAATGGTGATAGTCGTCAGAAAGATGTCAATGAAGGAAAGCTGGCTGAGCAAGAAGTACATGGGGGTCTGAAGCTTGGGGTCCGAGAGGGCAACACTAACTAATAGAAAATTTCCCATAACTGCTACCAAGTACATGGCAAGGACAATCCCAAAAACAACTGGCTGCATTTCTTGCCTGCTGGAAAGTCCCAATAGGACAAATTCAGTCACGTCAGTCCTGTTTCTAGAGGCCATAAGCTATGTCCCACGTCACCTGTAAAAAGAGACTATTAGGATCAAATAACGCTAAGTATAGTCTAGAAGAGCTCATAGGAGACACATTTTTTATTTTTGCATAAGTCTGCCTAGTTTTTGAAGTAGGGGGTTTGTTATTTTTTTTTAGATTATTTTCTTTTTTTTTGAAAAATAAAAAAAGATGCAGCCACGCGACATCTTTTAGCCTAGTTTGCCCTCTGAGAGAAACCGGCAAACTACTGAGAGTTTCCTGCCCACATGGGAGAGTTTCACAAACTCCCCATGGTGTATTCATATGCCAAAACCAGTAACAATGATGGCTCTCATTCCCCTGACCTTGAAAGAGCCTCCAATGCGCAACCATTGGAAAGGAGAAATAAAGAGAGGCTTCTAAAATCTCAGGGCTAGGATGAATGGAGATGTTACTGAGACTGCTCGAGAAATTCAAAGATCAACAGGATAATGATGATGATGATGATGATGATGATGATGATGATGATGATGATGATGAATAATGATAATGATTTTCTTTCTTTTGCTATAAACTTTCTCTGCATTCACTCATCTCTCACTCTTTACTTTATTCCAGTTTATTTACTGTTAGCTTACAATCTCTCAATTGACAGATCAGAAATACAGAACTTTTACTGTAGCACTGCACTTCACTGTCGTCCCGTTGTTCATGGATTTGCTCTAGCAGGCACCAGTAACGTCTCCATTGTGAGACTTTTTGTTACTGTTTTTGGTATACTGAATACACCATGGGTAGCTTGCCAGGCTCTGCCTTGCAGGTGGGGTATTCTCGCTAGCTTGCCGGGCTCTCCGAGAGGGATGGAGGAATCGAACCTGAGTCGGCCACATGCAAGGCAAACACCCTACCTGCTGTGCTATTGCTCCAGCAACTTTTACATGGTTCTTTATTTTATGGAATTCATTGTGTAACAAGGAAAAAAATTCTGGATAAGTCCTTGCAATCATGTATTTTATGTGTATTCTTTATTTTATATTTTGCTCCTTTGCCATAGTATACTATTATTTTGATAAAACCTTTTTCTTTTCTTTTAGCTTTAAGGTATCATTGGAAAAATATTAATGTGTTTATTACATGTACAGTATAATATTCCATATGTTGTGGAATTAGCCCATAATTTACTTGGTTAACACACCCACACGTAGGATCATGATCAGTAGCAAACTTGCCCTTCCTCTATTTGTCACTAACAAAAGGGGGAGCTTTGCTCTGAAAACTATTAGTAATTTTAGATGCCTGAATTTCTTCTCTTTAGGAGAAGAACCATATACATTTTTATGGGGAATAAGCTATTCACTATTTTATTTCCTGAATCTTGAGATGGTTGTGGGTGAGGCTAGTTTCTTTGTAGTGTGCACAGACTTTCATTTTGATTAATTCCCTCCCTGCTTTTCTCCTCCATCCTCCTGGGACTTGACTCCCTTTAGATCTCGGGTTCCCGCCAAGATGGGCAGTCTGTTCTGCTGAAATCCCCTCTCCTTCACAGCACACTTGGGAAACACTAAAAATCAACTACTTCCTTTTTATTATTGAGTTTAGATATGTATAGATAATGTCATCGTAATTCACAGACATGTAATAAAACGACCATGAGAAAATAGGCTCCAAAATTGACAGGTAATTTCCTTCTAGTGGATTTATAGAAGGATTTTTTAATCTATTGTTCTTTTCAAAATCTATACTTCTAGAATAAATGTATTATATTTCACAATCATAAAATTTCAATAGGATAAATAAGCAGAAAAATAAAATGTGGAATATTTCTCACCTATGCTCAACACAAGGATAAAGGTTAGATTCCTTCTAATATCCCCCAACACAAATTTCACCATAGTCAAAAAACATGTCAATTCCTGAGAAATTGACATACTAAAATAGTAAATTCACCATAATTATCACTAACACACCACTGTCACTGTCACTGTCACTGTCATCCCGTTGCTCATCGATTTGCTCGAGCAGGCACCAGTAATGTCTCCATTGTGAGACTTGTTTGTTACTGTTTTTGGCATGTTGAATATGCCATGGGTAGTTTGCCAGGCTCTGCCGTATGGGCAAGATACTCTCGGTAGCTTGCTGGGCTCTCCAAGAGAGATGGAGGAATCGAACCCGGGTTAGCCTCGTGCAAGCCTAACGCCCTACCACTGTGCTATCGCTCTAGCACACCACTATCACCAATAAAAGGTAAAATTTATTTTAAGGACATCCATCAAGATGTTTCCTTTACCCTAATTATGATTAAGTAGGAATTTAAAAATTAGATGAAACTTACATTTTCCAAAGTCTGTGATTTTGATTCTGATTTCTTCTTGCATTCTTCTCAGTTTCCATGGTTACTGTTCAAACTATAAACTGCTGCAATGCTGTTATTCACTCAAGACAATGACAGGATAAAAGTGTCTACATAGAGGTGTAGATGAAGGTAAGAGAGAAGAAGAGTTGGAAACGCGGAAATGGGACAAATCCCTTCATAAGGAAAAAAATGAGAAAAAATAGTTTCTAAAAAGGAAAGACTGGCAGAGTGTAGATTTGAGATCCTGAGGATAAGAATGTAATGAGTCCCATTTCTTCCAAGCATAATAAATTGCATTTTAAGTGAGTTATATACAATTAGAGGAAAAAAGAGCAATTGTAGTGCTCTCCTTGATAGACTTCAAAATTCATTTCTCTTTCCTGCTTTCCAATATCTCAATATTGGTCCTGAGAGTGCCTGAGTTCTCTTGGTCCTGTTCAGGCATGTTTGATGAGTCAAGGATGCTGAAACTAGAGGAAGACAGAGAGGACTCGTCGTTGAGGAGAGATAGGAATTACACATATACAGAGCTCAACAGTTCCCATTGGTAAACTGAACTGAAATCTGGAGAGCAAAATTCAAAAGAATCCTTAAAGGAAAAGCTTAATGAAAGAAATTTCAAAATTCTCTGCTTCCTGGCTCCCACTTATTGCTTCAGGGACTTCTGGAGTTGTGGATAAGGGAACAAGCTGAGTATAAAGCCCTCATCCTGCTTATTCCTGTCACTGTTCTTTGATGAAAACATCAATGATGTATGACTCGCCCTCATTTTTAATATAAGTGCTAAGAACTCTATTTATTGCCTTATGGGTCTAAGTTATAGTCCTAGCATCTCATCTGTAGCCAGGAATAATCACAAAAACTGAACATGAAATATATAAATTAGAAACTCTTTTTGTCTCAAGAATAGATTTCCCAAACTCGTGAAAATAGTCTTGTCATATACCTCTTGTAGTTGTAATCTGAAATGTCTTCTACACCCTTTCTTATTACGTGATAATATTCTTTATTTGAGCCTTCATATTTTTACTTAAAAAGTTATAATTAAAATTTCATCCATCACATTGCTTATTTCTATTATAGCATTTGTACCTTATTCTATTCTTCTATCTTCTTGGTATCAATGTCACAATTTATCTATACTATTATAATTTATTATTAATTCCCTTTATATTTAATATTAGTGAAGAATATAACCTCGTTCTCACCTTTCCTCCGTATCTAATATCATACACCATGCTTAGAACTCTGTGTGGCTCTGTGCTGCTTCTTCACAGCTTTCTCATAAAATTAAAAATACTCTATTACACATTTTCCTTAAAAGTCTTTCTATAGGGAATCTTATCCCAATAAAGCAACCTCACTTACATAAGCTCACTCTGGGATTCTACTTATCCCATGAGATTCCATTGTGTTAAGATGAAATACTCATTAGAATGGGCTGAGCCCTTCTACTTTGCTTTAACAATTGGGCCTGTAACTCAGGAATCTGTCTATTCTTCCCTAAACTTAGATCTCATTGAAGCAAATTACCTAAAGTGTATACAAAACTGTTGTGTTTATAAGAAGGTTTACTCTTCATGGGACACTTTATTCTTATATAATATAAATAATTGGACAAGGAGAAACCTCAAGAGAAAATTGATTCCCATTTCATCATCTTAAGAAGTCATATTTCCATTGTATTTTTTCTGTAATTTATATTTGCTATTAGTACAAAGTCTCTTGCCCCCATGCCTGGCTGTCTTCACCAGGGCCCCTCGGAGCAGGGCAGGTTGAGTTTCCCTCCCCCCTGAGCAGAGCCCTGGCATCAAAAGACCTCCAGAACCCAGCCACAGTCATGTTCAAGGCCCCTCTCCACACATTTGGACAAGCCTCACACATGAAGGAACCGGCAGAGGAACCCAGGTGTGTGGGACCGGGGGCTGAGATCTCCAAGCCTGTTTGGATCGGGACTGGGCCTCTGCCACCCAGACCCCCCATTTTCCAGTAGCTTGGCAGCCACACCCGTAAACTTCCCCTGGTTCCATGTAATCCCATCAATGGCCAAGATCCACAGACAATTAAACAAAGCTCCCAGAAGCACCCAACCTCTTATAGCCTAGTTCTCCCTCTCAGAGAACCTGGCAAGGTACTGAGAGCATCCTGCCTGCAGAGCAGAGCCTGGCAAGCTCTCCGTGGTGTATTCGATATGCCAAATTGATATTTGATATGCCAAATACAGTAACAATGATGGGTCTCATTCCCTTTACCCTAAAAGAGCCTCCAATGTGGCACAACTGGGAAGATAGAGTAAAGAGAGGCTGCTAAAATCTCAGGGCTAGGACAAATAGAAACGTTACTGGCGCCCGCATGAGCAAATCAATTATTAAAGGGATGACAGTGATACAATGATTAGTACAAAGATCATTATTATTAAAAAACTGTGATTTACAAAGTGAGAGTTAAGTTTTACGCATGTATATTTCAATACAATTCCACTACCAGTGTCAACTTCCCGACACCAATGTTCCCTGATTCCCTCCCACCCCATCTCCCAAACCAACACTGTCTGTCAGTTTGATAGGCACATTACGTTTCAGTGGTTGCAGCTTAGAGCTATTTTTCACTTTGTTGAGTTTGTGTTTCAGATATATAGCCATACCACTCACTCATATCACTGGTATAACTGAAGCTCTGATGTCTGTTCACACAATACTTCTCCTTCCCTTCTCCACTGCCCGCACCCCTTGATTTCTTTCCTTCTCTGTCCTCTCTATACACTGGGGTCAAGGGTGATCTAGCCTCCCCCATTTACTATAATACATTTCCTCATCCACTACTATATATTCCAAAGATAAGTGAGATCATCCTGTATTTGTCTTTCTTCTTCTGACTAACTTCACTCAACATAGTATCTTCCAGTTCCAACCACTTTGCAGCAAATTACATGGCTTCATCATTCCTTGCAGCTGCATAGTATTCCATTGTGTATATATACCACATTTTCATGATCCATTCATCTGTCGTTGAACATCTAGTCTATATCTTAGCACAAATATCTTAACTGAAGCAAATTAGCTGCAAGGCATGAGGTTTTATAAGAGCAGAGGATAGTTTTATTGGTCTGTTTTTCTTGGTTAATCCTGGATCTGCACTCAGACATCAATCCTGGCAGGCTCAGGGTACCAACGGGATGTGGGGAATCAAAGCTGGGTCAGCTTCATGCAAGGCAAGCTCTAAACCCACTGTATTGTATCTCCAGCCCTGGACAACTCTATGGTTATGTTTCCTGTATAATCTTCAGTGTCTTCCTCATTTTCTGCCTCTACTCAACTGCATCCTTATACTAGATTTTATCTAGCCATTTTGATTGTCTATTTTAGAACTAGTATCCTTGAAAATTTTTATTTAAATAAGTTTCACAAGGGAGTGAAACATTACGCTGAAAAATGTGATTATATGAAAATTGGAACTTGATCCTGATTTCATTTTAAAACAGAATGCTGATGTACACTATTGATACAGATTAAGCATTGTGAAAAATCATGAATTAGGTATATACACATATGTTTCACCAGTGACCTACACCAAAGAAACTGTTACTGCTTAGAAAATCAAACTAGTAGTTAAGAATGACCAAAATTCAGTGCAAAGAAAAAGAATTTTAGTCCATCAAAATGAAATCATTTAAAATGCAATACATTTATTTTGTAAATGTAAAGCATATACTTGCTTTTGTAACAACTCTATTTACTTTCTATAAACTTCTCCTAAAGGGGGCTGGAGCAATAGTACAGTGGGTAGGGCATTTGCCTTGCATGAAGCCAACCCGGATTCGATTCCCAGCACCCCATATGGTCCCCTGAGCACCCCAGGAGTAATTCCTTAGTGCAGAGCCAGGAATAACCCATGAGCATTGCTGGGTGTGACCCAAAAAGCAAAAAATAAATAAATAAAGTTCAAAAATAAAGAAACTTCTCCCAAAGACTTGAGGCAGATAATTTTTGTCAAATGTTCTCCCACCTCAAATTTGAGTTAGAAGACTAAAAAACTGAAAATGATCAAGTGAACTTAATCATACCAATCTCACATTACCAAAACAGAGAAGAGAGAATGAAAGGAATATGTATTTAAAAGAAAACACAAGATTTTCCAGAGCAGAAAAAGTTAAAGCAGAGAAAGAGATATATGCTGAAGAGAGAACATGGGCTTCTCCTAGTGGAAAAAGTCAAAAATAAATTTTTAGATTTAAGATCAATTATAGTTACCAGGAAAAGAGAGCTAACACAGAGGGTAGGGAGTTTGCCTTGCATGTGGCTGACCCAGGTTCGATTTCTCCATCCCTCTCGGAGAGCCCGGCAGGCTACTGAGAGTATCCCACCCGCACGGCAGAGTATCCCACCCGCACAGCAGACCCTGGCAAGCTACCCATGGCGTATCCAATATGCCAAAAATGGTAACAAATCTCACAATGGAGATGTTACTGGTGTCCGCTTGAGCAAATCGATGAGCAACGGAATGATAGTGCTACAGTGATAGTTACCAGAAGGCAAAGAAAGCGAAAGAGGTAGATGATGGAGACGAAGGGGATCAATGTAAGTGAAGGATAATTTGGACTTTCCATAGGGAACACATGTTGAGTTTTTTTTATTTTTCTTTTCCAAACTATTTATTCTAGTTCTTTTAGCCTTCTTTCCATACACATTTTATTTCTTTTTATTTTTATTGAGATTCTGTGGTTTGCAGTGCTATTAAAAATGGTTTCTCGGGGCTAGAGCGATAGCACAGAGGGTAGGGCATTTGCCTTGCACACGGCCAACCCGGGTTCGATTCCCGCATCCCATATGGTCCTCTGAGCACCTCCAGGAGTGATTCCTGAGTGCAGAGCCAGGAGTAAGCATCGCCAAGTGTGACCCAAAAAGCAAAAAAAAAAAAAAAAGTGGTTTCTCATGCATGTAATTTCAAAACCACACCCATCACCAATAACCACAAGACTCCTCCCTCCCAGTCTCCCCATCCCCCCAAATCATTTATGGATCAATTCTTCCATTCTGTTGCCGTTGGGCTTTTGTTGCTACCTTGCTGTGTATCATTAAGTCCCACATATGAGAGATCATTCTGTATCCCTCCGTTTCCTTATAATTTCCTTATAACTGATTTTACTCAGCATGATATCCCAATGTTCATTAACACACTTAGTACAATAATTACTATATGGAAATAATCCAAACACCCAAATACAAATGAATGGATTGAGAAGCTATGATACATATATACAGTGGTATCTATACACCATGTAGCTCTAAGAAATCACATTTTTCTATGATATGTAACTGAAACATAATGTTTTAATGAAATGTTACTTTAATTTTGAAAAATATTTTGTTAGATTTCTATCAGAGTTACTAAGATAAAATATGCATTTAATGATTTAAAAACCAGGGCACCATTGGAATAAGTGATAAAAGCAATTTTTAAAAATCATGTCTTACTCAGGAAAGCAATTTTAAACACTTTCTCTTTCCCAGTAAGTTTTTTGTAAACTGATAATATTCCAATTCAAATGGAATAATACTTGTCTTAATTTAAGGATAAAATTTCAGTTACCAGGTTCTTGCCAATATTTATCTATTGCTTTCTTGATAATGAAAATAAAATAGTTCTTTTTAATGAAAATGACCCATACTTCAATAGGAACATTTTAAATTAGGTCAAAGAAAAATAAAATATCATAGTCATAGTAGTTTCATAATCTAGTTTTGTTATATTCTCTAAAAGAAACGTTCACTCAAAGGGCAACAGTATAGCAATTAAGGCACTTGCCTCTGCACACAGCTGACCTGGGTACAATCCCCAGCACCTTATATGATCCCTCAAGCACTACCAGGAGTGATCCCTAAGTGCAGAGCCTAGAGTAAGCTCTGAGCACTGCTGGGGTGTGACCCAAAAGCAAAACAAAAAATTTGCTAAACTAGTTGTCATTGATTAAGCTATATCATAATACGATAGTATTCAAAATACAGATGAATGTACGGTTTACTAGGTTTGCAGTAAACTTGCAAGAAGTGCAGGAATGCTGGTTGATCTTCCCATGTGAAAATTCCCTGGCTACCTAGTGGGTGGTCCTCTGAGAAGAATACCCTCAGGAAGCGTGATCATCCTTGTTTCAGGTGAGAAGATCACACTCCATAATGGAGATAAGTAACAGTCCGGGGAGAAGGAAGGCCATCCTGGTATACGCTATGCAATAAGAAACAGACATAGAACAGAGGACCTGGCTTGCTAAACTAATGCTCTTTTTAGGTGACATATATCCAACCCAATGGACAAAATTAATTGATGTTTAGCTGACTAGAAGAAAAAAATTATTTATTTATTTATTTATTTATTTTGCTTTTTGGGTCACACCTGGCAATGCACAGGGGTTATTTCTGGCTCTGCACTCAGGCATTACTCCTGGCGGTGTCAGGGGACCATATGGGATGCTGGGAATCGAACCCGGGTCGGCTGCGTGCAAGGCAAACACCCTACCCGCTGTGCTATTGCTCCAGCCCCAAGAAAAAATATTTTTAATAAATAAACATTGTGTCTTAGCCTAGTTTTAAAGTAACCAACCTCTTGAATCTTAGCTTAACCATTCCAGTTTAGGTGTAAGAACAGAATAATCACTGTCAGTCATCCCATTGTTCATTGATTTGCTTAAGCAGGCATCAGTAATGTCTCCATTGTGAGACTTGTTGCTACTGTTTTTGGCATATCAAATACGCCACAGGTAGCTTGCCAGGCTCTGCCATGCAGGCGGGATACTCTCAGTACCTTGCTGGGCTCTCCGAGAGGGGCGGAGGAATCAAACCTGGGTTGACCGCGTGCAAGGTGCACGCCCTACCTGTTGCACTATCGCTCCAGCCCAAAACAGAATAATACACTTATAAAACCATAAATATGCTAATAATATGACATCAGTTTCCTGGGTTCCTTACAATGCTTTTTGCTTTTTGATTAGAATGAATTCTAATCATCCTCTAATATATACTAAGTCCCCTTTACACTTCATATTGTTTTGGAGGGAAATGTCTACTTAAACCCCTTGTCAACATTCTGACCCATTTGTTTTCTTGCTATTATTCGCATACTTCTTATAGTTGGGAGAGTAAGCTTATCAAGTGTAATGGATTGTATGTATTTTTGTCCATTCCATAAATTTCTTTTTCTTTTTCTTTTGTTTCTTTTGCTGGAAATATCCAGGCATTGGATAGAATTTTGGGAAACCTGAAATGGGAAGGGCAGAGCCTCTTGGAGTAGAAGAAATGAGTAGGATTCTCTTTGTTCCTCAAGGAATACATTTTTATAATTTAAAATAATGGGTTGTTTTTTTTTTTTTATTGCCTTCCCAATTGAACCCCAGGGACTTGAGGACACCGTACAGGACAAAAATCAGAATGTGTCACTCCAGCTTTATCAGATAGGGGAAAACGCTGCAGTATCAGAGAGAAGATCACTGTGAATCACCTAAGACTGAGTGTTTGACAAAGACCAAGTAAGTCCTAGGAAACTGTATTTATGGGCGAGATGATGATGGGAACAGATTCACACCTTTAAATCAGAACGAGGATAATCAGCGATTTGCCATTCTTGTGTGTGCCTTAATTTAGGATTACCAAATGAACTGTATCTCCAGACACTTGCACACAGATGCACACAATAACAGAGGCCACAAACCGGGAACCAAAGATAGAGTGAGTTTTAAAATAAACAAAATGTACTTTAAAATAATCCCTGTTGTGCTGGATTCATGTCTCTGCATCTTTTCTTTTTCAAAAGGTCTCTTACCCAGGGTAGGAAGGATACATCTATTACACTGGAAAAGAAAAGGTGATAAGATAATGACAAATTCAATGTATAGACTCAAAGATCAATGATAGGGGGATGACATGTGAATTCCAGAGTCAGATAATTCCAAAGTTGAAAACTATCCACGCAAGTTTATCCACTAAAATACTTGAAGATATTCCCCTGTGAATCATTCTTACTACCCATTCTTTCTACCTTGCATCATGAGTCAGAATGATCACTTAACAGAATAAAATTATAGAAAAGGTAAGCTTTGCTCCCTCATTTCCTCCTATGACCTTAGTATGATCTATAATCTCTTTCCCCATTATCTCAATTTACAAATGAAAATGATATCCAAAAGTCTATTTCACCCTGAATTCTCTACCTTAATCAAATAAATCAGCAGTGGGAGAATAATGCTTTAGAGATGCTTTAGAGATGGATAAATGTATGTTTCAAATGATATCAGGCAAGGCTTGTTAATTTTTTAATTTATTTTTAAGAAAAATCAAGACCATGAGATGGAATAACCTAACAGGACCTTCTGAATTCATCTTAATGGGACTCTCCTCTAGATCTGAGGACCAGAAACCTCTTTTTGTCATATTTCTTATCATCTACCTGGTCACACTGGTGGGAAATTTGATCATTATCCTGGCCATCTATTCAGATAGTCGCCTACAGACCCCCATGTACTTCTTTCTAAGTGTACTTTCTTTTGTTGATATTTGCTACACAACAGTAATTATTCCCAAAATGCTGATAAACTTCTTAACAGAGACAAAGACCATCCTCTATAGTGAATGTCTGATCCAGATGTATTTCTTCTTTGGTAACGTAGACAGCTACCTCCTCGGAGTCATGGCCATTGACCGTTATGTGGCCATCAGTAACCCCTTTCATTACGTTACTGTCATGAGCCATAAATTCTGTGTCCTTCTCCTGGCAATCTCCTTTACAATCCCATTTCTTCACTCGCTTCTCCATGTTCTCTTAGTCAATAGACTCACCTTCTGTGCCTCCAACATTATCTATCACTTCTTCTGTGATGTCAACCCGATGTTAAAGATATCCTGCTCATCAACGTTTGTCAACGAGATAGTGATAAAAACAGAAGGACTGTCAGTCATAATGACCCCGTTTACGTGCATCATAATTTCTTACCTGAGAATCCTCATCACTGTTCTGAAGATTCCTTCAGCTGCTGGGAAGTATAAGGCTTTCTCTACTTGTGGCTCCCATATCACTGTGGTAGTTCTCTTTTATGGAAGCATAAGCTATGTCTATTTCCAGCCCCTGGCCAGCTATACTGTGAAGGATCGGATAGCAACACTTTTCTACACCATACTGACCCCAATGCTAAACCCATTTATTTATAGTCTGAGAAACAAAGACATGAAACAAGGCTTACGGAAGCTGTTAGTTAGGATAAAGTCCCAATGATGTGCGGTTTATGCAGATTCCCTTGTCCTGGATGACAAATTGGTGTTTATAGTCAACAGGAATATTAGTAAAGGAACTTCATGGAGCATGAAAAAACAAATGCAAAGTTTTCTGGGTGTTGCCTTCAGTTTCACCAATATATCCATACTGAACTGGATGGAATGGTTTTATGTGAATATTTCTGCCTTTTCTCCTTCTTACATCATATCCCACCTTTTCAGGATACCTTGCTCTATCTACTACATTTTCAACTGAAAATTTTCCTGCCCTTGGTGTTTTTTTCTTAATGAATGATTGTAAGTTAGAAAATTAAAGTTAAATGAAAATTGTTTGTTTCCCTTGGATACATGCAGGTGGGTACATACTTCTGTAAAGTCACCTTAATTGAAAGAAACTATTTTAAATGGTGGTGTTGGGTTGTGTATTTGGGGCAGGAGGGGTGGATGTGTTCAAGTCCCATTATTATTTACAATATTTGGAAATTTGTCTAGTGGTAAATCTGTCATCGAACTGATTAGAATCATATTCTTTTCCTCAACTTCTTATCCCCAAATTACAAAGTTCTGGATTCCATAGATAAAATTCTCTTCTTCAGTTGTTGTTTTGGGGACAAACCTATCAGTGCTCAGGGCTTATTCATGGCTTTGGGCTCAGGGATAACTCCCAGAAGTTCTTAGAGGACCATATGGGCTGTCAGGAATCAACCCGGGTCAGTAATTTGCAAGGCAAGCTCCTTAACCCTGTACTTTCTTCAATGCCATAGATATATATTTCTTAATGTAACATATCAACACAATATGTTGGCAATATACACAGTGAAAAATAATTCTTATTCTGTATCTCAATACCCATTCCATTAATTTTTTTCTCAAACAACTCTCACTGAACCCTCAATGAACTCTTTCCCCATATATCTCTTCCTGTATATGAATTGATCTATAATATTTCTATTCATCTATGATTCAGATAAATATATGAATATCTTTATTCTCTTACCTAATTGATTATTTTCACTCTGACACGTGTTAAAGAAGACCAAATAGTATGCTTCTTTCCTATGTTTCTTATGCACAGTTTAATTTTACTTTGGGATTAAAATCTTTCTTCAAAGAAATGCAATCTCTGCATTAAATTTTTTTAAGAAAATAATAATGTGAGAGACTTACTATAGTTTATTGCTGAGGAGAATTACCTATGATCTGCAATTATCTGAGAAAATGTACCCTAGAATGATATTCCTTGTTTCTGTCTGGAGGATTACACAACTTTGACTAGTTGTCAATTATTCCTGGCTAACTTAGTGATGCAATACTCGAATTTAATACCAAATAAACACCTCTAGACTCCACAAGGATAAAAGATAATGATTTATTTACAATATTTTCTGTGTGAATGAGTGTAGGAGCTGTGAATAAATGTGTCACAACAGATAACATTTATTTGCATGACAGTTCGCAGTACACTTAATATACAGTCTTGCCTTTGTCAATAATCTGTAGGAAAATTCAAATAGCTCCTAACATGTTCAATATTCCTCCTGGCTGCAATCTCAATTTGAGAGAGTTTGGATATGTAAAGATTATTGTATGGAATTAAATATAAGACAAAATTGGGGCTGGAGAGATAGTACAGCGGGCAAGGCACTTGCCTTGCACCAGCAGATTCTGGTTTGATCACCAGCTCCCCATATAGTCTTCTGAGCACTGCCAGGAGTGATACCTGAGCACAGAGCCAGGATCAAGCCCTGAGCACAGCCAAGTATGGCCCTAAAACAAAACAAAACCAAAGAAATAAAGAGTTAAATGTAAGGCAAAATTAATTCAACATAGAATATCTGATTTATCCTACATTTATCTCTTTGTGGATTTTCTTGACATTTAAATTGTTAAGTTAAAAAGTTCCTGCCTCTCCCATGCTCAGTAAGTGTAGAATTATAACACAACAATCAGAGACAAAACACTTTGGCTTGGAAAAGGGAATACAAAGGGAATAGCAGAAGACACACAGAGGACTTTGACAAATGGAATTCTCAAATCTCACTAGAGAGATGAGGAATTTTCTTTGATAAGCCCCTGATTTGGGACCCTGGAATTAGACTCCTGACATTGTTTCATGCAGTCCCTAGCAAATGCTGATGTTTCAACTGTTCACTTTGGCCACCCTTAAAGTGTACATCAAGAAAGATAGCCAAACTGAGTGCTAAAAAGAATTCCCTGCGCTACTACAACTGAAGTCTCAAAGTTCTGTTTTTTTTTAAAAAAACTTGCAACAGTCAATGAATTTCCTAGTCCATATTTCTTGTAATAGTCTTCTAAAACAATTAATACGTTCTACAAACATTCTGATTCCTGACCTTTACTTCTAGACTTCCAAGTTCATAATTAATGTTATCTGTTTCCCAAGTTGCCACTGGCAAAACTTATTTGTGTGCGTGGTTTTGGGGTAACACCCAGATGTGCTCAGGACTTAGTCCTGGCTCTATACTCAGGAACTGCTATTGGTGGTGTGTAGGGGATGGTTGGGATGCCCAATATTGAAACTGGGTCAGCCTTGCATCATGCAAGCGCCCTACTCACTGCATTATCTACCCAGCCCCAGTCAATGGCAAAACATTTACTGATTATTTTGCCATAATACAAACTTCTATACTTCCAAACCTTTGTAACAGTTTTTTTATACCCAAAAACCTTTTTTGTCTTCTTATACTCAAAAGCCATATGTTTTTTTCTTATACCCAAAGCCATATTTTTAAGGTTTTGTTGTTATATAAAATATTCACTACTAGGCACAAGTTCTATTTCAATAAAGATTGGCTAAACAGCTGTTTTGTTAAAGTTATGTGGTTTGTTTCTCTATCCTGAGT